>NC_047042.1:51789956-52093070 GCF_011762595.2 Tursiops truncatus
AGCAGACAAGGTAAGGTCTTCCCTCCAACAGTCTAGGTGGAGTTTGAGCTGCAGGCCACGCCCCTCCCCTGTCCAGCTCTCTCACTCCTGCAGGGAACCCGGTGGGGCTGGCTCTCCAGGCTTTGGTGGACAGTACTTAGTTCTAGGACTGTAGTGATTCTGCTGAGTAGAGTGATTTCAAGCATTGCCCTTTATGGCTATTCAGCAAGGGAAAAGATGAGCATGGATTCTGAATGGTTGAATTTGTAATTAAAACCTCTAAATGATATCATGATGCTATACTATTTATAAAATTTAACTTTTGGCTTAGAAACCAATTCACCAAAACCATGGATAATCTCAGGTATATTATTATTTCATTGGTCAGGATTATGAAATTCTTTCATCTTTAAATGAGGATAATTTAAAGTGGGGAAAGAATAGCATTAATAGGCTTAGTTAACTTAAACAGTAAAGTAACTGCCATTTTCTAAGAGCTGTTGCCTCTATAGGAACTCTAAGATGGGATTGTGATCAGTACGGGTGAGGGTGGGCTTTCAAACTACCAAAACCTCTTAGATATTGTAATGTAGTTGAGAATTCACAAATATTTGCTGAACACCAAGTTCACAAGTTCCTGGCTGGAGTGAGCCAGGATTAGAGTTAGAAAAATTTTTCTATAAAATCTCTGAGCTATGTTCAGGGAAAACAAATTCCTAAATGTATCCCTGAGGATGTTTATATAAAGGCTCTGAAACAGACCACACTGAAATGCTTGCCTACTAAACCTAGTTACATAATGGTGAGAATGTAGAGCTCTTAGGATTTTTAATTTTATCTAACGTTAACCATATAAATGACAAAGTCTATACTATTATACAAATGTTCATGAACTTCTAAAATGGAGCAGGGAAGGTGGAGAAATATATACCAAAGAAGTAAGGAAAAGCATTCTCAAATTTATTACAAGTGTGACAATGGTGGATTAAACTGTTTTTACTTCACTGGGAAAAAAACTACAAATTATAAAATTTTATAATAAACCTAAAAGAATAAATCAAACATTCATAAAGCCACAAGGACTACAAAATACAAATGAAACTCTTTCTGTAGCTCACATTGAACTTAATCTCTTGTTCTACAATTTCTTTTGTTGAATAATTAAAATTATCACAAATACGGGCAAAGGATTAAATTCAGGTTTATCTCTAATTTGCTAGATTTGTATCCATTGCCAAGCCTTGGTTGATATGCAAAAGAAAAAAAGGATTCAGAAATACTCTCTAGGAAAGTAAGAAAGTATACATTCTTCCAAATTAAACACTTGAAAATGAATGGTTATCATGACTCTGATATGCAGCATATAGTGATGTAATACTTGAATTTATTTTCTAAGACATCTAATCAACTGTCTTTATGGACAAAAATAAAAGTATTTTATCATCATGCTTCATTATAATGCATAACCACACTTTTGAAAGATTTTTAAGGTGCACTATTTTATGTGTTTACTTATAAAAGCTCCCATTCCACAAAAGCATTGATGGAGCTCCCCATCTGCTTTATTCTCAAACTGAACTAAACAGAACTCATAGATTAAAGGAGAACCTGAGAAATCCAATCTGCTTCTACCTTCCCCAGGCAGATTGAAATCTACCCTTAAAATAAAACAAACTGGACTATTTAAAATTCTATGAATAATCTACATAAAATAAAAGGTACTTCTAAAGCATTCTTCTTCAGGATCATACTACATAGCATTTCGCTCAGAGATGGGATACTGTTTACCAAATAGCTTCAAGGAAGGAAGAAGGGAGGATGGAAGGATGGGTGGGAGGGAGAGAGGGAAAGAAAAAAGACATGATTGAGATTGTTTTAATATTTGAGGAAGCAAGGAGATGGCCCATTATTCAACTGCCAACCTTGCCTTTTTCTTGAATTAGCTGATTATGATAGGAATGTTTCAGTTATTTTCTCAGCTTTTCACATCATTTTGGGAATAGAAATGTGCCCTTACAAGGTCAGGACACAAATCTTCAGGAGCTCATACATAGTTTTCAAAATGATAATCATTGGAGAGTGTCAAAATTCAGTTTTTAAATATATGATATTTGTTTTAACTATTTCAGTACAAAATACCATCTAACTAAGAATAAAAGTTAAAAATACATACTTGTCGGCTGGCATCCTTTGGTCCTAACTGAAGTGCCCAAGCTGAGATAACATTAAATCCTTTCACAATCAAGGAGTCCGGGAATAATGAAGCCAAATATTCTGCATTGGATTCTGGGTATTGGTTTATCCTCATGTTATTGCTCACATCAATCAGGATTTTACCCACAAGCAGATGTCTCAGGTCCCACAGGGAGGTGTAATGTTCTCTATGTATAGCAACAAATATTATATTTGTTTTTATTAGAGCATCTTCATGGTGAGTAACATCTACTACATGAGGAAAAAATTCAGAAGCAAACTTAGGATTTCTGCTTCCTATGACCACATGATAGCCACATCTAATAAGTCGAATGGTCAGGGATTTAGCAAAATCCCCACTTCCAATTACACCTACAGTGACCTTCCTTGCATCTTTGATACCATTTATGCCATTAGGCAAAAACGTTTCGCTAAGGCTCTTGGGGCTTCCCATCATAGAGATCGATTCCATGATACGGACTCTTCTGAGATCACCAGGGATATCCTAGGGGAGAGAAAATAAAATGCTCATCAATTACCTATTAGCAAACATGAATACACTTCTAGATGTTATAACAACATCCCTTGTTTCTAGAGGTAAAATAGTTTGGCAAGCTATATAACCTCGAACACTGCAAGACACAATTTGTAAGCTAAAAATGGATCTCGAAATAGGAAAATGACCTGTCACAAAGTTGATGCGCTAAAGTGGAGCTTCTCAAATTTTAATGCGTACTTAAATTACCTGAGAATCGTGTTATAATGCAGATTCTGATTCAGTAGGTCTGGAGTGAGGCCCAAGATTCTGCATTTCTAATAAGGTGATGCCAATGTTGCTGGTCTACGGGCCCCTCTTTGAACAGCAGGCTCTAGAGTGCAAAAGGAAAGAGACTGAAGTTTTCAGCAAGGGAGAACTTTTTAAAAAACACAGTTCTAACAAGTGTGATTATCCAATTGCTCAGCAGACCAGAGGCAGCAAGTCAGAAATGCCACTAAAGGTAGAGAAGGACTATGACAGTTCATCATAGCTCACAAGACAACAGAAAACAGAAAAACAATAATAAAAACCAAGAACTTATTTATAACCCCAAACTGTCTACAGTCATTTGTGATGGGGTCTACCTCAGTAGCTAGTGAGGGACTTTATTACTAAATGAGAGTAAGCTAAATCAGCTACTAAAGAATGAAACCTTGCACTTAAATAATATTTTCAGAAAAGTAGGCATTAAAATACAACAAAGAATTAATTAAATACAATAGACTTCTATCATTCACCCTATGTCCTATTAACTTATCATAGAGAAAGATAGCTTCCCTGTGTAAAGGGGGTTAATAATGTGTTGATGGTCTTAAAGTACACAGTACTTTTGAAATCTTTTTCTTCCCGTTTTTTTTTTTTTTTCCATTCGTTACATACAACATGATGCAGTTATTTTTGCTGGAAAAATCTGTCAAATTGTTTTCTGAGTGACTAACACCTTATAGGCTCATATTTGTTGTAACTTGCTCGAGCACACCAATCAGATCACCATGAATCAGTGTCACTGTTGGGTCTGGATAAAAAATACTCTTCCATTTTATCCACAATGCACCATTTCCTTTATGCTAACAGCAGGTGTGGATCACTTCAGAGAACTTAATGGATTTTACAGGAACAGGTGGAATGTTTTAAAAAACACTTTTTTGGGTTTTTACTAAATGAAATTTGAAATTACTGGAGCAAGGAAAATCCAACTTTTTACCCTAGAACTGGAGCATGTTCAATGACTCCAAATACATCAGTAAATTAATCTTTAAAAAGATAATAATAATATTACCTAATACTCATATAGCATACACTATGTGCCAGCTCTGTGCTTTACAAATTAACTGAGTGAATCCTCACAACTACCCGATGAGATAGGTACTAATACTATCATGCCCATTTTGCAGATGAGGAAACTGACACATGCAAAAGATAATTTGTACAAGGTCACAAGAGAGAAACTAGAGGAACCAGGATTAGAACCCAGGCAGTCTAGCTAAGGTATGTGTCATCTGGGTGCATGTAAGGAATTTAAGGAAGATATGGGGGTGGGGGCAAGATGGAAGAGTGATGGTTGTGTTCATATTAGTGTATTCTCCTTCTCTGGTGATGTCGTTGCTCCTTAGCATTACCTACTCATCTTAATGTCTAACTTGGATCTTGGGAAAGGAGAAAACTCACTATTTTTTAATCTATTACATGTTTCATTTCATACTTTTCAAGATATAAGGGGTGATAATTATTTCTTGTCCCTTGGAGTGACCCCATACACCCTGAAAGGCAGGCGGGGGTCAGAGGCACCAGGTTAGTACAAAACTGTCAACATCTTGGAGATATTGTTGGCCACTTGGAGAATCAGGAGCAGTTAAAGGAATCAGAAGTAATTAAATCAATGCTCATTTCATTAAACAATTCAAGGTGAACTGACCAACCTACCCCTAGTCGTATACATTATCTAAGGGTAAAAAGAGTTAACTAGACTCACACACCAGAAACCAAGTTTCCTATATCCCAGTCCCAAGTTCTTCTGAGTAGAGACTGTAGCATCTCCCCATACGTAAGAATTTCAAAATCTTTAAATATAAGAATCATGATGATCAAGACCTTTTCAAATGAAAAACAAAAACAAAACAGTATCACTTACCTGCTTATTTTACAAAGCAAGTTCAAACCCCTTCTGCACATCAGAATGTGAATAGGTTAAAATACATTAGGGCCTAATAATGTCATCTCTGGGTACCTCATTATACCCTGTATTTTATACATATTAATAAGTGACTCTGTCCTAACATGTCTGGGCCTTATTCACATTGTATTTCTAATGGCAAGTTCTAACTGAACCCTTTAATAGTATGACTGTGCCTACAAATAGAAGTTGGCCTAAAAAATGAGACTCTTTTCATCAAAGTGTTAAGGAATGTAAAAGCATTCATGAGAGGAAAAAACAAAAGCCAACCTTTAACGATCGGAGAGGTGGATTATTTGTGTATTGCTGAAAGCATATAATAATATCATGTGCTTGTGTGCTATTTCATAGTTCACAATATTTTCACATATATTACCTTATTTAATTCTCAGATGGCTGTGAAGTACATATTATGCCCATCTTAAAGATGAGGAAACAGAGGCTTAGAGAACCTTAGCAATTTATCAAAGACAGTACAGTTGGTAGTTAACACAAGGCTTCAAATATGAGTCTTTTGACCTCTGCTCATTCTAATATTGCAGTGCCAACATTGTATGGGGAATCTTAAAACTGTCTAGATCACCAAATGTCACCCATTAACTTTATTCTCCAAAAGAAATACTAACTCTAAATAGTTCAAGCTTAGGATAGTTTTAGGTAAATCCAAAGCTATAAGGTTAGGAATTCTAGCTACCAATCAATCAATCAAATCAATCAATCAACAATAAATCCAATTTTTAGATCAAAACCAACCAAAGACCTGAATTTATTAATACTACAAAACAAAACATGATTGGTTGATGGGTATCTCTTGGAGAACCCCCAGATAGCAACTCATTTTCTTTTGGGGGCTCTGCAAACACTGTGAAGGTGTGTACTGCTTCAAGAGGGAAAGGAAAAAGAGCCGAGAAGTATGTCCGTATCCTGTGGAAGCCATCTGTACACAGACTTAAAAGCAATGCATCTCCACAAACTATGGGGGCTGAGACACTGGAGCAAAACCTCATCAATCACTTCACAATTTGCTAAGCCATCATTTTGGATCACTTGATTAACAGCTGAGTTGAAGTTTACAATCATGATATCCATAAAAAATGGGGTTATAAGAAGTGAATTATGTCAATAGCTGACAAAGGTTTACCTATTTACAAAATAAGAGTAATCAGCACCTTACATTGTACATTTCCACTGACAAGGAGTGATGCAACTATAATCTAAAGGCAGATCTACTCTGCTGTGATCCAGCATGAATTTATCCAGGCCACTGTGTGCTTTGCACATAAGAGATAAAGAAGAGACGCATGGTGCGTACACTTAAGGAGTTTACGTTCCAGTTAGGAAGAGACAGTATGTACTTGGAATAAAAAGCAGAAAAAAAATCCTCATATCAGCATATAATTAAGAACTAGACTGTATGATCAGAGCATAGTTATTCTAGAAAATCAGGGAGAGAAAAATATCACATGGTGTTCCCTTACCTCAAGTCATTCTATATATTTATGAATTGTACTTGGGAAATAATCTCTAAATTACACAGAATGTCTTCAAACCAGGTTCATGACAGTACACTACAGGCTCATTCTAGCTTAAAACCATAAGGATCCAAAATTAAATTTGGCTTTCTGTGACCTTACTTTAAAAGTGCTAGGGCACTGGTTCCCAAATGTGAAGCTATCACTGGTCGACAGCAATTAAAAAGTATATGGATACAATAGGGAGTTTTTCATAAAATTATTCAATTTAACAAATTGTCCTTTACTCTGAGAGTATCTCTTAACTACTGGTCAAAATGTCCTTTTTTCATAAAAGGATAGTGATAACAGCTGTTTGAGTTGGCAGTCCTATATAGATCCTCTCCCTCTCCTTTTTATTTTACTGGTCTGACATTAGGAAACTCTCTATGTAAAGTACACCTTAAGCCTGTTGGAGAGAAAACATTTCTGGGGAGGGGAGAAAAGCACCTTGGAACAAACTCCCTGATGCTAGAGATGTCTGCTTAATCCTCTCATGAAATATCAAATATCCCAATCCAATTTTCTGTGACTAAATTGTGATTCTTACCATCATGATCTTTGGGTTGCAAAAAGATATTCCCTACATTCTCAGCATTTAAATAAACATATAAAACCCATCTGTTTATAACAATAAAGTATTTCTTTGAGGGAAGAGGTGGGGTTTTTTTTTAGGTTTTTATTTTTTGGAAGAAATTCTTAAGTCCTTTAGACAATGCCAGAAGCAAAGCTGCAATTCTGCTTGAAAAATTAGAATGTGATTTCTTAAAGCATGGTCCCTGAACCAGCGGCATCAGAATCACCTGGGAACTTGTTAGAAATGTAAATTCTTAGGACCTACCGGAGACCTCCTAAATCAGAAACCCTGGGAGTGGAGCCCAGCAATCTGCATCATAAAAAGCCCTCAGGTGATTCTGATGCACATTAAAGTTTGAGAATAACTGTCCTAATATAATGCAGTCCAATCACTATTCGCTATTTGAATATTAAAATCCACTTAAGTCATACTATTAAATTCTTCCCCTCAGTTGAAACTTTTGCGTAATCTGTATGCATCCTCATTTAAAAATCATTTTCCAAAAATTACAAAATAGTAATTTTATTAAAACTATGCAGATCTATTCTTTGAAATTCTGTTTATAAATTATGGTAATTACAAATGATTCATTAATATTTCATACTTGGATCTGAGTGTCTTTTTGTGTTAATGTTTTATAGAACCAAAAGATTTTCAGAAAATAGCATTAAAGCGAAAGTTTGACTAACTCCAAGCCTTCCAGACTTTTCAAATAACCAGAATTTTAATGAGATATTCAAAATTACAAGTAACTTCCAAGGTATTTCCTAGGCTTAGTATGTATTCAATATATACGTTTATATGGGTATGATTTTATGATGTTTCTAGGTCCTAAGTCATCAAAACAAAACTTTATATGTTTATCATGTTGCAATTGCTAGGGTAAGAAAGCAGTCTAGTTCATGGTAGGAAGATTTTCAACAAAAAAGCGTTCTGGTTAAATTTAGGTTAGTCTAGAAATTCAATTTTTAAAATGTATTACTCAAGGACTTCAGTTAATAAAAAATTTTAGTATCTTCTTCAATAAATTAAAGCAACAACATCCCAAGACCTCCCCACCAACCCACTTTTCTTCTGTGTTTAGGCCAGAGAAGAAGCTACACACGTCCTTCCATCCACCTCATAGTATATATAGCCTGCTATGTCAAGCACAGCCATGTCTCCTGTGCATGCCTGGGCTTTCATAGCACTGCAATTTAACATGATCGGGGGGTATGTCTAAAATGAAGCTGGGAGTAGCAGGTCTCATAATGGCTGAAATAATTTCCCCATCTTATAACCTTGTTGCAGATGGTACTCTGAGATAAGGACACCTATATTTATTGGCTAGCAAATACAAGTTTTTCTACATTGCAGTAACTTATTCATAAACAAATAATCTTCTATGATGGGCCTGCTATTCTAGCCTCTACACAAACCCCTTTCCCTAATTTCAATACCATACCATAAACAGTTTACCAATGGCACCAATGCCCACTGGGTGCTATGAACTTTAGGGGTCTCTGATGATTGACATCAATTTAGAAATCAGTCCACAACCAAAGGTCATAATGATACTCACCCATCCATCCCCAACCATTCCCCCATCCAATGTCTCACTGAGCCCTATCCACCAGGCATGCAGCTAGATGTTAACACTCCAATGATACAAAACAGGCAGTGGCTTCCTGGCCATCCAAGCAACATGATTAAATTATGAATATTGAAGCATATATAACAACTAAAAAATAAGTTTTATTGAGGTGAAATATACATATCATGAAATTTACCCATTTTAAATGTATAAATTAATGATTTTCAGTATTTACAGTTATGTAAGCATCTCCACAATCCAATTTTAGAATATTCCCACTAGCAGTAACTGTTATTACTCAAATTTTAATAAAACCTGCCGAGAGTATACGCCTCTTTAAAAAAAAATCCTACTTCCCACAATGTCCTGAAAGCCCCACTGGCTTTTATACACACAGCAGATTGTGACTTCAATTTTGCTGACTGTGCTGGATGCTATGGGAGTACCAGAAGGTCCCACTCACTGCTTGGGTTAAGTGGAGAGGCAGAGCCTCAGTCTCAGAGCTGCCTCTTCCCACAACAGAGAATGACCTTCTAAAGCAGCGGTTCTCAGCTCCAGCTGCACCCTGGAGTGACCTGAGGAGCTCTACCACATAGTGATACCTAGTCACCACCGCCCCTCCACCCAGATTTTTATTTAATTGGTCTGGAGTTCAGCCTGGGTATCAGGATTTTTTAAGAGATCCTCAGGTGTTTTAATATGCAGCCAAGATCAAAAACAACTCTACTAAAAGAGTTAGGATTCAACCTCATACTTATTTTGTTATTTGGAGATAACAGATGTGGTTTTTTGATCCTCAGTTACACTCCTTTTCACACTGTTGTTTGTAATAATGAAAAATAACCCTAGCAAGAGACTAACAGCTGCCCTTGAATGCTGGAAGCTATAGAATATGCATGCAGCCCTTTCCCCTTTCTCACGCAGGCTCCGAGCTATCTCAGAAGGTCCACTCACTATTTTGCAATATCCTCTCTTCATTTTTTGGAAAGGGCAGTGCCATTCCTTAAAATGTGTCATCCCACCACACAGCATACTTTGTTCCTGTTAGCTCATAACATTCAAAATTCAGAATGTTCCAGTGAGGCTGTCTCTTCTTTCCACTTGACGAGGGGCTCCTCTCCTCAGTTCTCCAGGCATCAGAGGTTCTGCTGACCTGAGCAGACGAGAATTTCCAGGTGGACCGACTATCAAGCTTTAATGTGGGTATGATCATCTAGGGATCTTGCTACAATGCACATTCTACTTCTCCAGGGCCGGGGGGGGGGGGGGGGGCGGGCTTGAGAGTGTGCAGTTTTCCAAGGCCCCCAGGTGATACCCATGGTCCTAGTTCATGGGCCACATTTGGACTAGCAAGGCGCTAGAGTTTCTGTACCTTTTGTTTTGATCTTATTCACAGGTAATACAGACTAGATAATTGAAAAGACTATGACATTTATAGAAAGTTTTGTTTATGTGGTGTCGAGGAGAAAGAATAGGCCCGGGCTTCTGAAATCACCTTGTTTTCTGAGTCTTAGTTTCCTTTGTTAAATGGAAAACAAAAAAGTTGTACTTGACTCTGCATTCCTTCCCAACACTAAAATTCTTTTGTTTCCAAGAATTATAGCTAGATAATAATGGTAATTGCTAGCTTTTATTTAACACTGTGACACTTCTACTTTATGAGCTCCATCTAACAGTGTGATTTAAGTAGCATAAGGGTTCTTTGAAATTTCAAGGTCACAGTTTTCTTGCGTGGACATTTGACTTGATGTATGCATTTAAATCTTAAAGTATATTATCAAGCTAAGAGAATTCCATTACACTCAGATACATGAAATCCTAAGATTTTCAATTTAGAGGAGTTTCCTTGACATTCCTCTGGCTGAATGGCAGCTGTTGTGCTATATTAATTTTATAAAACAAAACAGAATTTGTTTCACATATAAACATCTAGAGCATTAATTGTTGGATAACAGTAACTCTGAAAGGGCTGTCCTCAGAGATCTTGATGACATTCACAACCTGCTGATTTGGATGTGTTATCAAGAAAATGTAATCCTCCAGGGCCATGAGATGAAGTTAGTGTATTTTTGACTTTGAAAGCCACATCTGAACCTTTCTTCTTCTGTCCTGCAAACCCCAAGCTCCTTTGAAGCCCACGGCACCTTGTAATATCCTCTCCCTATACTCACTGCTGTCATCTACTGACTTCTAGCTTATTCATTATCACTAGTGACTTTGGCCCCCAATACATACAAACTCTTCCTCTCTATCCCAGCAGTTGTCATCCTTGTCTACTACTTCATCATTCAAATGGATGAAGCATTCAACCTCATGGCTTCATTTCCTTCACTTACTCATCTAAGGCAATGAATCTTTGCCTCCAGCATACCTCAGATATCTCCAAGCACTATCTCTTAGCCTTCCAATAACCTTAGTCAAATGTTCACACTGATAATTGCAGATGGTAGAAGAAATCTGATCCACTGACTATATTCTCACTCTCCCGGTTTCTTTATCCATCCTAGATTCCACAGTGTATATTTATCATTACTCACTTAAAAAGATCGACTCTTGTTACAGACTAAATGTTTATCATCCCCTATCCCCCAACAGTTCATATGTTGCAATCCTAACCCCCAATGTAATGGTATTAGGATGTGCAACCTTTGGGAGGGGATTAGGTCACAGGGTGAAACCTTTATCAATGGGATAAAAAGAGAGCCCAGAGAGGTCTGGGCTCTCTTCTGCCATATGAGGACACAGTGAGAAGTTGGCTGTCTATGAACCAGGAAGTAGGCCCCTACCAGACTGAATCTGCCGTTGCTCTGATCTTGGACTTCCCAGCCTCCAGAACTGTGAAAAATAAATGTTTATGGTTTAAGCCACCCAGCCAATGATATTCTGTTATAGCAGCCTGAACAGATTAGGACAACTCTCTTGTTCTCCATCACATCCACTTGGCAAAACTCAAGCCCTGGAAGAACCCAGCTATCCATTTTCACTGTATCTGTATCCAAGTTGGTGAAGGCTGCTGAAGAAAAATCAGACAACGCAGCTCACCTTCAATTCACAATCATTAACCTCACCTATCAAAGGACAATCTGTCCACTTCTGTCCTAGAGACCATCCCTTTTCTCCTTCCAAGCAGCTGTGGTTATGATCTCCTCATAGACATCTCAAACTTAACAGTTCAAAACAAAACACTTTTTCTACCCAGAACTGTTTGCATTCATCCAAATTTCCTCCTCTCAGTAAATGATATCATTACTCATCAGTTGCTCAAGCCAGAAATCTGGGAGTGATCCTCCAGTCCTTGTTTTCCCTCACCCTTGACATAAATGAAATCCAACACCAGGGCTTCCCTGGTGGCGCAGTGGTTGAGAGTCCGCCTGCCGATGCAGGGGATGAACGTTCGTGCCCCGGTCCGGGAAGATCCCACATGCTGCAGAGCGGCTGGGCCCTTGAGCCATGGCTGCTGAGCCTGCGCATCCGGAGCCTGTGCTCTGCAACGGGAGAGGCCACAACGGTGAGAAGCCTGCGTACCGCAAAAAAAAAAAAAAAAAAAAAAAAAAAAAAAAAATCCAACACCAACTTCTGTTTTCCAAAATATTTCTTAAATCCCTCTCCAATGACACCAGCTTAATCCAGGTCTCTCTCATCTCTCACCTGAACTCTGCAAACATTTTCTAATGGCCTCTCTACTTACTCCTTTGCCTCTTTCCAAACCATTCTCTAGGAAGCAGCTGAGATCACCCTAAATTGTAAATCAGATGATGTCTTTCACCTCCTTAAAAATCAGTGGCTCCCTGTTGCATTTTGAACTGCAGTCACCTTCTTGACCTAAATGAACCTGACCTGAAGACTCTGAATGAACTAGCTAGTCTTAGCACAACTCCTTTTTAAAAATATTTTATTTATTATTTATTTATTTAGGCTGCACCAGGTCTTAGTTGCGGCACAGGAGATCTTCGTTGCAGCATATGGGATCTTTTTAGTTGCGGCTTGCGGACTCTTTAGTTGTGGCGTGCATGCGGGATCTAGTTCCCTGACCAGGGATCAAAGCCGGGCCCCGTGCATTGGGAGCACGGAGTCTTAACCACTGGACCACCAGGAAAGTCCCCCAGCACAACTCTTCAATGTCATCCTGTATGACTGTTATTCCCTATGGTCCAGCCACAGCAACCTTTTCTTGAAGTAGAAAAGACCAATCACTTTCCCATCCTGTGAACACTGCACATCCTATCATGTCTCTTCAATACGATGATTCACTCCAGTTTTGTCCTGTTTTGAGCCCCTGTTAGGTTTCCTTTCTTATGTAACTGTTCTTTACTCATTACTATTTCCCCCACCAGAAAATAAGCTCCTTGAGGGCAGAACCATGTTTGTCTTGTCCATCGTTGCCTCCACAGTGCCTGGCACATAGTATATACATAAGAATGCAATAAATATTCTTTGTTGTCAAATGCATCCAAAAATGTCAGGACCAGAAGAGCTGTAATAGGTCTCTAGATAAGATCCCTCATTTTGCTGATGAAGGCTTGTGGGCCGAAAGCGGGTGATATGTCAATGTCATGGTTAAGTCAATGTCATGGTTACTGGCTGAGCACAGACAGAATAAATGCATCTCCTGATGCCCTGAATGCCCTTTATTGAAACTGCAGTATTAAAATATAATTACGCTCATTCACTTCAAGTCTATTTTCCATGTCACTAGTACAATAAAAAGTGACCTGGATACAGTTTTTCATTTCCTTTCTGCACAATTAGCTCAATTCATCATTATTAATACTGTCTCATTCCCTTACCCCTCCACCCCCCCAATGACTGACAAGCTAAGAGAAAGAAACTGCAGCCATTCCAGTTATGTTTCTAAATATGCTGCAAAATCTCTAGGACGGGTGTTTTTCTTCTGTAGACAGCTTTTAAGCTTTGAAACAAGAGAGAGCTGTAGAGTAAAAAAAAAAATTAAAAAAAATACAGCCTTAAAATAAAGAAAGAAAAAAATAAATGGAGGTCAACACGACGAGGAAATAATAAAGGTGAAAAAAGTGTATGGGGTGTGATGGGGTACTGGTTTGGAGAGAACTAAAAAGGTTCCCAGCACCAGGGCTGTTAACAGGACTAGAATCCAATCAAAGTCAAGAGGGTGGCAGTGGGGCAGGAGTTCGAATTCTACTTGCACTTCCACCCACAGCAATGAGTGATAATTAACCATGGCCTGGAATAAGTTTTTCCATCTAAAAAATGTACGGCCTGAGGAGTAAAAACTGACATCAATCCTTCTCCAAGGAGTTGGGAAGATAATAAATGGAAATCTCTCGACAAAAATTCTCTTTATCTCCCTGCTCTATTTTAAGAGCAAGATTTTGGGGGCATAATTTTGAACAAGTTTTGGCTGTGGCTGAATACGGGGTTCTGATAATTTAGGACACTCAAAGAAGAGACCAATTACTTTCTAACACATAATGGCCTAAACACACCACGGTCACATCACTGGGTAATAAACAAAATGACTACTAGAAATACTTAGATTTCGAAAAGCAGCGCTGCCCCATCTTCAATGAAATGCCCCGCATGAACCCAAAGTGGTAAGGAGACTATCAGGGAGGCTAAGGTAACCTGCCCGTCCTCTCCCTTTGGGGTACATCCTACCTGGGACAATGTCTCTCCTGGCCTCCTTTCTCCTGGGCCCAACCAACCTCAGGACTTTCTGGGAGCTCGGGGAAGTAGGGGGCGGGATCCGTGGAAGAGACACGCTTCCCACTCTCCGCCTCTAGGTACCAGGCGATCCAGGACCCCAGCAGCTCAGGCGGACGCCGCAGACGGCGCGGAATCCAGAGGAGGGATGCAGTGCTTGGCGCCGACCGCATCTGGCCCCCCAACTCCGCCCCCGCCACCGCGTCTAGAGCTCTCCCCAGCCCGCTCACCTCCGCGCCCTCCGCGCCGCGTAGGGGCGGGCCTCGCAGCTCTCCGCGAACAGCGCCGACTCTCCAGGGGCCTCGCCGCGCTCTAAGGCCTAGGAACCGCGCCTCCGGCCCGCGGCTGCACACTGGCTGCCGCGGCGGTCACGCTTGGGCAGCTTCCCCGTCTTCCCAAGCTGGATCGCGCAGGACCGGGGAGGGGAGGAGGAGGAGAGAGGGCGGGAGGAAGGGCGGTGCGCGGAACCCGGCCTCGCAGGACGCGCCGCTAGGGGCTGCGCTCAGAGAGGGCGCAGAGCGCGGAGCTGGCCCCGGGACGCCGAGTGGAGGGCCTAGCGGGCGAGGTGGGAGTGCCGAGGAGCCGGGGAGGAGTCTCCCGCGTGGGGAGAGCGCGGCAACGCGGAGCGCCGAGAGGGCCAGCAGAGGGGCGGGGAGTCTGGGCGGCACGGTTCCAGCTTCGCGCTCCCCGCCTCCACCCACCCCCAAACCTTCTGGGAGCTGCCGCGTATCCGCCCTTGGCCTGCGCCTCCCTGCGGGGCTCTCCCAGGGTTCCTTTTGAAGCCTCTCTAGAACAGCTGAGCCCACTTTTCTCCTCCACTGCGTGAGTGCTGTGTGGTCGCCTTTCCACTCTAGACTTTGCTTTTTATTACACTCCCACCCCCTTCCCCACTCAATTCCTGACAAGTCTCCAAGAAACTGCGCTTTTTATCCTGTACGTGTTCTTTCCCTCACCTCTACCCACCCAAATCATCTTTTGGATGGACTGCGTCCTTGGAGTAAAATGTTCAGAAATGCCCTTTCGTGAACCACATTTAAAAACTCCCTGGGATAGGAGAAGCCGGCGGGCTGCATAGTAGTTTGTTAGCTTTGACCTTTACTCTAGCTGGTGGCGCTCGAGCTTTGGTGTTGGGGAAAAGACGGTTAGGCCTGGCGGTCAGGATACCTGGGTTCCTGAGAAAGACATTTAACTGCCAGGGCCGCAATGGCCTTGAGCGTTCAGAGGATTCCTGAGGTGTAAGGCCACCTTTGGTTTGGGGAGTATGTAGATTTTCTCCCTGCAGATTGCCAAATAGTCAGGTATCCTTTATTTTTTGTGCTGAAGATGTAAGCAGAAGCAAGATATCTTTATTCTCAAATATAAAATCAGTTCACTGAAGATTCTCAAATTTGGGGAATTTGTTTGCATGCATTAGTGAATCCCCATTTCAGCAAATTTAAGTTTAAAAAAAATCTCTCCCGGTGGTTTATTAACCAGGAAAAAAAACTCTTGAAGTCGGTCTTGGATCGATCTTGGACACTGCACTTTCCCCTCTGTAGTCTATAGAGAGATTAACCTTTGCAAATGCTGCTTTGGAAATACATTCTTTGTTTGACTTGACATGTGCCCCCTCCCCCCCCACAAATATTATCGAGGTTTGAAGTTTAGACAAGCTACCTTTCAATGGTGTGTCATGATGTGGCAGCATTGGCATCTGGTAAAATTCTTTGCACTTTGCTAAGTGGAAAAAAATAATTAAATTTTATGTCAATTTTTATTATTTTTGTTTCAACACTACTCTGAAATAATGAAATTAGCATCTTTATAGCACTTCTGTAGGACAAGTGGAGGAAATTCATGAATCTTAGTAGTTGATGAAAAGTAGCTTTCCTATGTTCTTAAAAAATACAATAACATTATATCAATTTCACAAGAGGTTATTAAAAAATAAAGCATTTTTTAACCTAAACTATAAATTATTGTATAATACAGGTAGGAAAGCTATATATTTTAAATATTTTTAATAACTGTCATAACATGGACTATTCAAAAAAAAAGTCAAGTTGTATGTGAAATCACTTATCCTAAAAGAGAATCAATGAGTCAATAATTTGCAATTTCCAGAAGGAATGTCTGCTCTTCGTACTTGAACTATTAAAATAAGAAGACATCCTCGAAGGAAAATCTCATGTCACCAAATGTGTTCCACAAAATTGTTGGTATTTATGCAAAGCATGATTCCTTTCAACAACTTCTTCCATGGTTACTGTCATTTTTACTACAGTTTTCAGTTGGAGTTTCAGAGTATAAAAATGATTTTGCAAGATTTTACCAGGTCATGATGTGCTCTCTGAGAAATCTCTTTAGTTCCCTGAAGTAGTAATGGGTTCCCCTGAAGTGCAGCAATAATTTATTAAATGGATCTCTAGTGGCCTAGAGGTTTTTATTTTTTTAAATAGATCTTTATTGGAGTATAACTGCTTCACATTACTGTGTTAGTTTCTGCTGCACAACAAAGCAAATCAGTCATATGCATACACATGTCCCCATATCCGCTCCCTCTTCAGCCTCCCTCCCACCCTCCCTATCCCACCCCTCTAGGTCATCGCAAATCACCTATCTCCTTGTGCTATGCTGCTGCTTCCCACCAGCCAAATATTTGACGTTCCGTAACGTATATATGTCAATGCTACTCTCACTTCGCCCCAGCTCCCCCCTCCCACCCCATGTCCTCAAGTCCATTCTCTACGTCTACCTCTTTATTCCTGCCCTGCAACTATGTTCATCAGTACCATTTTTTTTTTTTAGATTCCATATATATTTGTTAGTATACGGTATTTGTTTTTCTCTTTCTGACTTACTTCACTCTGTATGACAGACTCTAGGTCCATCCACCTCGCTACAAATAACTCAATTTCATTTCTTTTTATGGCTGAGTAATATTCCATTGTATATGTGTGCCACATCTTCTTTATCCATTCATCTGTTGATGGACACTTAGGTTGCTTCCATGTCCTGACTATTGTAAATAGTGCTGCAATGAACATTGGGTACATGTTTATTTTTGAATTATGGTTTTCTCAGGGCATATGTATCCATTCAGCCAGTCTGTGTCTTTTGGTTGGTGCATTTAATCCATTTACATTCAAGGTTATTATCGATATGTATGTTCCTATTACCATTTTCTTAATTGTTTTGGGTTTGTTTTTGTAGGTCTTTTTCTTCTCTTGTGTTTCCCACTTAGACAATTTCTTTAGCATTTGTTGTAACACTGGTTTGGTGATGCTGAATTCTCTTAGCTTTTGCTTGTCTGAAAAGCTTTTGACTTCTCCATTGAACCTGAATGAGATCCTTGCTGAGTAGAGTAATCTTGGTTGTAGGTTTTTCCCTTTCATCACTTTAAGTATATCCTGCCACTCCCTTCTGGCCTGCAGAGTTTCCGCTGAAAAATCAGCTGAAAACCTTATGGGGATTCCTTTGTATGTTATTTTTTATTCCCTTGCTGCTTTTAATATTTTTTCTTTCAATTTAATTTTTGTTAGTTTGATTAATATGTGTCTTGGTGTGTTTTTCCTAGGGTTTATCCTGTATGGGACTCTGCTTCCTGGACTTGGATGACTATTTCCTTTTCCATGTTAGGGAAGTTTTCAACTATAATCCCGTCAAATACTTTCTCAGTCCCTTTCTTTTTTTCTTCTTCTTCTGGAACCCCTATAATTTGAATGTTGGTGCGTTTAGTGTTGTCCCAGAGGTCTCTGAGATTGTCTTCAATTCTTTTCGTTCTTTTTTCTTTATTCTGCTCCTCAGCAGTTGTTTCCACCATTTTGTCTTCCAGTTCACTTATTCGTTCTTCTGCCTTGGTTATTCTGTTACTGATTCCTTCTAGTGTATTTTTCATTTCAGTTATTGTGTTGTTCATCTCTGTTTGTTTGTTCTTTAGTTCTTCTAGATATTTGTTAAACATTTCTTGTGTTTTCTCAATCCGTGCCTCCATTCTATTTCCAGTATTCTGAATCATTACTGTCATTACTCTGAATTCTTTTTCAGGTAGATTGCCTATTTCCTCTTCATTTATTTGGTTTTGTAGGTTTTTACCTTGCTTCTTCATTTGTGACATATTTTTTTGCCATCTCATTTTTTTTTTTTTTAATGAGTGGGATTGTGTTCCTGTCTTACTGGTTGTTTGGCCTGAGGCTTCCAACACTGGAGTTTGTAGGCTGTTGGGTAGAGCTGGGTCTTGGTGCTGAGATGAGGAACTCTGTGAGACCTCATTCCGATGAATATTCCCTGGGGTCTGAGGTTCTCTGTTAGTCCAGTGGTTCAGACTTGTAGCTCCCACCACAGGAGCTTCAACCAGACCCCCAGGTGATGAACCAAGATCCCACAAGCCACGTGGGACAGCAAAGAAAAAAAAAAGAATAGTAACAAAGTAAAAAATAAAATTAGACTAGGAAATTAACAGATATGTTAGAAAGAATATAAAAATACAAATATAGATGAATCAACAACCAGAAGGTACATCAGTATCACAATAGTAAAAAAGAGGAGGAGGGAAAAGAAAAAAATATATAGAAAGAAAGAAAAAAAAGGGGGGGCATGGCCTTGGCTGTGGAGGGTGGGGCCTAAGCAAGGGTGAAGTTTGGGCAGTGGACGGGGCCTATGCTTAGGACTTTTCCAGCCCTGTGGGCTGTGGGGGGTGGATCTTAGGCTCAAGGAACAGAAGGGGCCCCAGGCGTGCCCCCTACCCCTGGTCTCAGAGGGCGGGGGACCTCCTCTGGGAGCCCAGCAGGCTTCCTGGGCTCGAGTGGGCGGAGCAAACGCCTTCTGCTCCTCTCCCGCTCCTCTCAGATGTCTCCTACCTCCTGCCTTTCCTGATCTCCCTGGCCTCCCTCCTTTGCCCCCAGGACCCACTCGGCCTGGAGGGGGGTTTGGAGGGCAGGGGACCGGCCTGGGAGCTCAGCAGTCTCCCTGGCCCGAGTGGGCCAGGCGATCGCCCTCCGCTCCTCTCCAGCTCTTCCTGGAGAGTGCCTCCTGCCTGCCTCTCCTGATCTCCCCTGCCTCAGAGGCGCCAATCCTGTCTGACCTACAGTTCTCCTCACCCCTCAGTCCCTCCACATCCTACCGGTTCACTTGGACGTTCCTCCCATCTCCTTGGGCATCAGAGTCTCCCACCATTGGCCGGCAGGCACCCTAATTGTGGGGAGATGCCAACTCCGTGTCTTCCCACACTGCCATCTTGACTCTGCCGCTGGTCTAGAGGTTTTAACACAAATTTTTCTTTGAAGTTATTATACAATTGAATAACTTTAGAGTCGTAGTTTCCAAAGTGTGTAACTTCAAGCCCTTGTCCCTCAAGATGCTCCTCCAAGTAATACATTCACTACAAAAGTATTTATTGAGCTCCTGCTGTATGCCCTGGCTGAGGCATTAGGAACAATGGTGAAGAAGAGAGATATACTTACCTGTCCTGTTAGAATTTATAGTTCGGTGGAGAAGACAAATTAGTAAACAAGTGCAAATGAGGTTTACACAAATTTGTTTATACAAGTAAAATAAATGTAAATCATGATGAAAATAACAGACTTTGAAGTAAATAATATGAAGAACCTCTTTCTTTTAGAGATTCACAATGCATATCAGTGGATTAAAGGCTCTGAGGACTTCGACCTAAAAACATTTGCTTAACATCTTCCCAACAAATTCCCAAATTTTTTTTAGCACTGAATCTTTGTAAGCAATGCTATTAATAAAATAGAACCATATTTGTGGAACAGTGCTTTTTGAAACCAAAGAATCCAATAAACATAAAATTCTGTTAACATTACCTTACATTTTTTGCCAAAGCACATTCACAGATTTTAATAAATTTGTATGTATATAATCTGTTTGAAGTAGATTGAAGATAAAATTATATACAAACATATACATATATTAATAAATTTTAATAGATTTATAAGAATATATTTTATAGATTTTGTCTGAAGATAAAATGATGTAGACACATTTATAAATCTATTAGAGTATATGAGTATATATCTGTATAAGATAGATATTTTGTAGCTAATGTTGTTTCATGAATGGATTTCCATATATCAACATAGTCCAGATGCTTATAATTATTAGTTGCTCTGTAGTCCGTAATATTGGTGTAGAATTATTTTCTTAACCCTCAGCTTTAGGATAATACATTTTCTGACTCTTTTGCTATTGTAACTAACACTGCCTTAACTTCTTTGAAAAATTTAGTCTCTGTGATATGAAGTGGAGGGAATATTTCTGATATCAGTATTTTATTAAACATTTAAAATGTATATTTTTTAATGATAAGCTTCAAAATTTCAGTAGAAGCAGATTTGATTCTGGATCTCATAGATGACCACTTTATAACTGAGTACAAGTATGCAATTTCAGAACCCATGTTTTTTGCATTTGTCATTGCATTGGTGCCTAGCAGTATCACCCTGTCAAAGCCTAATGAGAGAACTCACAGCTGAACAATAAAAAGACAACCCAATTATAAACTGGACACATGATTTGAATACATATTTCTCCAAAGAAGATATGCAAATGACCAACAAGAACATGGAATGATGCTCAGCATCATTAGTTCTTAGAGAAATGCAAATCAAAATCACATGAGGTATCACTTCACACCCACTAGTATGGCTATAATCAAAGTCAGTATTATAATATTAAGAGTTGATGAGAAAGTAGAGAAATTAGAATCCTCATACATTGATGATGGGAATGTAAAATGGTGCACCTATTCTGAAATAGTTTAACAATTCTACTCCTAGGTATATACCCAAGAGAATTGAAAACATGTCCTTAGGAAATCTTGCGCTCAAATGTTCACTGCAGTATTATTTATAATAGTTCAAAAGTGGAAACAACCTAAACGTCTTATCAATTGATAAATGTACAAATGAAATGTAGTATATTCATATAATAGGATATTATTCAGACATTATAAAAATAAATGAAGTACTGATACAGACTACAACATAGATGAATCTTGAAAAATTAGTTCAGGTGAAACCTGCCAGACACAAAAGCCCATATATTTTATGATCCCATCATATAAAATGTCCAGAATAGGCAAATCCATACAGACAGAAAATAAATTAGTAGTTGTTAATTTACTGGCTGATGGAAAAGGGAATGGGGAATGACTCCTTAATGGGGAGGGGATTTCTTTTCGATATGATGAAAATATCCTGGAATTAGATAATGGTGATGGTTGCACAACTTTGTGAATATACTAAAAACTACTGAATTGTACACTTTAAAAGAGTGAACTTTATAGTATGTGAATTATATTTCAATAATAAAAAATAGTATCAGGAATTGTCTAAAAAAATTTAATGAGCAAATATAGACTTAGTTTCTAACAAGGCATTTGCTTCTAGCGAAGACCAAATAACATTAATTTGTGCTCTTCCAAGGTATATTTAGCAGTTGACAGAAGAGAAAAAAGGGATGGGAGAAATTAGTCACTATCCAGCTCATTTTAACTAAAACTTTTTTTATTACGTAAATTACAGGTATACAATATAGTGGTTCACTATTTTTAAAGGTTATACTCCATTTGTGATTATTATAAAGTGTCAGCTATATTCCCTGTGTTGTACAGTATATTCTTGTAGCTTATTTTATACCTAATATTTTGTACCTCTTAATCCCCTACCCCTTTATTGCCCCTCTTTCCTTCCTTCTCCCCACTGGTAACCACTAGTTTGCTCTCTATATCTGTGAGTCTGCTGCTTTTTTGTTACATTCAACAGTTTGTGGTATTTTTTAGTTTCCACATATAGGTGATATCATACAGTATTTGTTTTTCTCTGTCTGGCTTATTTTGCTTAGCATAATGCCCTCCAAGTCCATCCATGTTGTTGTGAATGGCAAAACTTCATTCTTTTTTATAGCTGAGTAGTATTCCAGTGCATATGTGTGTGTGTGTGTGTGTGTGTGTGTGTGTGTGTGTGTATACCACTTCTTCTTTATCCATTCATCTGCTGATGGACACTTAGGTTACTTCCATATCTTGGCAATTGTAAATAATGCTGCTATGAACATTGGGGTGCATGTATCTTTTTGAGAGCTCATTTTAAGTATGTTAAACCAGAAGATCTACGAAGTTTCAGTCAGTACCACACTCACATTACAAGCAGCAATTTAATTTCTGTCCAACAATATCATTCTTCATACTCAGTTGTCTGTGAACTTTTTGTGAAACCCAGGTCTCCACTGACCAGTTGTGTCTTGATTTCCCCATCTACTAAATGAATATAATAGTGCCCACCTAATAGAGTTGTTGTGAGTTTTAAATGAGTTGCTATATGTAAAGTGCCTACTACCCATTAACTAGTATATATGTTAGATATTACTTAACAAACTTGCACATTTGTTTTGGTTTCATAGTTACATACATGTTCTAATCGTAAGAAATTTACACGAAGTTTTGTATTTGAACGTAATCATGTAATTTTTAAAAGAGAAATTTAAGTCAACAATGTGGCCATTGAGAATTTTTCCCCCTTCTTTTTTCTTTAAAAGGAGTTCGTACTTTACTCAAATTTGAGAATCACTGGTCTAGAATAAACTTGGGCTTTTTTTCTCTCTCTGTATACCACTTTGTACCCTCTAATACATCACAGGTATCACTCTGCAGTCTTAAAAATTAATAAGGATCAACCATACTCAAGCGCAGTTGTCTTGTTAGTAAGGTTTTAGTTCAAATACTACTGGGTAAGTGAAAAAGGTAGCATGTTGCATGCAAATTTGTGGACTAGGAGTTAGAATGTCTTCAACGACTTATGTAAGCCTTTAGCAAGTTGCTTAACCACTCTTGGCCTTAGTTAGAGTGTCTTTGAAATAAAGGTTGGCTTTCAGGAATTCCCCGGTGGTCCAGTGGTTAGGACTTGGGGCTTTCACTGCCATGGCCTGGGTTCAATCCCTGGTCAGGGAACTATGATCCTGCAATCCACATGGTGTGGCCAAAAAAAAAGATTGGCTTTCAAGTCCCTTCAAGGTCTAAAATTTTATGACATTTTCAGTATACCTACTATTATATTATGATAAGTTGTTATGTACACCTAGTACTTAAATACGAAATGTGCCTTTCAAGGGGCCAGACTTTCATTTGGTATCATTCAGTTGGGAGTTTCTAGGTGTTGTTCTGTCCTTTTCTCATTGCCTGGTATCAGTTTGAATACACAGTTAAATTCCCCAAAGTAGCAGAAGAGAATATAGTCAGAAGGACAAGTTATAGTGATTACTTAAAGATTGTAAAATTAACTGGAAAATTCACACTTGGCTGCGTAGGATTAAAGAATCATTCCTGATTTTCTTCCACTTTTTTTAACTCATCATATTCTTTTGATGCTCTTTTGGGCACCTTTACCAGCTCTACGTCAAATGTTGTAGAAAGCACTTGTGGTAGCTGGTCTCCAAAGATGGTCTCCCTTGAATTATACCTTCTAGTATTCATACTGTTGTTCAAGATTCCTGGGTTGGCCCCATTTAACAAATAGAGTACAGTAGTGGTGATGATTTGTAATATCTAAGTCTGGATCACAAAAAAGCCTTGTAGCTTCTGCCTCGGTCTCTTAGAGCTCTTGTTATAGGCGAAACAAGTAGCCACTTAAAATTTACCTTAGACCACCATGCTGTGAGAAAACTCAACCCAGGCTCATAGAGAGGCCATAGGAAGGGACAGATGCCTGACCAGCCTACCCAGTTAAAGTGTAAATCATGTGAGTGAAGAAGCCATCCTTGATGTCCAAGGCAAGCCTTCAGATGACTTCAGCCCCATCAACTACCTGAGCAAAAGCATGAAAGTCTCCAAAATGAGAATCACCAAGCTGAACGCAATCAATTTACAAAACTGTGACAGAAAATAAGTTGTTTTAAGCTGTCGATTTGGCAGAAATTTGTTATGCAGTGATAGATAAGCTTGTTTAAGGACCCAAAAATGCTTATTTTCTCTTTTGATCAAGAATATCTACTTTAGGGACTTCCCTGGAAGTCCAGTGGTTAAGACTTTGAGCTCCCAATGCAGGGGGCATGGGTTCGACCCCTGGTTAGGGACCTAAGATCCCACATGCAGCACAGCTGGGCCTAAAAAAAAAATCTACTTTATATCCCTCTCATACGAACTCTTTTAAATAAAGTACAGCCATACTTTTTTTCAGTAGACAATTTCCTTCTTTGTTTCAGTTTTAAAATTTTTTATTTATTTTTGGCTGAGTTGGGTTTTCGCTGCTGTGTGGGGGCTTTCTCTAGTTGCAGCGAGTGGGGGCTACTCTGCGTTGCGGTGCGCGGGCTTCTCACTGCAGTAGCTTCTCTTGTTGCAGAGCACGGGCTCTAGGTGGTCAGGATTCAGTAGTTGCAGCACACGGGCTCAGTAGTTGCAGTGCGCAGGCTTCAGTAGTTGTGGCACACAGGCTCAGTAGTTGTGGCCTGTGGGCTCTAGGGCGCAGGCTCAGTAGTTGTGGCACATGGGCTTTGTTGCTCCACGACAATTTCCTTCTTTGTTTCATTATTAAAAAAAAAAAATCTCAAAGACATTATTTCACAGTTTCATGTCATTTCATCATCTTTTTGATGCCTGGTTTAAGATGCATTTTCCAGGAATAATTGAGTCATCATCAACATTACGAATCCTGTTGTTAACACCCATGAAAGAAACTTGCTTTAAGAAACAAAACCCAACTGCTCTTTCTATAAACATAAATGTTTGACCCTTATGACTGTAAAAGGATCAGAGAAGATTAGGAGTGGGAGAGATATTAAACAGGAGTCTATTTTAATCTGTTTTCATTATTTTTGACATTGTATTTAACCTAGGTCATTTATTTTAAAACACATTTAAGTAAAATTGAAATGTCATTTAAAATGTTGGAATTTTATAACTCTAAATCCAACTATCTCTAAAAAAGAGATTGCCATTTATTTTTATACAAATGTTTTAAGAACTGACAAAGTGCTTATAAATAACAAAGTGTTTTATAATACTTAATTTCATACAGTACCACCAAAATAAATTCTATTTAGGTCAAAGTGTTAAAATTTAAAGTTTTATTTTTAATAAAACGTAAGTTGAGGGGGAATGTTTGCTGTAAGTTTAAAAGATTGATGTCAAATATTTAAAATAGCTCATACAAATTCAGAATAGAAGCAAAAGTTTAGGCTCCAATAAATGGACAAAAGAATTGAATGAACATTTTAATAAAGAAGAAATAAAATTGTTTAATAAACAGAGACACTGGGAAAGATACAATCTACGGGCTTTCTATAATCTCTTTATTCTTTTCCTGTTTATTAATTTTGAGCAATTAAGTATTCACCTCTCTAAGCAAGTCACCAAAGGTTTTACCATTTAAAGGACCTTTTTAAAGTTTGCAATAAACTTTGTTAAGGCAAAAAGTAAGAGGTAGGCCATTGGCTTAAAAATGCCAAAGACGACATTTCTCTTATTTTTATTATGCAATTATTTAATAAAGGAGTTACCAGACTTCCAGTATTCAGTATATTTATATACTGGGCCTATTGTTTCCTAGATTATTCTACTCCAGTAAATTTACCCATTTTATGAGCATCTATATGTTTTGAGTCATCTTTTCCAGAAGCGTGTCATTAAGAGGATTCATGTTTATTTTTAAACATTAACTAATAACTTTTATTTTTTGTGTTTTTTCAAACTATTGATTTATTCAACAAATATTTATTGAATGTTCTTTTTGTGTCTCTCTAAGGGGCTGGGGACACAACAGACAAAGCAGATCCCCGCCTTCGTGAAGCACGCATTGGCGTCTCAAATATTTAAACCACGAATTCACCAATGGAGTTTGAGTAGTTAGAAAAGAAAAGAATTCCAATGATTGAGCTTTGGAACATTCCAACGTCTGGTGCTGAGAGAGATGAGGAGTAAAGGACAAAGGAAATTAAGATGCCACTAATGAGGTAAGAGAAAAAGTGGGACCGTTGAGTGCCCTGGAAGCCAAGTGAAAAGAATATTTCAAGGAAAGGGGTGTAATCAGCTGTGTCAAGTGCTTTTGTGTGATCAAGTAGGATGAGAAATGAGAACAAGATTGAAAATGTGAAGGTCACTGATAACTTACCCCGTGGGAGTTGGTTTAGAGAAGGGGAGTACAGAAACTGGAGACAAGTCAAAGAACGGGCCAATCCAAGTATAGACAACTCTTCTTAAGACTTTTGCTGTAAAATAAAGAAGAGAATTGGAGTGGTGACTGGAGGAGAAAACAGGGTCCAGAGCCAGGAACATTTTATGATGGAAAAAAATTGTATACATAGGCTTATGGGGACGATCCCATAGAGAGTAGAAGATGGATGATGCAGAACATAGAGTGGAGAGTTGCTGGAGCCAGGTCATTGAGAAGGCAAGAGGGGATGGATTTAGTGCACAAACGGTGGACTTGGCCTTTCCTAGGACGATGAACAGTTTATCCTCAACAGAAGAAAATGTGCTATCGATGAGTCCAGATGCAGTGAAGTGGCTAGATGTTGTGGATGAGCTTGGGGAAGTTCTCCCCTGACTGCTTCTTTTTTCTCAGTGCTATAGGAAGCAATTGTCTGCTGAGGGTGAGGATGAGGGAAAATGAAACTTTGGGAAAGGAGGGAAAGGCATGAAAAATGGGACAGATAGCACATAATAAGAAGGTAGAAATAGGTATAAATGTAACAGTAATCACCACAACTATGAATGGAATAAACTTTCCAATCAAAAGGCAAAATTTTCAGATGGGATTGAAACAAACATTTATGCTATTTACATAAGTCAGATGTAAATTGCAAGAACAGAGAAAAACTAAAAATTAAGGATTCAAAAGGCGTACCTGTGAGATATCAAGTAAAAGAAACATGATCTAACTATATTACCAGGTAAAATGACTTTAATGAGAGTTATTACATAATGATAAAATATT
Source organism: Tursiops truncatus (assembly GCF_011762595.2). Classification (NCBI taxonomy): domain Eukaryota; kingdom Metazoa; phylum Chordata; class Mammalia; order Artiodactyla; family Delphinidae; genus Tursiops; species Tursiops truncatus. The sequence continues at coordinate 51,817,106 of NC_047042.1, forward strand.
CAGTTCACCAAGAAGATAAAGTAATTCTAAATTTTATGTCTCTAATAATGTAGCCTCAAAACATAATATGACAGAACCACAAAGAGATTTTTAAAAAATTTACCACCACAGTAAGAGATTTTAGCACAATTTTTGAGCAATTGAATCTTTAATTAAAATCTTTTTATAAAGTAAAACATAAACAGCAAACAAATAAAATCAGGCACAGGAGGCTTTCCTGGTCAGTTATCCAAACATTCAAAGAACAGACCAATCCAATATAACACAAACTCTTCCAGAAAACAGATGAGAAAGAATGTTCCCCAACTTGTTTTATGCGGTTAGCACAACCTTGAAACCAAAGTTAGTAAAAAACAGTACAATTTTATTTTTTAATTTAATGTAAAAATTTTTTAAAAATGAACAAACTGATTTGCTTGATAGCAAATTTTAAAAAAGATAATACATTATGATTAAGTTTATTACAAGGATGTTAGATGATTTAACATTAGAAAATATATTACTGTATTGTAATTCACTATACTAGTTCAAAGGAGAAAATCATATGATCATCTCAATAGATGCAGAAAAAGCATTCTGCATAACTCTATTCATAAAAACAATTTAGCAAACAGAATAAAAGGGAACTTTTAAAACTGAAGCATAGGGGCTTCGCTGGTGGCACAGTGGTTAAGACTCCACCTGCCAATGCAGGGGACACGGGTTTGAGCCCGGGTCCGGGAAGATCCCACATGCTGTGGAACAACTAAGCCCTAGCACCACAGCTACTGAGCCTGCGCTCTAGAGTCCGCGAGCGACAACTATTGAAGCGTGCATGCCTAGAGCCTGTGCTCCGCAACAAGAGACGCCACCGCAGTGGGAAGCCTGTGCACCGCAATGAAGAGGAATCCCCTCTCACCGCAACTAGAGAAAGCCCGCGTGCAGCAGTGAAGATCCAGTGCAGCCAAAAATAAATAAATACAATAAATAAATTTAAAAACAAAAAAACCCTGAAATATAGTTGATTTACAATATTGTGTTAGTTTCAGGTGTACAGCAAAGTGATTCAGTTATATATAGAATTTTTTCAGATTATTTTCCATTATAGGTTATTATAAGATATTGAATATTGTTCCTTGATACAATAAATCCCTGTTGCTCGTGTATTTTGTATATAGTAGTGTATACCTATTAATTTCATACTCCTAATTTATCCCCCCCTCCCTTTCCCCTTTGGTAACAATAAGTTTCTTTTCTATGTCTGTGAATCTGTTTCTGTCTTGTGCATAGATTCATTTGTATTATTTATTTTTATTTTTTTATTTTTTGTAAATGTTAACTCCATTTCTTTTTTTTTTTTTAATATTTATTTATTTATTTGGCTGCACCGGGTCTTAGTTGCGGCACGCAGAATCTTCATTGCTACATGCGGGATCTTTAGTTGCGGCACGTAGAATCTTTAGTTGCGGCATAAGAACTCTTAGTTTCAGCATGTGGGATCTACTTCCCTGAGCAGGGATCAAACCTGGGCCCTCAGCATTGGGAGTGCAGAGTCTTAGCCACTGGGCCGCTAGGGAAGTACCTGTATTATTTTTTAGATTCCATAGATAAGTGAGATCATATATTTGTCTTTCTCTGTCTGACTTACTTCACTTAGTGTGATATTCTGTAGGTCCATCCATGTTTCTGCAAATGGCAATATTTTATTCTTTTTTATGCAATATTATATGTATATTATATATATATGCAATGGAAAATATATATATATCACATCTTGTTTATCCATTAATCTGTTGATGGACACTTCAAATAGTGTGCTGTAAATAGTGCTGCTGTAAACATTGGGGTGATGTATCCTTTCAAATTATCATTTTCATCTCTTCTGGATATATACTCAGGAATGGGATTGATGGATCGTATGGTAGCTCTATTTTTAGTTTTTTAGGGAACCTCCATACTGTTTTCCATAGCGGTTGCACCAATTTACATTCCCACCAACAGTGTAGGAGGGTTAAAAGGAAACGTTTTTAACCTACCTTTGGGCCTGCGCCCAGCACTTCCTAATGTAGTGTTGAAAGCATGTCCTTAAATAATGAACAGGACAAAGATATCCTCTATTCCCATCACTGCTCAACATTGTACCTGTAGTCCTAGCTTGTGCAGTAAGGAAATAAGAAGAAATAAAAAGTATAATGATTAAAAAGGAGGAAACAAAATTGTCATTATTCATAGATGAAATACAGTTGACTCTTGAACAACAGGGGATGGTCAAGGGGGTTAAAGGTGGAGGTTCCACTTCAACACAGTGGGATGTAAGCTCTCTGTATCCATGGTTCCTCATCTGTACGTTTAACCAACTGTGGATCATGCCATATTATAGTATGTACTTATTGAAAAAAGAATCCATGTGTAAGTGGACCTGCACGCTTCAAATCCCTGTTGTTCAAAGATCAACCGTAATTTTACATAGAAAACCCGAGAGTCCACAGATAAAGTATAAGATTTAATCAGAGTTTAGCAAGATTGCTAGATAAAAACATCAACATACAAAAGTCAATTGTATTTCTATGTAGCAGCAATGAATAGTTAAATAATGCAATTAGGAAAGATACCATTTCTTATAGTAACCCCAAGCACCAAGTACCTACTAATAGTTAATGAAAGTTAAGCAAGCTCCTTATGGAGAAAAGCATTAACTGTATTGGAAAAGGAATTAAAGAATATCCAAATGAACATAAAGATCTTCCATAATCTTGGCTAAAAGAACTCAGTATATTAAAATAGCAATTCTCCCCCAATATATCTATTTTTTCAATGTGATTCTAATGGTTGTCCCATCAGGGTTTTTCATGGAACTAGACACATTAATTCTAAATTATCATGGAGGAGCAAGAGGTCAAGAATAGTCATGAAATTCCCAGAGAAGAAGAACAATATAAGATGATTTGCTGTTTCAGATATCAAGGTTAACATAAAGCTGTGAAAATTGTTTAACACAGGGTTAGGCAAACAGACCAAGGGAATGGAATAGAGAACACTGAAACTGACCCAGGCATAGAGGAAAAATTTGATTTGTACCAGTGCTTGTATGTCAGTGGGCTGTTGTTTATGTTAATTTATAAAACATCATTTTTTGAAAAAAAGAAACTGTACTTTCCTCCACAAAAATCAAGTCTAGGAAAAATGAAAGACTTACTCTGAAAGGAAAACTTGAAAATACAGGAAAATATCTTTAAAGAGGAAAACATAGGAAAATATCTTTGTAACCTTTGAATGAGGATAGATTTATTAAATAAGACACATAAGAAGATGAACCAAAAGAGTAAAAAATTTATCCATTTTACACTAATATTAAAACTCCTCATAATCAAAAGAAACCATGGAGGGACTGAAAAATATTAGTTGCATTGCAAAATGGTATTTGCAGTGTGTAAGCAAATGATTAGTATCCAAAAATAAAAACTGTATGAATTAATAAGAGCAGCATCCATCCAAAAGAAAAATGATCAAAAATATGTGCACAGTATTCAGCCTGGCAATACCATTCCTGTTATATGCCTCCAATACTTTTGTCTCTGAACCTATTTACACTCTTAAAAATTATTTGAAGAACCCCAAAGGGTTTTTGTTTCTGTGGGTTATATCTGTCAACATTTATTTATAAATACTTATTTCGTGTCATATAACAATAATAGATAATTACATGTTAATGTAAATAACATTTTTATGAAAAATAACTATATTTTCCAAAACAAAAGTGAGAAAAGTGGCATTGTTTACATTTTTTCAAATTTCTTTAATGCCTGGCTTAATAGAGCATGGTGTCTACCTCTGAGGATGGGGGTGGGGAGTCAACTATAACAAAGAAGGGCACTTAGGAGACCTCTGAGACACTAGCATTTTATTCTTAAGCTGATGTCTGCTGCATGAGTGTTCATTTCATTAATAGGATTTTAACTACGCAGACATATTTCATACAAATTTTATTTAAATATAATATAATTTAAAACATATATTTATAAGGTAATACAAATCAGTTCAAAATGACAAAGCAATATTAGAAACACATTGGCTTTGAAATGGAAAGTGAGAGCTTCAGGTATGGTTTGATCCGGAGTCCATATCTACAGCTGGGGAAGAGATCATTTTCCTTCAGAGCACAAAGACTACATTGGGAAAGGCTGAATACCAGAATGAAGAACCACTGAAAGAGGAAGAGTCTAGGCAGGGAAAATTAGTAAATGTCCAGAGCCACAAAACATAAAACAAGTGTCACAAATACTTCAGTTAGCATTTCTCATCTTGCACTCAACTTTTAAAATGCTTGTTTTTCCTGTTTGACTTCTGCTAACCTGGATTTCTAGCTGGAATGAAACTTATTAAGAGGTATAATTATTTTATAATATCCCTCAATTATTTTGTACCTGTAACAGTCCAACTTATGCTTTAACTTTTTGCTCAAAAGATATTTTGGTTCAATAATAAGCACTCCTTTTAAGTGTGGTGACATTCTGACTGAGAAATAGTCTTAAAAGCTTGTTAAAATAGTGACTGCTGTGCCTTGTATTCCAGATATTTTTACAAGTCATAATTAGGATCATATTGACTTTGAATGTAATTGCAACTTTAATTTATTTTATCTTATTTAATTTTTCATGTTTTTCTAGTTTTAAAACTGTTATTATAATAGACAACTTTCCCAAGCTAATTATTATTATTATTTTTTAAACAAATTTATTTATTTTATTTATTTATTTTTGGCTGTGTTGGGTCTTAGTTGCTGGGCGTGGGCTTTCTCTAGTTGAGGCGAGTGGGGGCTACTCTTTGTTGCGGTGTGTGGGCTTCTTACTGCGGTGGCTTCTCTTGTTGCAAAGCAGGGGCTCTAGGCCCATGGGCTTCAGTAGTTGTGGCTCGTGGGCTCTAGAGCACAGGCTCAGTAGTTGTGGTGCATGGGCTTAGTTTCTCCATGGCATGTGGGATCTTCCCGGACCAGGGCTCAAACCCGTGTCCCATGCATTGGCAGGCAGATTCTTAACCATTGTGCCACCAGGGAAGCCCCCAAGCTAATTATTATTATCACAGTTTATCATTTCTTTTGAATAATTGTGGATTTAAATAATTTAAAATTTCCCCTTTAGGTCCAAAAGTTTTAAAGAAAATTATTCTTTTTCAAAATTTTTAAATTGAAGTATAGTTAATTTTCAATGTTGTGCCAATGTCTGCTGTACAGCAATGACTCAGTTATACACATATGTACATTCTTTTTTTATATTCTTTTCCATTATGGTTTATTCCAGGATATTGGATGTAGTTCCTTGTGCTATACAGTAGGACCTTGTTGTTTGTCCATTCTAAATGTAATAGTTTGCATCTACCAACCCCAAATTCCCAGTCAATTCCTCTCCCACCCACCCCTTGTGGCAACCACAAGTCTGATCTCTATGTAAAGAAAATTATTCTTGATAGTAATCTCTCAAGACCTTAAACAGGTTAAATGCTATGTAATTTAATGTTTTGTTCATGGCTCAGGGTCATTAGGAATGTAAATTACTTTGTAATAATTACAATAATTTTAAATGCAAGTAGCTGTTTGTTTCTATACTTGAGATTATTCTAACTGGTGAGTGTAAATTTTTTATGTTTTTTAAAAATTGTATTGTTTTATTGGAATATAGTTGTTTTACAATGTTTTGTTAGTTTCTACTGTACAGTGAAGTGGAGTTCCCTGTTCTATACAGCAGGTTCTCATTAGTTATCTATTTTATACATATTACTGTATATATGTCAATCCCAATCTCCCAATTCATCCCACCCCCCCCTTCCTCTCTTGGGGTCCATACGTTTGTTCTCTACATCTGTGTCACTATTTCTGCCTTGCAAACCAGTTCATCGGCACCATTTTTCTAGATTCCACATATATGCGTTAATATAGGATATTTGTTTTTCTCTTTCTGACTTACTTTACTCTGTATGACAGTCTCTAGGTCCATCCACATCTCTACAAATGACCCAATTTCGTTCCTTTTAATGGCTGAGTAATATTCCATTGTATATATGGACCACATCTTCTTTATCCATTCATCTGTCAATGGGCATTTAGGTTGTTTCCATGACCTGGCTATTGTAAATAGTGCTGCAATGAACACTGGGGTGCATATATCTTTTTTTTTTTTTTTGCGGTACGCGGGCCTCTCACAGTTGTGGCCTCTCCCGTTGCGGAGCACAGGCTCAGGATGCGCAGGCTTAGCGGCCACGGCTCACGGGCCTAGCCGCTCCGCGGCATGTGGGATCTTCCCGGACCGGGGCATGAACCCGTGTCCCCTGCATCGGCAGGCAGACTCTCAACCACTGCGCCACTAGGGAAGCCCCATATATGTTTTTGAATTATGATTTTCTCAGGGTATGTGCCCAGTAGTAGGATTGATGGGTCCTATGGTAATTCTATTTTTAATTTTTTAAGGAACATCCATACTGTTCTCCATAGTGGCTGTATCAATTTACGTTCCCACCAACAGTACAAGAGGGTTACCTTTTCTCCACACCCTCTCCAGCATTTATTGCTTGTAGATTTTTCTGATGATGCCCATTCTAACCAATGTGAGGTGATACCTCATTGTAGTTTTGATTTGCATTTCTCTAATGATTAGTGTTGTTTAGCATGTTTTCATGTGTTTTTTTTGCCATCTGTATGTCTTCTTTGGAGAAATGTCTATTTAGGTCTTCTGCCCACTTTTTGACTAGGTTTTCTGTTTTGGTCTTTACTCTCAACATGAGCTTTAATTTTCTGAAGCTGTTAATATGCCAGCACCTAGCAGCAAAACTTTTCTAAGTTGTTACAACTGAAGTGCTACAAACTGATAAACTAGTTAAAAGCGTGACATAACCATATCAAAAGTATCTGTGAATAGGCTTTGAGTAAAGTTCTCACAAAAAGGAAGTACTTGAATTTTAGAGCAAAGTTTTTTTAATTTTATTTATTTATTTGGTTGCGCCAGGTCTTAGTTGCAACAGGTGGGTTACTTAGTTGTGGCTCACAGGCTCCTTAGTTGCGGCATGCAGGCTCCTTAGTTGTGGCATGCGAACTCTTAGTTGCGGCATGCATGTGGGATCTAGTTCCCTGACCAGGGATCAAACCATGGCCCCCTGCACTGAGAGTGCAGAGTCTGAACCGCTGTGCCATCAGGGAAGTCCCAGAGCAAAATTTATGATACCCCTTTTATTTTTTATTTATTTATTTATTTTTGCGGTACTCGGGCCTCTCACTGTTGTGGCCTCTCCCATTGCGGAGCACAGGCTCCGGACGCACAGACTCAGCGGCATGGCTCACGGGCCCAGCCACTCCACGACATGTGGGATCTTCCTGGATCGGGGCATGAACCCGCGTCCCCTGCATCGGCAGGCGGACTCTCAACCACTGCGCCACCAGGGAAGCCCCCTGATACCCCTTTTACATCACAACAGTTTTAAAATTTTTACTTATAATTTTCCTTCTTACCAAGTTTCTAGTTATCTTTTACATAGTTAAAATTTCTAAGGAATCCTATGAATATGGATTGTTTTATAATCAAGAAAGAGTACTAAATATGAATGAAAATGCTGAATTGTTTCAGTTATATATGATTTTACCACTGTAATGTTTAAATTCTATACTTCCTGCTCATAATGTTGACTTTAAGCTTTATTAGTTCCTTTCTAAACTATCTGTGATTTCTGTTTAAAAAGATTCTGTTTTTAATTGTCTCTTTTTCTTCAAAAATTATTTTAGTGATTTTTTATTTCTCATTTTATATTAAAACTGTTTTGTTGGTGCTCTGAAACTTTCAAAAATCTCCATTGTCTGTAGGACAAAACACAGACTACCAAAACTCTTCTCTAGTGTATTCCCAAATTACCTACCTTCTTTTACCAAGCATATCCCTGTCTAAGCTCTCTTTTCACATCCTATTGGTCTAGAATATGTCATTTTCAGTCCTATTTCCTGGTGAGCTTCTACTAAATTACCTGCCTGTACTAAGTGATCCACTGATTAGATCCCTTTTCTTTATGAGACCTTTCTTGAGTTCTCCCAGCCCACACAAAACTCTCTCCTCTAATTATGTATGACACATTATCCTTACTACGGACGTAGATCTTGCATGCTGTTTTGGGTTGGCACTCTTTCTAGAGTAACCTTTGGATGATTTTATATATCTATAACACTTAGTTCAGTGTTTATCCATAATACCTAGAACACTGTCTTAGTAGCTACTTGGTAAAGATATAAAAATGGGTGGGTTCTTTTCATTTAGAGTACACACCAGTAGTCTACCTGGGAAAGTTCTTGTCCTTTCATGATGAAGTGGTGTGGGTTCCCTTTTGGCGAGGAATCCTGGCAGGCAGAATACTGTGAGTACACGTTTCTACCAGGAAAGCAAAATACAGACTGCGAGCCAAAACTCAAGTAATTCTGGCCAAAGACATAAATAGCCAAATTCCTTCAGAAATAGTTTCCTAGAAGCCATTTGCATTGACTGTGCTTTGCTCCAAACAGCCTCCTTTAAAAGTGTAAATCTTTAAAACTGTGGTGAATCTAATCATTGCAGATTGATAGCTTGGAGTAGTAGTGTTTAACTGTTGACTAAAATCATCTAGATTATTGCTTCCGTAATTCAATACAGTTTGGAAAGTCACAATTCATTTTCTGCAGATATGTGGTTGAAAGTACACATCTTTTTAGAACTGGAGTACCTTCTAATTTCTGAACAGTCTTTCCTCAAGTGTGGAATTTGTTGAACCTAGGGTGCAGAAGGAATTAAAAAAATATGTGAGTGTCATTGTATAGTGATTAAAGAGTCAATGGAAACAGCATTTTTCCTTAACGTGTACATTGATCAGAAAGTTGAATTCCTAAACTGGGTTAAAGACATTCATATCTTTAAATACCCAGAGGTGTACAATCAAAATCAAATAAACAAGTGTTTATTAATTGCAAACCAAGCCTTACATGGGATGAAAAGATATCTAAGCCATAATCTTTGTTTCTTAAAGTTTGCAATCTAAATAAGTAGCTATAGGTAGATAATGTGTTATTTATTGAATGAATTCATGATAGAATAAAGCAGTACATCATACTTGCCAAAGAATGATACAACAAAAATATTATCACCAGACAGAAAGGGAGAGGAAGTTCCTTCAGGCTGGGATGAGTATAGAAAGCTGTATGAAAGTGAACTCAAAAGGTGTACTTGAAGAATGGGTGGACTTTGAATAAGGGAAGAAGAGAGAAAAAGACATTCTTGGAGATAAGGAATGAGAACAAGGTGAACAAGGCCATGGAGTCAAAGCCATTTTAGGAGGAGAGTGAGTAAATTGGTTTTTCAGAGAGGTGAAAAATTATAGATTAGACTAGGAAAGGAGTTTGGAGTCAGATTGTAGAAGAGTGTGAATGCCAGATTAAGGACTAAGGACTTACCTTATAAGCAGTGAGGAGCTATTTAGAGAAGATTTTGATAAAAGAAACAGCTTAATCCAAGTTGAGTTTTAGGAAGATTAATTTGTTAGCCATGTGCCATTTGCAAAGGAAGGCAAAGAGGCTTAGAAGACTAATAAAGCAGTTCAAGTGTGAAGTAGAACAGAGGACATATGTAATTTTTCTGTCCAGCATCCCCTCTTTTCTGATTCAGTGGTTTAGGTGGAGATGACACCATTCTCCCTCACGAGCTATAGGTAGGCAGATGACCCTGATGTGCTCAATTAAAGGAGTCCATTCCTCTGGTCATAATTATTGGTTCATGAACGGGCACACACTCTAAACGGAGCCAATTAGCATTATCTCTAGAGCTTTTTTTCCTAGACCTATCGGGAAAGATACCCACTTCTTCAAGGATCCTAACATTGTCAGTGGTCATCTTTCCTGCCACATTGTGTGGTTGCCAGCCTCCAAGATGGTCCTCAGTGTTCCCTCCTGATGGTCATGACCTGTATAATCTCCTTCCATATTGTATTAGAGCTGGTCTATATCAGAAGTCCCCAACCTTTTTGGCGCCAGGGACCAGTTTCGTGGAAGACAGTTTTCCACGGACCGGGGTGGATGGCTCCGGGATGATTCAAGCACATTACGTTTATTGTGTACTTTATTTCTACTATTATTACGTTGTAATATATAATGAAATAATTATACAGCTCACCATAATGCAGAATCAGTGGGAGCCCTGAGCTTGTTTTCACTTGCCACTCACTGATAGGGTTTTGATATGAGTCTGCAAGCAATTGATTTATTATGGTCTCTCTGCAGTCAAACCTCTCTGCTAATGATAATCTGTATTTGCAGCTGCTCCCCAGCGCTAGCATCAGCGCCTCAGCTCCACCTCAGACCATCAGGCATTAGATTCTCATAAGGAGGGCGCAACCTAGATCCCTCGCATGCGCAGTTCACAGCAGGGTTCATGCTCCTGTGAGAATCTAATGCTGCTGCTGATCTGACAGGAGGTGGAGTTCAGGAGGTAATGCGAGCGATGGGAGATGAAGCTTCGCTCGCTCACCTGCTACTCACCTCCTGCTGTGTAGCCTGGTGCCTAACAGGCCATGGACCGGTACCAGTCCATGGCCCGGGGGTTGGGGACCCCTGGTCTATACGATGAATGAGTATACAGCAGAAGTGATGGTATGTTATCAGTGAAACTGGGTAGGGACAGAAGCTATAGATTCCAAAGTGGAATCAAGTCTTGGTAAATCAAGACAATTTTTAGATGGAAGGGAACACAGAGTTTTTTAGTTTGACAAACAGTTATATCATTAACAGATGTAGCAATGTCTGGAAAGGGGATTTGTTGTTGTTGTGGGAGATGGACAGGAGGAGATAAGGAAATTATTTTCAGGTTGAGACTCTGGATAGCAGCATTAGGAACAATGGCTGGTATTTATAGAAATAGATTGTCTCACAAAATAGTGAGTTCTCTGTCACTGTATGATTCCTTATTGAGAATGTTAGAGACTGGACTTATTATAATAATATAGCATCTAAAGTCACATCCAAGCAGATGATTTGATTTCTATTAGCTGTTAGACACACACTCAAAAGAAGGGATACTAAAAATAAGTGGAGATGATAGCCATAATCTCTCCTACCATAGAGCTCTTAACAGTTTTTTCCCTTGTTTCTCACTTGTTGCATCAGGTGAATTATAATCTCTGTTGGAGCGTACCGAGTTCAGTAGACAGACCGGAACCAAGATCAGGGGACTCGTCACAGCCATCTCTCAACTTTGCAAATTATTTTGGTTCCATTCTCACTTGATTCTATGCTGTATAAAACTGGCCATCTCAGAAAATACTCAGAAAAACAGAGAAAAACAAAAGATACCCCAGCAAATTGACAAACCTATATGTCTTCTTTCCATTGGAAATGATTTTATGTCCTGTAAATATCTTTCCTATATTGCTCAATACACTCAAATCCCCCTTTTCGTTAATTTTCTTTTCTTTTTAAAAAAGTTATCATCTATTCCTTTTTTCTGAAAAATTTTCCATTTTCTTTAACATAACGACAAAGCAAACAAAATACATTGCTTGGAGAAAATAAAACAAAAATGTAGAACGAGGAAATTAGACTAGACAATTCTGAAGATTCCTTTTAGCTCATAAATGTAAATAGCAATCCTAAGTATTGATATTTTGTATTCAACAGCACTGAACTCCTTTAGTAATAGTTAAAATTTTTTTAATGACACAATTATACAAACTATGTTTTTCAATACTTTTTCATCAGATTGTTGTAAAATTCTGTGAACATTTAAAAGGCATTTATGGGCTTGAAAAAGCTAACGTGCTTCTCTATTAAGCATCTTATTCATAAGAAGCCAAATCTTGATATTCAATAGGATATGTGAAAAAAAGCAAACAAGGAAGTGGGACAATGAGAAGAAAACAGGTTCATCAGATTCTTGACTCGTTCTCAGCCTCCCTTTACCTCTCACCTTGGATTCACTGAGTACTTGTTCTTTCAAGTCTGGAAAAATCTCTCCTGCTTGTGAGATCCGGTAGGTGCCTACTCTGGAGATTTATTGTTTACTTTGCTTGCATCCAGTTGAATATTTTAATGAAAACTGGAGCCTTCCTTAGAAAATATTTGTTTTGACAAGTGGGAAAGGATTAGCAAAAGCATTGATAATTTGAGTGATTTTGTAAAACCACACAGCAGAGTTTTTCATCACTGGAAAGACACTTAACATATTAAGGTTTTCTTATGCCATCTAGGAACAACAGAAAGACCAAGCTGTTGCAATTTTCACTCATCAATTATTTGATGAAAGCAAGGGAATTCCCAGACAGCCATTTTTAAGTACGCCGCAAGGCTAAAGGGGCTATTTGACTTTTAAATTCTGTTTGTGTAAACAAACGCAAACCAAGACCCAAATCGTGGGTCAGTTGACCTCAAAATTTTCCCTTCTTGATATTGTTCTTTTCCTCTGTCCCTCCCTGCAGCCTCCCTCCTCTTATTGACAGTTCTTCTTACCATAAGCTATTATAATATAGAAGGTATTATCTTTCCAGATAAAGGCAGAATGCCAAAGTGGGAGGCAGAATTTTGGCAGTATTCCTCTGTCCCTCCCTGCAGCCTCCCTCCTCTTATTGACAGTTCTTCTTACCATAAGCTATTATAATATAGAAGGTATTATCTTTCCGGATAAAGGCAGAATGCCAAAGTGGGAGGCAGAATTTTGGCAGTATTCCGAATTTTCTGAAAGACAATGTTCATTCTTCTTCCTTTATCTCCTTAGAAGTGAAAAATAAATCTCACTAGCCTTAATGGAACAAATTTAGCTCAGCTCTCAACAGACAATGTGTTCTTTTTTTCTATAGTCACTTCAGGGGGAAGATTCCTGAGCCTTCATTGTACAAGACTGTTTAAAAAATATTTTTCTCTTTCTTTTGGTATGACTTGTGCAGTATACAAGTGTAACTGAGTAATAAAATTTTAGTTTTCATGTTACAAATCTGGTTGCCCTAATTTAAAATTATATGTTGAATGATGAAAATTAAGCATTTAGTTGCCAAGGGAAAAAGGAATTCTATCTTAAAATTGTTTAACTACACAAGCTTGGTGTCTTTACCACTCATATTTTCCATCCAGAAAGTTGTCGGGAAAACCATTCCCCCTCTACTAGAGATATTGCACAAATGTAATGAAAATCTAAAATAATTTTGGTTTTCACTGCCCTTTTCTTATGAATTAGTCACAGTTTCTGTGTTATTCTTTGAAAAGAACCAAAGGATGGATTTTGTCAAAAGATTACTATGAAGAAGGAAATGTGGTTTGGGATTGACTAATAGAAATATGAGAAGAAGGTAAGATACTAGCTATATGAAAACAATTGGCCTTAAAGAAAATTCAGAAAGACTTGATTTGCCTTGTACAGATAAAGACATTTTATTTTATAGCCTATGTGATACAGATTTAGGAAACTTTAGTAGGTATGGCATTTAGGTATGCCTAAAACTTAGACACTAACCGACTATTCTGTATTTGAATTTCAAGTTTTTAAAATAATATTCAATGAATTTTACACTAGATTTACTTTTTGGTAGATTAAAAAATAATTTTTTAAAAAGAAGAAATAGTGTCTCTTAATTTGAAAGCATGTCTCACTATCTTGACTAGTCCATGGGATTTTAATGATTATTCTGGGGTTGCTTTTGAAGAGGAACTACTGCTAGAGATATTGCTTAACTTTTATCCATAATTTCCAGGGATCTGAAAACCAAGGAAGTCATGGTGGTGACTGATGGGTGTGTCAGACTGTTTGTGTCTGTCCCAATAGAATGAAGTATTTAGTATTATAGTCATGGAACAAGGTCCAGATGTGAGTTTTCAAGTGGCTGTTTTCCCAACACTATTACACACCTCACCCCTTTGGTAACCTGAAGCAAGATCAGATTTACTGCCTTTGGCTGGTGAGCTTGTTAAGCCAAGAATGAGGATTTCTGCAGAGAACAGAGAGATTTGCTCTGTTGTGAGTCTCTGGACTCTTCACCAACCCTTCCAGTGGCACAAATGCACACCCTTCATCACAAAGGAGACCAAACACAAGAGTGTAGAAAGATCAGTGCCAAGCTCTCAAGCATGACACAGTGGCTACAAAATCAAGCAGCCTTGGATCTCAGACCTTGTTCTGCCACCTACAAGTGTGTGATTCCGGAACAGCCTCCCCTCTCTGGCCCCAGTGGTGTCTACAAAATGAGATTCATGGAGGATTTATGTTATGAACTTACGCTACATATTTAGAATTACAGAAATTATTTTGGATTAGGAATATGTAGACAGTAGAATGTGATCTTATAAACTCTGCTTCTTATGTGAGATGGATTTCGTATGAAAAGTTGCGTGATGGGGTATTAACATTTTGGCACCAGTTCATTGACAGCCAGGACCAGAATAAGTGCCTTATTCCTGCCAGAATGTGAGGCATTATGAGGAAAGTGATAATTTTAGTAGCCTTAGTTCATTATTAATGACATCCCTTCTGGCAATACTATCTACTGCCTAGCTTTTTTCTAGAGCCAAATTTTAGGAATATGTGTAACCACCCACTCTCTCTTCAATTGCTTGGAACCTAGATACTTTTCCCTGAAGTAATTAGTCTGTTTTTTCTCTATGGAAGGTTTTGGGATTTTTTTCCTTATCCTTGGTAGCCTGAAAATTCACCAAGTTTGAATAGGTATAGATTCCTGAGCTCCCTCACTCCCTAATTCATCTTAGAAAGCCCTTTGATCTGAAGTCTAGTGTTTTTCTGTAGCTCCAGGAAATTTTCTTTTATATTTATTTTCACATTTCCATTCCATGCTTCTGAGGACTTACATGAGAGGTATTTCAAATCATCTAGATCTCTTTTCCATGTCCCTTAACTTTTCTTTAACATTTTCCTTTTTTTTTTTTTTTTTTGTACTGCATTCTGGGAGGAGTCCTCAGTTTAGTCTTTTAGTTCTGGAAGTTGGTCCTTAACTATATCTGTTATGGAATTCAGTTCCTCTACTAATATATTTTTTTTCCTTTTTGAATCCTGAATGTAAAGAGTTGTCTAGGGCCATACCACCCTGAATGTGCCCGATCTTGTCTGAGTGTAAAGAGTTGACTTAATTATAACACCTTACTTCATAGTGCAGTGTTATCATTTGTCCAGGTAAGAATCTTGTTTCACTCATTTATTTTTCTAAACTTCATCCCTGATTTGCATTTTCATTTTCCCCACCACTGTTTCTATTTAGTATATTTGATATGTGTTCTTAAATATGCATGTATTCTTGCATGCCCAAAGGTATTTTGTTGTCTTCTGTGTGTGCTTTTCTCCTATATTATACAATATTGTGCTATGCAGTTTTAAAAAAATTTGGCAGTAATAGTTTTAATTTCTAAGAACTCCAATTGTTCTCTTTTTTTATAGCAGTCATATTTTTGCTCATGAATGTACTATCGTCTCAAATCTCTCCAAATATATGTTATACTTATTTTAAGGTCTTATTCTGTTGTCCCTATTAATTTTCTGTAGGTTTTAGTTCTGTTATTTGAATCAGATGATCCTTCCCAATAGGGTTCATTTTCCTTAAATACTTGGTGATGATTATCTGTTCTTATTGTTGGTAAGTTCTGTTTCCTTGGCCAGATGAGAATCCCTGTTTACTTGTCTTTTAATGCATGTTCCACTTTTGCTGCTAAAGGAAGAGCACAGTGGAATGTGGGCCCAGAGTGCTGGTGTATTAGTTTCCTAGGGCTGCCTTAACAAAATACCCCAAATTAGGTGGCTTTAAACAATAGAAATTTATTCTCTCACAGTTCTAGAGGCTAAAAGTCCAAAATCAAGGTGTTGGCAAGCCCATACAATCTCCAAGCCCTAGGAGAATATCCTTCTTTGCTTCTTCCAGCTTCTGGTAGCCCTAGGCACTGCTTGGCTGTGATAACATAAATCCATGCTCTGCCTTTGTCTTCACATGGTCATCTTCCCTCTGTGTCTATGTGTCTCTTTGTATTCACATGGTGTTTTCCTCTCTCTGTCTCTGTCCTCTTCTTATAAGGACATATAAATCATATTGGATTAAGGGCCCACCATACTTCATTAGAACCTTATCTTAACTAATTATACCTTCAATGACCTATTTCCAAATAAGGTCGTGTTTTGATGTACTAGGGATTAGGACTTCAACATATCTTTTTGAGGGATACAATTTAACCTGTAACGGTGGGTAAGTAGCTTGTTCACTGAGTAAAAGTGGGCTTCCCATCCTTACCTTGCACATTGTCCCTCTCCATTCCCAGAAGCTACTCTGGGAGTCTCTGATTCCAGAACACCCAGTTTAGAGACCTGTACATGACAGTTTACCCTAGTGGCAAATGCTAGAGTCAGGATGCCCTTTTTTTCCTGTCCTCTGCTGTCACTGTGGAAGCCTTGCTTGACTCTGCTTCTCAGGCCCCAGAACTTAAGCCAGGAGCCTTTCCCAAAGCCTTTTAGCTTGGTTTGTAAATGACGTGCAGCCAGCTGCACAGATCTTTGCTCAAAGGGTTACTGGCTAGATCTTCTGACTGGTCCTTTAATGACTCATCCAATGATTTCTCCAGGACTGATTTGGTCTGATGAGCTCAGAGCATAAAACTCATTCAGGATTTTCTTAGGAAATTTTGCTTCCTTTTGCAATAGCTTCTACTGGGATCTTGTGTTGCAGTTTCTCCTACTCATTTCTCTGTAAATCTGTTTTCTCCCCTCCCCCAAATACTATTTGTGTACTGGAAATTCCTCACATTTTCTGGTCCACTGATGCCATGCTTTCCTGTTTTTTTGTTATGGATCCTTCTTTAACCATATCTTTCCTTTAAATGTCAGTGGTATTTAGATGGGAAGGAGATACATGTATGTGTTTACTCTGTCGTAAATATATGGTGTAAGGTATTAGTCTAAACTAGGGATAACTAAACTTTTTCTGCAAAGGACCAGAGAGTAAATATTATAGGCTTTGTAGGCTATAAGATCTCTGTTGCAACTTCTCAACACTGCTGTTTTAGTGCAAAAGCAGCCTAGACAATATGTAAATGACTGGAAGTGGCTGTGTTTCAATAAAACTTGACTTACAAAAATAGGCAGTGGGCCAGGTTTGACCTATCCCTGAAACCAGTGGTTCTCAAACTTATCATGCATCAGAATCTCTAGAAGGACTTGATAAAACATAGATTGCTCTCCTCACCTCCAGTTTCTGACTCAGTAGGTCTGGAGTGGGGGTGGGGTGTCCCAGAATTTGCATTTTTAATAAGCTCCCAGGTGATGCTGATACTACTGGTCTGTGAACACACTTTGAGAAACACAGATCTAAATAACTTCTGTTTCCTAAACACCACCATCTCAACCATTTATTGATAATACAACTGTGTTCCTTGTTCATTTGTTCATTCATTTAACAAATATTTTATTGAGTTTCTCTTAGTGCCAGGCTCTGTTCTAGGTTGTGAGAATATTGTCATAAATAAGACAATGGCTCTGTTCTCGTGTGTGGGGGAACTAGACAACCAGACAAACACAAGTACACCTATAAAAGATATAACATTGGATAGTAATAAGAACTTCATAAATAAAGCCAAGGGAAAGGGGAGAGTGGTACAGGAACAGAACTATTTTAGATAGGATAGTCAGGGGAGATCACTTGGAAGAGATGCCATCTGAATATAGATGTAATGATGTAAAAGAATGAATCTTGAGAAAGGTAGAGCATTCCCAGCAGAAAAAATAACAAGTATGAAGGCCTTAAGGTAGAAATGAGTTTGTGTTTGAGAAAAAGCAAGGGGACCAGTGTAATTGGAGTGATTTGTGTAAGGTAAAGAGTGGCAAGAGTTAAGTTCAGAAAAGTGGGCACGGTGCAGATGTTTTAGGGATTTGTATCCCATAATAAAGAGTTTGCATTTTATCTTGTGTTATGGGAAGACATTGGAGATTTCTGTGCAGAGGAATGACATGATAACATTTACAGTTTTGAAGCATCACGTTGGGTGGGAAATACTTTGTGGGAGTGGTGGTGGTGGCAGGGGATGAAGATGAGGGTGGGAGCAGAAACCAGTTGGGAGGTTTCAAGAATTCTAGGAGAAGGACTATAGTTTTTTAAACCAAGATGATTTTAATGATGAGACACAGTTGGATGCAGAATATATTCTGATGGTGGAACCAGTAGGATTTGCTAATATATTTGATGTGGAAAGTGAGGTAAAGAGCAGTATTGAAGGTAGCTTTTAAGTGTCTGTTTTGAGAAGCTGGGTGGAGATGGGTAGGAAATTAAGATTTCATTTTTAGAACTTAATGTTTGAGATGCTTTTTAGACATTTAAGTGAAGTTGTCAGGAAAAGAGATGTAATAGTCTGGAGCTCAGATGAAAGGTCAAGGCTAGGGATATTAGTTTGGAACTGATCAACATACTTTTGATGTTTTATATTTAAGGCCATAGACTGAAGGAGGTCACCTGCATTGTGGGTGTAGATAGAGAAGAGAGGGGGTCCACAAGTTAACGCTACTAACATCAAGATGATGGGGAAAGGAAGAGGAGCCAGAAAAGGAAACAGAGAAGGCATGTCAGAGAGTATGGTTTCCCAGAAGCCAAGTAAAGAAAATGTTTCAAGAAAGAAAGTCATCTCAGTTAAATGTTACTGGGTGAGCAAGTAAGATGAGGACTGAGACTTGATCACTTTGTGATCTTTTTTTTTTGCGGTATGCGGGCCTCTCACTGTTGTGGCCTCTCCCGTTGCGGAGCACAGACTCCGGACACGCAGGCTCAGCGGCCATGGCTCACGGGCCTAGCCGCTCCGCGGCATGTGGGATCTTCCTGGACTGGGGCATGAACCCGTGTCCCCTGCATCGGCAGGCGGACTCTCAACCACTGCGCCACCAGGGAAGCCCCACTTTGTGATCTTGACAAGAGAGCCTGCAGTGGAAGAGTGACGGATAAAGCTGTTAAGAATAGAAGAGAAAATGGAAGAAGAGGACACAGAGACACTGACTACAGTCAGCTCTCTCTATGGATTTCTGCTTCTGGCAGTGCTTGCCTAAGTTTTATATACGAATTCTGAGAACAACTAGAAAAGCAAGACTAATTACAAAATCTCTTTACCTGAAGGTATTGGATATCTAACAAAATAGTGAAAAACATTAAGTTTTGGAAGAGGACAGAAACCCAGAAGGGTAAAACCAACAATGAGGTCTACTTTTCCATTAGGAGATTATGAAGATGTAGTTGAGAGGCTGAGAAAGTGAACAGCACCTTTAACAGATTCAAGAGACTAACAGGCCAAAATATGTAATCCAGAGTGTGCCAACAGGGAGAACCAAGTAGTCATCTTCCACGAGGCTTTGAGTTGGAATCCCAAGAAGCTAACTCTTGGAATAAGTGTGAATCAGAAGTAGTTCAGGTTTGGCAGGGAGTGAAGCCCAGCTTCAAATAAACTCAGTCCTTAAAACTGAATTAAGGAAACCTCACATTGCTAGTGCCCCTTAAGTACTTGCCAGAAGAAAACATAAATTCTTGAGTAAGATAACATCATTCTAGGCCTCAAATTATTTTACAGTGTCTTAATATACAGTGTTTGACACTCAATAAAATAACCAGTCATATTAGGAGATTAAATGACATGAGTGAAAACAAAGGGAAAAAAAAACAAAGCCCTAACAGTAGAAACAGACTCAAAGGAGCATCAGATAATGGACTTATCTTTAAGATTCTTACTTTGCTCATGGAGATTAAGGTTAGATTAGGAAATCTGCCAGAAAATTGGAAGCTAGAAAAAAAAATTGAAATTTCTAAAGCTGAATTTACCTGAAATTAAAAACTCAGTGGATGGATTTAATAACATTAGACATAGTTGAAGATAGAATTAGTGAACTAGGAGATAGGTAAAAATGATTATAAGAATGATATATAAAGAAAAAAAGGAATGGAAAATACAAAGAAAAGGTTATGAAATAAGAGCATGAAAATGAACAAATGAAGAGTAAATCAAAATGGAGTCAGGAAGCCATGAAGGGAGGGCTCTCATGCACATATCACTCACCCCAGCTTGCAGACCCCAGAAGGAAGAAAGAGATTTCCTTCTGATCCAGCAACAAGCTTCCCACTTCTTGCAGCCAATTAAAAAACAAAACAAAACAAAACCCGCCACAGCCCTCCCCAGTTTCCTCCTAAAGCATAATAAAAGCTGACCTTCCCTTTGTCTCCTTAGATTTGCTTATGGCTTTTTATAGTTTGCTTGTCCCAAATTGCAATTTCTCTGCTGTTATAGCGTTTGGCTCATTTTAGATAGTTAAGACCTTGTTATTTCATTTTTAAGGTTGACAGGAAATAGAGTGTGAACATCTAGCATGAACAATTGGAGTCTTGGAAGAAGCAAGGGAGAGAGAAAATGAGACACAAGCAATATTTGAAAAGACAATGGCTGAGAATTTTCCAAGCTTGTTCATGAATATCAAATCACAGATTCAAGAAACACTACAAAATCCAACTAAGATAACTGAAAGGATAAACCACACTTAGCCTAACAATAGCAAAAGGGCTGAAAACTAAGCCACAAAGAAAAAAAAAAAAAAAAAAAAACTAGCCACAGGAACCTCATGAAGCAAGTTAGAATGAGATTTCTCTTTTTTATCAGAAACAATGGAATTTTCTACAAAGTTTAGAAAGAAAATAACTGCCAAGCTAGATTTCTAAACGTCTAAAAAAAATCTGTCAATAATGAAATAAAGACATTTTCAGACCAAAAACTTGTGAAGAAAAGAATTTTTTCCAGCAGACATGAATTATGCACTGAAAGGAACACTAAAGATTTTTTTTTCCAGGTAGTGGAAAAAATGAAACCAGACAGGAACTAGGAGATGCAGAAAAGAATAAAGAGCAACCAAAAGAGTAAATGTGTATAAATCTAAATGACTGTATAATACAGCAGTTATAATTTCTTTTGGGTCTATATATATATAGAATTAAAATACACAACAACAGAGAGAAACAAGTTTCTCACATTGTATTAGGAAAGGTAAAAGTGCCAGTTAATGTTGGGTTTTGCTAAATTGTGTGATCTCTAGAGTAACTTCTAAAAATAGTAAAAAAAAAAATGTATAACTGTTATAGAGGGGAAAACTGGAATAATGAATATTCTCAATCAGAAAAATGCTATATAATAAAGACATTAAGAACATAGAACTTGGTGAGGAAATAGGTAGCACACAGTAAGATGGTAGAATGAAGTCCAAACATGTCAATAATTACATTAAATATATATGGCCTAAATGCTGTCATTAAAAACAAATATTACCAAACTGAATTTAAAAATGACAACTATATGTTGCTCTCAGAAGACATACCTAAAAATATGGGAAAACAGAAAGGTTGAAAGTAATAGGATGGGAAAATAAATGCTGTGCAAGTACTAATCCAAAGAAAGTTGAATAGATAAATTAATATCAAAGTAAGCAAATATTAAAATTTTGTTTTAAAGTTTTACAGAGAAATGGGTCAAGAACTAAAGGGAGACATTGATTCAAAGTATTTTATTTACTTATTTTTCAATACTGTGTATTAATGGGAATAATACAGCAGAGATGGGTAAATTGATGACATAGGAAGGATGTGTATAAGCTTTTTAAGTAGAAAAGGGGGTCAGATTTAATTCTTAAATGGAAGAGTTGGCCTTGGGGACAGGGACAGTGTTGTAATAAGTGGAGGTTAAGGGTACCAGATGCATGTACATTGGTGGATACATTTGCTGGTGAGAAGATGAGACAGTTCTTTTCTGATTATGTCTATTTCCTAACAAAAATTTACTGGTTGAGTGCAGGAGACAAGGTTATTATTGGTTTGAGCAGAGGGAAGGTATAATACAGCAGTTTTAACAAGAGGAAAACCAAATTCACTATGGAAATATACAAAGATTAGACAGTGTAGAGAGTTCGCTTAAATTTTCTATCATAAATTTAATGTGAGGCTAGTCAGTGTGGTAGGCAAGTCCATCTTCTTCAGTGAGGATGTGGAGTAGGTGAAGGGTTTAACCTGTGATGAGGTGAAGTGAGGTAAGACGTAGACACAGTTTCTCTTCATAAATGCTAATCTTCCCAGACTAAAGGAGACCTTCACGGCTCCCTCTGTCCTCTTTTATATGTATTAGGAGTGAGGTGGTGAGTTTCTGTAGCACTGGTTCTGCTGAAACGTACCTCTCAGCAAACTCTGTCCGACCCCACAGCTGGTTGTTCTCTGAAATTAGAATGAGGACTATTTAGCACTTTTGTTGCCAGCTGTGGGTCTAATTGTCAAATTTGAGAAAATAGGAAAGAACCCACTTTGAACTTCATAGCATTGCTACATCTGTCTGCAGAGACAGAACAAGCAGATACACTTAGACTCTTGTGGGATCCCAGCTCTAGGGTCTGGGAGGACAGATCATTCACTTGATGTGCGGGTTATATCAGCATCCCCCTTCTGCTGTCAATATCTTCCCCTTTACTTAAGAGACTTTGAGTAGGTTTTTGTGCCTTGCAAATAAGCAATCCCTGACAAAAAGATCCATTTCCTCATCTGTATAAATGAGGAAGGGTTTTCAAATCATGTACCATGGAGCTCAAGTTGTCACAGGGGCTTGTGAGCGGGGTGAAGACATAACAAAAAAGAACATCTCCTGGTCCTGTGAGCCCACTTCCACTCTGGCCCCTATTACATGGTGGGCTTTTGTTGGGAATTTCACTCACATAAGTTCTATTTAAAAAAATGAAAATTATTCCTACTCTTCCAGCTCTTACACTGTATAACTAACTCACCGTGTAAATCCATTATTATTTATCTTTTGTGATAGTACAACTTCAACTTACGAGGGAGATCTGAAATCATTTCCCAGGTCATGTGCTGGGGTACGTGCCAGTTGTTATGGCCGGATCATCACAAGCCTCAAGCTTCAATTCCTGGTTCTCTGACTCTCAGAAAACCTTGTCCAGTGAGTCACTCCCTGGTTCAGTCGAGGTGCAGGAGGGGGCATTGTTTCTAAGAAGACCAACAGCTTCCTCATCATTACCATTTTGGCACCTATGCTCCTTTCCCTTTTTCTCTTTCTTCAGTGTTGTTCTAAATACAAACATTTTGCTGAGGAAGCCTCATTTCAGTGGGCTCATGCCTCTGGGTGAGGGATTAGTGAGCTCAGGTGATCTCATCAGTCTCTTCCAGTTGAATAATTTTATAGCTGCATGAACCGACAACTTGTCCTTGGCACAGTTCAAAGGGGTATCCATTAATAATTCTGGGAATGTCACATACTCACTGGCAATAACTGTGAGGCCTCCTTGACCAGCTGAAGTAATGGAATTAGCTGAGAAGAAGAAGGTAGTGGACTTTAGCCTCAGGTCATGTGTAATGGTCACAAGTCAGTGATTTATTAATTTATTCAAGCATAGGATTATTTTCAACAAATAAGAGATCAAATAATTTATTACCTCTTCAAAGGGGCTCTTGAAGACATCTGGAAAAACTGGCATAAAAAAGGAGAACCTAACATTAAATCCAAACTGGAAATTTTCTAACACTTTTACCTTGAAGACCAGTTTTAGAAAAAGCAGCTATTATATCTTGTTCATGTTCTTGGAAAAAAATTCTAGCATTAATGTTACCAATTAAAATTACATATTTTTGTTATTAATTCAAATGTTTAAGTTTAGAGATCCCATGCTCATTAGGCCATAATTTCTTACAGGCTTCCTTTGAAGTCTATGGTCTGAAAATCAGATCAGAATCACAAATTTCTTTTTTATTGTCTTAAAACAACATTAAATGTGACTCATTATTAAAATAATAAAAGACATCATTTTCATAGTTTTATTTTTTTAACTGAAGATTATAAGATCCCTATAGAGCAATGCTTAAAGAAAATAAACCCCAGCAGCCTTCATTTTGAGCAGAAAGGAAGCTCTGTTTGAGTAAGGAAGGCACTGGTCTCCTGGCCAGCAGTTTTCTAGGTGTTCTTTGTGCTCCAGGGAGACCCTGTGTGACTGTTCTCCATGACTGTGTTAAAAAAACACCTTATCAAAGGAGCAGAGAAATACCTTCCTTTTTCTTTTCACTGCCACAAACTATATGTGTTTCATAATTATATTTGTGTATGCTGAAACAAAAAAACCCACACGGCATTCCTTAACAACTGTGTTTTGTAAACAGCATACAATGCACAGAATGCTCATTCTGTTTTTGCTATGGTTAAAAATCTGCTTCTCCTGTAGAATTCCCTATCCTGTTTAATGGCATCATTCTCTAAGTCATTCAGGCTAATAGAATTCTAAAAGTCCTATCCTAAGCCTTTCTTCTTCTCACTTCTCATGGCCTATTGGTCATGAGTTCCTGGAAATTCAATCTTCCTACCATGTTTCATTAGCTCTCCTCTTTTATCCATCCCCCCTCTGCAACAACCTCTGTTTGGGAACTTAGTGCCTCTGTCCTGGGATACTGCTGTTGTCTACTTAGATATTCTTCCAGCCTTCCAACTTGCCTTCACCCTTTGTACCACTGCTCCCACGGCCCCTGACCCCTATCAAATCTATCTCCTGGATAGTCTATAGATAAATCTTTCTCAATTGCAAATATGATCATGTTAAGCTCCCATTTAAAGTTTTTCAGTGACTTCCCTATTCCCTAGAGAACAAAGTCCAAATTTAGTTTCATGTCATACAATGAACTTGTTGATCTGTCTGGCCTGTGTCCCTACCTAATCTGGTATTTCCTTCATCTGCTCTATTCCTGAATGTTAGTCTTTCCAATATATTCCATCCCATCATTTTACACCTCCATGCTTCTCATACTATGCTACCTATCTTCCCATTCTAGCTGAAGGACACCTGCTTATACTTTAATCTCCAGCTCAAATAGTTCTTTTTTGGATCAACCTCACAGCTTCCTGACTTTGCCCTTCTAAACAGAGCTGGTCATTCCCTCTTTAGTGATACCAGTAAGCTAGAATTCATTGCTGTACTAAAATTTGTCTTCCCTATGAGACTGTGAGTAGGAACTAGGTCATTTCTATCTTGATATATCCTCTGTCTAGCACTGGGCCTGGTATATGGGAGGTGCTTTATACATTTTCATTGAGTAACAGGAAATCTAAGCTTGTACTAGAATATAATATTTATTCTTTTTAAGACAAATTTTATAGTTTTCTTCTGCTCATAACAATATTACCCAACAATTCTTAAAAATTCAGAAAAGATACAAAGAGTGAATGGTCTAGTTTTCAACAGCCCCTGAGTACAAATTGAATCTAGATGTTTTTGTGCTTTACTTCTAAGGCCCTTGTAGACTCCCTTTCTCCTATCACTGGGAATTCTGTGTTTCAGAATAGGTCTGTTGTCACTTATTACCATGGCTAACAGAGACAGGACTTCAGTGACCAAGCCAGAACTCAGATGTTGTCTCTACATTGACGTGCCACTTCAGGTTGGAACCCCCTTCCCAAGCTGCAGCCTCAATGCTATCTTAGTGCCAGGAAGGTTGAAAGTCGAGTTCTCCCTCTTAGAACTGGAGATGCTAACATTTTGCCATCTTGCAATGCAGTTGGGAATGCAGGTACTTGACTGCTGCATAGCAGAGCTGGTTGACTATGGTATGACATGTGTCAAGCTTAGTTAAGTGCTCCCATAGTTACATCTCCTTGCTGAATCTGATTTGCAATTCTAGAACCCCAGGGCTTCGGACCAGCAGGAACCCAGCCACACAGCAGGAGGTGAGCGAGTGAAGCTTCATCTGCCGCTCCCCATCACTCCCCATCACTCGCGTTACTGCCTGAACCATCCCCACCCCCAACTGGTCCATGGAAAAATTGTCTTCCATGAAAACGGTCCCTGGTGCCAAAAAGATTGGGGACCGCTGGTCTACTCTATTTCCAGTTGTGTACCCTAAACACTATCTGCAGACATGTATCTATACATCTGAATCCCAATAGTGTATAAAATTCAAATTTATGCTCCAGAAGGCTCCTTAGCCCCCGTGTAATAATGAATAATCATCCTTTGTAATAGAACAAAAAGTAAAAAAACTGAACTCCACTCAGTGAATGTTCTAATTGTTTTTCCTAATTTGTACCGTTAGTATTAGCTCTATTATCTTTAATCATAATAAATAATTTATCTGTATAAAAGACAAGGTTTGCGTTAGTTTTGCTAATTATGGAAGACCTCTGAAGTATAGTTGGTTGGGTTAGCAAGCCCTGATAGTTGATGTATAGTTTGCTCTCTGATGACCTGGTTCATGGTATGCTTTGGCCAAGGTATTAAGGTAAGTTCAACCGAGTTGTACATAACTCAGATGTAGAAAACTGAATTTACCTTTTCTCCTGGAAAACCTGAGTTTTATTTTGCCTGGATGTGTATCTGATCTTATTCTATTGCTTTACTTGTGTAGTCATAAGCCATGTGTTTTTTGAGATGGGTGTTCCATTATGGGAAAATGAAAGTTCTTTAACAACAGTCATAAACATTGGATATACTAGTGTGGTAGATTCAGATAATAACTTTAAAAAATATTGAAGTATAGTTGATTTACAGTGTTGTATTAATTACTACTGTACAGCAAAGTTATTCAGTTATATATATATATAATTTTTTTAATATATATTCTTTTCCATTATGGTTTATCATAGGGTATTTTTTTTTTAATGGGAGTTTTTTTTTTAAACATATCTTGGATATGACCCCTTTGTAGCAATATTCTCTCCCACCCTGTAGCTTGCATTTTCACTCTCTTAATGGTATCTTTTGACAACTGTTTATTTAGTTCAATTTATCAAACTTTTCCTTAAAATCATAGGGTATTGAATATAGTTCTCTGTTCTATACAGTAGGACCTTTTAATTTGTCCATTCTATATAAAAAAGCTTACATCTGCTAACCCCAACCTCCCACTTCATCCCTCCCCCAACCCCATCCCCCTTGGCAATTAGTAGTCTGTTCTCTATGTCTGTGATTCTGTTTCTGTTTCCTAGATAGTTCATTTGTGTCATATTTTAGATTCCACATATAAGTGATATCATATGGTGTTTGTCTTCCTCTTTTTGACTTACTTCACTTAGTATGATAATTTCTAGTTGCATCCATGTTGCTGTAAATGGCATTATTTTGTTCTTTTTTATGGCTGAGTAGTATCCCATTGTATATATGTACCACATCTTCTTTATCCATTTATCTCTCGATGGACATTTAGGTTGTTTCCATGTCTTGGCCATTGTAAATAGTGCTGCAATGAACACTGGGGTGCATGTATCTTTTTGAATTATAGTTTTGTCCAAATATACGCCCAGGAATAGGATTGCTGGATCATATGGCAATTCTATTTTTAGTTTTCTGAGGAACCTCCATACTGTTTTCCACAGTGGCTGCACCAACTTATATTCCCACCAACAGTGTGGGAGGGTTCCCTTTTCTCCACACCCTCTCCAGCATTTGTTATTTGTAGACTTTTTAATGATGCCCATTCTGACTGGTGTGAGGTGGTACCTCATTGTAGTTTTGATTTGCATTTCTCTAATAATTAGCAATGTTGAGCATTTTTTCATGTGCCTATTGGCCATCAGATAATATCTTTTTTTCATGGTTCGTGATAACTTTTAAGGAGTGGCAAGGACTGGTATTTCAAGGCCTTTTATTATTTATAATGCTATGTAGTCTGACAAATGAGATATGATTATTTTTTATGCTCAGCTTTACTAAACATAGAGAATGTGATAAAGGTTATTTAACTTCTCGCTTTGAAACACATCTGCAAGGAAATACACATATTTCAAACATCACCCATAAACAAAGAGATAGGTTAAGATCCTCAACTGGTCATTTTATTAAACAAATACAAATTTGAAGTGTTTATGATAAAATATATCAATATTGGACAAAAATGTGTGTAAACAGCAATTCTACAACTGGGAAGACATCTTAGTTTTGTTAATGTTGGTGACATCCTCCCAACCGTGTCTGATCTTCAGTATCTTCTTTCTCAAGCATGGCAGGAGTAGTATGGCTTTGCATATCAGGACAAGAGTTGGAAGGAAAACAGCTATCATAAAATTTGGAGGTGTATACCATACAAATTGTTTTATATCTACCCATTTATTCCAGGCAAAAACCAATGCATGTATTGTGCCCAGCAGAAGGGAAACAATTCCTAGTTTGCTCTGCAAAAGAAAAAAGAATTGTCTTGGTGAGATTGGTTCATTTAGAGTTTATTCCATCCTATATCATCTAGATCTGTTTTGTTGCTTGGAAATTCTTCCATTCATCTCCATTTGTTTTCCTATTACGTTTCTTGACAATGTCCACTCATATTTCCACTCTTTTTACATGTGGGTAATGCCTTTGTCTCCAGGCTATCTAAGTTGAGAAAATTCACAACCATTCTCCTTTTGGTCTCAGAAAATCGATAACATTGCCTTCCCTTTCTCCATACCTTGTTCTTCTCTCTTATGACATTTATTTTATGATGCTTTGTCTCTTGTGCATTTGCCTTAATTCTGCTTATCAAGAGACACCTAAAATCAGAGACTCTGTCTGACTCATCACAGGATCCCTGCAGAATCAACACAATGCTGTGCACATTTCAGGTGCTCAATAAATATTGGTGGGTTGACTGAAGATCAGTGCAAAAATCAACTTGATATTAGTGATCTTTATCAATTACAAAGGCAACTAAAGTGATTGTGATTTTGGTATATTAATACTAAAGTGAATGAGCTTGGTCTTTGTTAAAAAAAATCAAACATTTTGATAAAGTGGAAAAATACCAACAATTATTTCAATGTTTGAACGAAACAGAGATATGGAGATGTGAAGAAAAATATCAGCTTGCATTGGGACACTTGGCACCATCCAGATAAAGTTACTTAAAAAGAATTGTTCACCTATGTAGTTTTACGGAATTCTGGCAATAGCTCTTCTAGATATCTTCTGACTTCTATTCACTTTACAGGAAATGTTCACTAGACTGTCAGAATGAATCCAACTCACAATTATTCAGCAGTAAGCCCCAATGAATACAACCAAATAGCTAAGTTTATATTTTCAGATATAAATCTCCAAGGTAAATCATAAAGTAGCCAGTACTTAGATTGTAAATGAAAAGCTGCTAGGTTATTAATTGAAAAATATATGTAATTAGTTGAAGATTAATTTACCAAATGTGTATTGTATACATCTTATGGGCTAGGTATTGTACACAGAGTGGAATGGGTTGGGTTGTCAAGATACAGCGCTTGAATTTGTAATTAAACCTGTAAAGTGATGCACAGCATATGTGTGACAGGCAGAGCAATGTAAGAAGAGAGTTATTTAATGAGGAACAGACAACTCCAATGGCTATCAAGCTAAACCTACAAAATCAGCAAATATTGCACCTGGAAAATGTGGCACCATCTCTAAACCACATTCAAATAATTCAGATGGAGACATTCTTTCCAGCTTAATCAGATGTCCTGATAAGGTGTCTGTTGGAGTACATGCGTGGATGTGTACAAAAGATAGTGAGGATTAACTGACTTTGTGGGATTTCCAAAGATGTCTACCCATAAAAGTTAAAGCTATGCATATAATTTAAAAAATCTTGGCAGCGCTTAGGACTGAATTAAGTTTAGTCCTTTGAATCTGGTCAGACATGGATCCCATTGTTCTTTCTAGGGTGTAATCTACCACTAGGAAGTTAACCTCAGTAAATCTGAGGCAGTTTTGAATTCCAGGAATATTGAGTAACTTCAAGTGAATAAGCTACATAAAATGTAACTTGGAAAAAGAAGCTTTTAAAATTAGATATTACAATACCTTTGGTAGATAAAACTCCATATTTCAAGGAGGAGAGTACAAAGCTGTGTAACTTAAAAGGCATGAATAAAATCAGAGGATAGGCCAAATTTTTTTTTTACTTTTGGAGAACTAAGAAAACAATATTGAATTTCTAAAATATCACATTTGTTGTTATTAGATAGACAGCTTTGTTCAAAGCTTGTCCAACAAGCTTCAAATGTTAGAAATAATATTTTTCTTTGAGTAATGCCTCTTATATATGTCTAGAAAACACCTCTCCTGTTTATCAGCAAGAGGGAAAAATGATAGGAGAGCACATTTTTAATTGGAACAAGTGTGAGATCTTTGCTATTGGAAAACCATCTATTATTTTTTTATGGGGTAAAGTCAATATACTTGAGGATATTATAAGCTTAAAAAGAAGATTTACCTCTCTGAGGGACCAGAGTTTTTTTTATATATAATTTACCTGAATATAGTGAAATTCTCTCCATGTCAAAGAGTCGCTCACAGATGGAATAGATGTCACAGCCAACAGAGCCAGTATTGCAAGTGTCACAATTCCTAGAGACACATAAATTTCCATTCTCCAAACGTCATGCTCGATCCAGGCATCTTCTTTATTTTGTTGGACCTAAGAGAGGGTGAAAAGAGGAAGGAAAAAATGCAAACAACACTTGTTTCCAGTATAAGAACCTCCTTCTACGCTCCCTCTACTATGGAGGACCTGATGACTAGGGGCCTCCACAAATTTCTGACTTTATTTTTGCATTTCTCTAAGAGAAATGACATAGGAGCTATTGATCTTTTTCCTTGAACACAAAGTTTATATAATCTGTTTTATTAATTTATATAATAGTTATTTGTTGGTTAGAATTGTCATATGTGTGTATATATGGTAAATAAGCAGAAAATAGGAACAATTAGCATAAAAAAGAAATCTTCTGAGGGTGGTAGAAGATTGAAATGTGGCTTGGTCCATGAACAAAATACTTGTTTATGTTGTTAAAGTTGTAGTTTACTATTTTCAGCTTAGAAAACGTTCCTCAAAGTAGAATTATACAACCAAGCCCCAGTGAAGAGTTATAATAAAAAATTTTAAAAAGCAGATTACTTTCTCAACACAGGGTTTCAACAGAGGTTTGGGGTACTGATATTAAAATAAGAAACAGTTAATTTGTTAGGAGACTTAGACTTTTTAGTTTAATGATATTGTCAGTAATGTCATCCTACCTGTTGATATGCCCAGTTTAGCAACTTGTATCTGTAGGATCGTCTCATTGGATAGGATAAGCTGTAAACTGCATGCAGTACAGCAAAAAAGAAACTGAGAAGACCAAATTGCTTTCTTGTTACCATCCACCTATCCAACCAATGTGGAAATTTCTTATACTTGGTTCCATTATGAAGCTGCACAACTGCTGCTATCACACCTGGCAAATAAACCAGTGCCAAGAGGGTGATGGAAACCATTGGCAAGACTTTGTTGATGACCAGGATTGGAATTTTATAAAAATACTGTTGATGGGAAGTTACAAAAGGGTGAATTATTTCCCTCAGAAGAGTGTAAAGAAAAGTCAGAGATGATACGATAGCAGCGACTTTAATTGGTAAACGCCACTTTGGAAAGAGTTCCTGTTTGTGCTCAAGCTCTGGGGGGCAATCAAATTCATCACAATGGGTTGTTTGGTGCAAGTGCGAAAGCACAGGTCCTTTCGGTGCACTGGTCTCTCTTGAATCCTTATTCTACAAAGGAAAGAAAATGAACATCTTAAAATTGAACAAAACAATGGGATGTCTCTCAAACTAACTACTTACTGCTCATTGTACTTATCAGTAAAAAGGGACATTTTGAACCTTGCTTTTGGATACTGGTTAGTGGAAGGTGGCATAGACTATGTGGCAATGATCAAAGGTATACTTAGTTATCCTACCTTACTGGAGGTTCTCCATAATTTCTGTTACTCATTTTTCTTTAAGTCAAAAGAAATACATGCTTCAGATACCTCCATTAGAGCTCAGACCATTGTGTTTCTATCTTGAAAGTGTAAAAGAATGAAATAATGCAACTGGGAAACAAAAACTGAAAAACTTTAACAAAAATCCAGCAATCGTTGGTAAAAATAATAACACTTGTAAGTAGTCATAGTTGTATTTGTTTTATAATTTCTTTTGGTTACTGGACAACCCTCTGCAAACTCCATTCATTCAAGTACAAAGGAACAGGAATAATATAGTCATCACTATTAGATAAAAATATGTAATTTCCATCTTGTAATCTTTTTTTAAATTAATGTTTATTGGAGTATAGTTGATTTACAATGTTGTGTTAGTTTCTGCTGTACAGCAAAGTGAATCAGTTATACATATATGTATATCCACTATTTTTTAGATTCTTTTCCCATATAGGTCATTACATTACAGAGTATTGAGTAGAGTTCCCTGTGCTATACAGTAGTTTCTTATTAGTTATCTATCTTATATATAGTAGTATGTATATGACAATCCCAATCTCCCAATTTATCCCTCCCCCCATCAT
This sequence comes from Tursiops truncatus, assembly GCF_011762595.2. NCBI lineage: Eukaryota > Metazoa > Chordata > Mammalia > Artiodactyla > Delphinidae > Tursiops > Tursiops truncatus. The sequence continues at coordinate 51,849,419 of NC_047042.1, forward strand.
GTAGTCTCATATTCATAAAATATCTCATTTGTATAAGTACTAATAGATGAATAGTCTATTAAAATGGTACAAAGGCTATATAAGTAGTTAAATCCCACAGGGATGATTTATTTCCTGAGAAAGTTATATTTCTTTACCCAGTTGCATTTCTAGGTAGTCAACAATTCAAAAGAAGTTTGCACTGAATATTACATCACTTCCCCAACTGACTGATATACCAGCAAATTAAAAAAAAAAAAAACCCTCAAAATAAGAACTTATAGCAGAGTGTTTCATATTGTGTTACTTTATGAATAAATTCACTTTCTCACCTAATATGTTATTCCTAATTTCTTATAGCTCTAGATGTAGACCCATAACATTTTAATGCTCAGAATGATGTTAGTGATTATCTTGTTCATTTCCTCATTTTATGCAGAGTGACTTTAATTCGCATAGTTCTCTATAATTTTTAGTGTTTAAAAATGACCTCTTGGGCTTCCCTGGTGGCGCAAGTGGTTGAGAGTCCGCCTGCCGATGCAGGGGACACAGGTTCGTGCCCCAGTCTGGGAAGATCCCACATGCCGCGGACCGGCTGGGCCCGTGAGCCATGGCCGCTGAGCCTGCGCGTCTGGAGCCTGTGCTCCGCAATGGGAGAGGCCACAACAGTGAGAGGCCCGCGTACCACAAAAAAAAAAAAAAAGAAAAAAAAAAAATGACCTCTTGCCATTTGACTTTTACTTTCAGTAACAAATCACTATTACATCCAATGCTTTTTCCAGTTACTCCATTTAGAAGGGAGTTGAGCATTATACAGCTTCTGCCACCTCTGCATGTTAAAACAATCAATGGATATCAATTTTCTGGTTATGGGTGAAGAATCATGGAACAGCAAGTAAGACTTGAAAAATGAAAATGATTTTATTTTATGCACACTTATTTTAGACAGTAGGTACTTGTACTACCTTATTTTTCCTATTAAGATAATTAAGATAAAATAAATACTTTCTGTTAAAACTGTAGTTGAGATCAGTTAGAAAGGTAAAAAGAGTTTGGAAGCAAAATTTTCCACCACTTGTTCAGTTAAATAATTTAGTAAGAAACATTTAATCTTGATGTGGGGCAAAAGTGTGACAAATGATTCTTATTCCAAAGTTGAATTTATTTAGTTAAACAGTGAATCATCAATTAACTTGATGATCTCTTGGTAAACTACCATGGAGCCTATGAAAAAAACAGTTTACAAAACTACTGTTATATGGGCATTGATGACTTTTTCAAAAAACTTAGACCCACAGAATGTTAGAAAGAGTTGGAAGGGCTTTGGAGATGATCTGGTCCAACTCTCTCACTTTATAGGTAAACCAAGACCCAGGATTTTCAGTAACTTACTCAAGGTTATTCAGCTAAGTCCATGACAGTCAAGGTACAACTCCTCTCATAGCCCACACTGCCCTTTAGCCATCACAGTATCAGTGCCAGGAATCAGAGTAAAGATATCAGCAGACTAGGGTGAAAATCACTTTTATAACACTAGGAGATATAGAACAGCATTTGAATTATTTATAGATTTTAATTAATTAATTAATATTATTATTTTACCAAATAACCATCTTCTTCTCGATTTCTCCTGGACTTCATTTTCCAAAGTTCTTCTTGGTTTGTGATGTCTTGTCTGCTCTCCATTAATTCTATAAAATAGTATGGCCTCAGCCACCTGTGCAAATAAAAATAATTATCTTCTTCACATCTATGCTATTTATGATATTAATGTTTGATAGGGCAATATGAAAAATTTACTCATATAAGGGCTAGAGTGGCAGATAAAGTGCAATTTAAAATATAGACTGATTGACTCATTTAACCTCACATTATAATCTATAAGAATTCAAACAAGGGCCCTTGTGTCAATAGTGTTTTTCTTTGTCCAACTATCAGTGCAATGAATGACCCAGGTGTCTATATGGAATTCAAAGGGTCAGATGTTGCCTTTTATTTTAGGAGACTTTAACTCCAGGTGCTCATTCGGAGGAAAGTCAACTCCCCTCAAAGGTAAATAGAATTAGGAATGTAGTTTTTTGAGAATAACAATGTTGTCAGTGGAGGTTGGAGTTTGCTGATATAAGATTATATTTCAGGAAGTTGTGTTTAATAGACTTTTGGGGTTGACACTGGAATCTGAAATAATGGTGAAATGATTTTATGGGGAAATGTACTCTGAGTTTCAGAAAATGAACAGAATAGACACTCTCGGTAAGGTGAATGCTGATAGCAGCACAAAGGACTGAAAGGTTGTGTTTTAGGAGTGCCAGTTTCCCATCGGAGTCACAGCCTGGTTTTTGTTGGTAAGACAAGCGTTGCTAGCATATTTAAATATGCTAGCATATTAACCCTGTGGAAATTATTTTGTCACACTTCCTGCCCGATAAAAGAATCTTTTCCTTAACACTGTCCACAGATCCTCATTTGGGCTTGGTGTAACATTTTTTAGGAAAGGGAAACATATGATGTCACAACATTATTCACTGTTTTATTAGTTCTAAATTTATTTCCAGAGGAATACATTGCCAATTTATTCTTTATGAAATCCAGTAAGAAAACAGATTAGATATATAACCATTTGATTGACAGAAACATTCCAAGTGTTTCTGAATTTTAGACCATCTGTAATACTTTATTAAGTGGAAAGTTGTTTCTAGCAGTTTAAAACACTTAAAACATTCTCCAACTTTTAAAGGTTTGATCTTCACAGAGAATAAAGAGGAGTCATCTTTACATAATGCCAACATGTGCCTTTGTTGAAGTGCTCTAAGAACATTTTCCATACGTTACTTATTTCAAAATTTCACAATATTCATGCTGAGAATATTTTTTTTTGGTCCGCCCACATTCTTTCCCCACTATTTTATGATCTAAAACATTTCCTCCATCCAGAGAAATGCCCTCCTTTGGCCACAGAAGTGGGCATATGACTCAGTCTTGACTAATGACAGTTCTCTATTCTGCTCATCACACTGATTGGCTTAGGGATGGCATACAACTCTAGTCGAACCAATTAGAGTCCTTCTCTGATGTTTATATTTGGAAATGAAAGATAAAGAGAAGATGTCTTTAATATTCTGTTATATTGGGATGATAGAAGCCTACCGTGCTTTCTTCTACACGCTGTAAGGAGGAAGATGTCTTCAAAAGGATAGAAGAAAGCCAACACACAGAAGCCTAAGCAAGAAATGGGGAAAGACACAGAAGAGTCCTGGCATATTTAAATATTTAGAGTTTCTGAGACCAGATCCTGAATTTTTCAGTTACACAAGCCAATACAATCCCTATTTTGCTTAAGTTAGTTTGAGTAAGGTGTATATCACTGGCATTTGAAAGAGTTCTGAGTAAAGCCTATGCCAATCTTCAAGTATCTATGAACTCTAATCTATGACAGACATTGAGGAGGAAAAAGAGAAATGAGATTTCGTGTCTGCTCTGGAGGGGTTTTACAGTCTATCTGCTTAAGAAGTATTATTCCAAATCATTTGGTGATTTAACCAACATTATTAATATAGTAATTTGGGGGTGTGAATATGACTAGGAATACAAGTTTTACTTACTGTAATCAAATACAAGAAATAATTCACCATGCTTGGGAGATGTGTTAACTGTGAGTTTCAGGATGGCAGAGATGTTAACATACAAATCTACACTTTTTCAATATTAAGTCATTAACTATACTGTGAACAACCAGGTAGGCAGTGGGAATATAAAGTTAAATGACATGGAGACTCTGCTTTCAAAAAGCTTAAAGTCTAGGAGAGAAGGCAGACATTTCAAGAACTGACTGCATGGTAGTGCAATGCATCGGAAAGGAAGACAAAGTTTCATGGACAGATGGTGGCGTGGGAAGGGTGAGGGCTCTCTTCAGGACCTGGTCCTGGAGCATCTAGCAAGTTGGTAGTATTTGCTGATTGAGGGCCACTTTGCACAGAATCTGGGTGAAAAGCCAGAGTGGCCCTGGAGAGGTATCCAACCATTCGTCCGCATGGTAGGGAGACCACACTGAAGAGCAAAGCCAAGGAAAAACCCCGGGCAGTTAGGGAGCTTGTTGACTGTGTCACCCACAGTCCACCTTGTACCCTGAAGCCAAGAAAATAAAATATCAGTCAAATAAAATATGTTGGTTTCCCTCAGACATTAACCAAATGTATAATTTAAATTCTACAATAAAATCTTTTCATCAACAAAAACAACAGGAAACAGCACAGTATTCAGATGTTAGGAACGCCAGAATTTGATCCAAAGTTCTCTTTCGTCTCCATTAAAAAGCAAAGCCTATTTCTGATGTGACTGTTCCATTTTGCTGTACCAGGACCTGACGTTCCTGCTAAATATTGACACAGTCCAACTGGCTTATGTTTATGTTGAAGAATTTGGAATATGAAGACACTCAATGACCGGGATACATGGTCAGTTGCATTGCATTTCCAAATCTTCTATACTTTTAACTGCAAACTTACTTTACCACATTTAACTATGAGAAGGGGAGATGTTTTTCTTCACTGGGCTGTGTTGTTAGGCCTTGCTTCCTTCGTGTGCTAAACGAATGACATTTTATTCAATAAGGATTTTTTTTTTTTTTTTACAAAAAGAACAGAGTCAGGAATTTGCAAGTGTTCGTAAATTTTATGTCTACAAACTCCTTCCAGTGGATTTCACACCTGACACATATAAAGCCTTGATTGAATATTTGGAGGAAACCTGAATCCTAACTGAGATCCTGAAAGAGTCGGACTAATGTTCCAAGGACTTAAAATGAAAACTCTCTGTTACTAGGAAACTTGAAGACGAGTTGCACGGTTTTAAGTAGTACGTACCAATCATTCATCAATACTATGCAAACTCGTGGCGATTTTGCCAAGTTGGAAAACTTGCCATCAGAACCCAACCTAAGGACAAACTTAATAACTCATCATATCCCCTGAGTCCCCAGAGAAAAGGCTTTCCTGTGAGTCCCCTTCTCCCAGCCCCTGGACAAGCCACAATGGAGCGGTGTGCTCCGCGGAGAGCTCGCTGGAAGGCAGCGTGTCCCAGAGCAGCGCGCAAGAGGCAAACTGAGCTGCCCTCGCCCCGAAGCGCCACTGCTTCAGTCCTGGGAGGGCTCGCAACCCCCTACACTCCTCCCGATGCTGGGAGCCGGTGCCCGGCCTCGCAGGGACACCGAGCGGCAGGGAACAAGCAGCGAGCCAGAACGATTCAAGGGACTCACCCGTCTCTCGGCGTGATCTGACGGTAAGTCGCGGCCGCAGCACCGGCCCGGAGGTGCCCAACCCCGCTCGGCGCCCGAACCTCCAGAGCGCGAGCCTGCTCTGCCTGGGCAGACTCCGCCTCCTTGTCAATTGTCCGTCCGGCGCCACCTGCCGGTGCCGGGCGTCCGCAGGGCTCCTGCTTGGCTGGACAGTCCTGGGAAGGTCCCAGAGCCGAACCTAGGATTTCCCTACGTAGCCATCCGGCCGCTCCCGGTTTTGTTTCAAAGAGCCCTGTCCTCTGTCTGAGGTCTGCTCTGCACCCTCTCGATCCTCTCGATATTCTCCTCTCCTCTCCTCTCCTCCTTTTCCCTCCCTGCCTCCCTCCCTTCCGTCCTTCTTGTCGCCTACTTTAATCTCCCAACTAATGAACATTCGTGCAATTCCTTAGAGCAGTGGTTCTCAAACTTTAACATGTATTTCCTGTAGGGCTCATTAAAACACCGATCTGTCGTGTCCACCCCCCCCCCCCCAAAGCCCCACTCCTCCACCTCGCCCACGTTTCCTGTTTAGTAGATCCGGGATGGGGCCTGAGATTCTGCATTTTCTAACAGTTCCTAGGTGATGCTGAAGCACTCTCAGATCACACTGTGAGAGCTTAGCTAACCCATTTTAGAGCTTTAGCGCTTAGCGAGCTCATTTTAGAGCTTTAGAGCGTAGCTAACTCATTTTAAACTTCACAGCAGCTCTTTGAAGTGGCTGTAATTTACAATTTCCAAATCCGAATCTGAATCTCTGAATCTCTTTTGCCCCCTAAATTGTCGAAATCTTGTATCTTAAACCGCACAAACCCTGTCCCCTAGCTGAATAAGTCCTTAAACCCGACGTGCACTCCTTCCCTTCCCCACCTCTGATATTAAAGCCGCCTTCCCATACCCTAACCCCATCAAGCACTACAAACCTAAAGTTGAGTTACTGTCACTATTTAAAAGTTTAAGGTTGCTTTTAAAATATGAGGGGTATGGAGAAAGAGCGAATGTGAGCGAGGGATTTACTCCTCTGAGTTGGAACCAGCCTCAGGGTAGAGCGTCTGAGACCTGAATTGCAACGTCTGAGGATTTGGTGTATAACATCCCCAGAACTAATCTGATTAGGAAAAGTAAAGGAAAATAAACTCTCAACTGCATTTTCCTTGATTATCTTTTATTCATAGCTAGGGCCCCTAGGACTGTTCATATTTTAATATGTAATTTTCTGTAGTCATTGACTGTCCACAGGGTAATGTTAAAACCCCTTGAAGATTAATTTACCATGGACTGATGTCTTGCGGTAGAAATAGAATCCTACACTTTTTATTTCTAGCAAAACTAGAAAATAATCATTTTTAAAAGTTTTAGAAAAAAAATCTCTGTTTATAGAACAGATTATGAAAATTAGGACAAATTGCTAAATGTGTCTAAGCATTGTTGAATTTTAAAAATGATGATAGGTTTTAAATCATCAAACGAAACAATATGATTTTATTTTTTAAAATTTGATAGAACAAAGGTCATTCACTTTTTTATAATTTATTTTGCATGTGATGAGGGCAAGGAAGTTAATATTATATTAATATAAGTTGGCTAACTGTAGCAAGCTTCACTTAAAACTGCTTTTCCTGTTTAATTAAAACATTTGGACTCAAGCCCCAAATACTTCTGCTTTATAATTAGACCAATAATTTTATTTCCACACTTCTCCCGGAAGTTTTTTTGTTCAGTGTTTTAGTGAGGTGAATAAATATAGTATGTTTCAAAGGAAAATGATTGAAAATGTGAGGTTATTTACTAATTAGTTTGTAGAGTTTATAAAGGCAACAGAACATTGGATTAAAAAACCATAGTATTAAAGAACTTTGATTGAGTTATCAGGAGTTAGTATTGCAGACCAAATTTCTGCAATTTTTGCATATATGTGATCTGTGATTTGGGTATGAGATGAAGGAAAAGATTTTTTTTTTTTTGAGAAATTCAAAGCCAAAGCATCTGAAAATGCTCTGAGTCAGCCTCTATAGCACATACTTTATAAAACCAGTATGGCTTGTGGAAAACAACGCTATGCTATTGCAAATGTCGAAAAGCAGATTGCTAGTTTCGGTATGACTTGCGAGAACTAGAGGATTTTAAAATAGGAATTCAACTGTGAGTTACTAACCAATTTGGATCATTCAGAATATTTTGTAATAAACTTAAACTCTAGCAAGAAAGCATATTAACAAAACAGTTCTTCAATCTTATTTAGGGTCAAATACTAAACTAGTGATTTCACAGTAACATATCATGGGGAAAATATAATTTAGAATCCATGAGTACTTTTACTTGACCAAAAAGCAACCTAATCTTAGAATTTGATGGGACTGCCATTTAAGAGGTAAATGGAGTATAGTGGTGAGAGAGAGAAAAAATGATCACACTGTTAAAGTTAATCAAAATGATCACTAGACAGTACATTGTGCACGGATGACAGGAACTGTATTTAGTTTTTCTCCTTCGGAAATCAAACTGACTCCTAAGGGCACAGTAATTCAAACAATGTTCAACGGTATTTCCAAGTCTACCTCTTACTGTATAACAATGGTCAGACTTATTTTAAGAGGAGGCAAAATTTACCTAAAGTTCATGGGGAAATATTTTGTCCAAATGATTGTTTTAGCGCAGACATGGTAAAGCTCTACTGGCCTAATTTTCTGATTCTACTAGTCTCATATGATAAATTCTCTTCACTAGTTCAAAATCTTCTGGTAGACTAATGCTTAGAGTATGTGGTCAGTTAGCCCCCAATGTCTGTGGGTGAAAGTGGTTGGGGGCAGAAAGAATCCACCCCCAGGACTGGAGGTTTTTAAAAAATTCTTCCATGTATTTCCCCCCAGCTCAAGCCCTTTATTGCTTATTCACCAGCACAGTTAACAGTCAACATCTGTTCTAGGTGGATTCTAAGAATTGGTGGTTTATTTCAAGGCTCACAGATCCATTTCTGCCCAAATACTGCTTAACTATGATGCTCAAAATTCTGTGACAGAATATATCCTATTGTCTTTAAATCTGTTGTAATCTATGAAAAGGTACCTGCAAATGGCATCACATTAAGCCTTACCAGTTATTTACATCCTACTAGCATCGAATATTTCAGTACTTTTTTGAAAGTATGTTCTGACAGAGAGAGTGAAATATAAGGGTGTTGAAGATGGATACTGGAAGGCTGTGAAGGGGTTATACCTTAGGGAGAAACAGAAGCATTGGAGCCAAGAGAACAGATTTCACCACCTTCACAGTATTACTTAACTAGGCAGTTTCTCCTTTCCCCACATCTCCATATCAAACGATACATATTGGTGAAAAAAAGTATCTTCTTTAAACCACTCTATCTTGGTCTCCTTTGTTATAGTAGCTTAGCCCATACCCGAGCTTGTTTGATATTATATTACAGCACTTTTCAGAATTAGCCTGTATTGGAGATTTTTATATATGTTTCTTTTACCCTCATTAAACTGTGAGCTTTAAGAGAGCAGAGACCTTGCCGTTTTTACCTTTGTATCTCTTGTAATTTAGAGATTGGTGGAACAGACTTATATATGTTTGTGGAATGTGATTTTACCCCTGGAAATAATATGATGGAAAAGAATTTTTTTTTCCTTTATCCATTCAACCACTGATGGACACATAGCCATTCATCTATGTTTGCTATTTTTTTTTTTTTTTTTGCGGTACGCGGGCCTCTCACTGTTGTGGCCTCTCCCGTTGTGGAGCCCAGGCTCCGGCCATGGCTCACGGGCCCAGCCGCTCTGCGGCATGTGGGATCTTCCTGGACCGGGGCACGAACCCGTGTCCCCTGCATCGGCAGGCGGACTCCCAACCACTGCGCCACCAGGGAAGCCCTATGTTTGCTATTATAAATAATGATGCAGTGAACATGGAGGTGCAGATATCTCTTCAGCATAGTGATTTCATTTCCTTCAGGTATATACCCAGAAATGGAATTGCTGGATCATATGGTAGTTCTATTTTTAATTTATTTTTTATCCTGTTTCCATAGTGGCTGTACTAATTTACATCCCCACCAACAATATATAAGGGTTCCCCTCTTCTCCATATCCTTGCCAGCTGGCATTTTTTTCTTACTCCAAGTTTAATCTTTTATCAGTTTGATTATGAAGTAATTTTGGGGAAGCCTTCCAGAAGACTATTTGAAATGTGAATTTACACTCAGCAAAGCTAATGACAAATCTCACCTTATTATCTTGAGATATTAGCTGAGGATACTGTATACATGCTATGTTGGGGATGTATACATGAATAGGGTGTGTGATCAATAGTGGGAGAAACCTTTGTTGGCAAAGGGGAACATGGAAAAATTCAGTAGGAGAAACAGGAGCCTCAGATACTTCTTCCTCTGCACTCTCCGTACAGTGTATTCAGCCTTCTTTGCTAGAGTGGAAACTGCTGGAGGGCAGGGATCATTTCTTTCCATTTGCCTCCTCAGACTTAGTAAGAACATAGTATATAGTGAAAAGCTGATAAATACCTATTGAATGAAGAGTACCTTGGGGAGAATTTAAGTTGGGGCAAGTGGTCAACAATGTCAAGTACTATTAAAAGTCAAATAAAATAGGAAATAAAAAAGAGTCTGGGCTTCCCTGGTGGTGCAGTGGTTGAGAGTCCGCCTGCCGATGCAGGGGACACGGGTTCGTGCCCCGGTCCGGGAAGATCCCACGTGCTGCGGAGTGGCTGGGCCCGTGAGCCATGGCCGCTGAGCCTGCGTGTCCGGAGCCTGTGCTCCACAACGGGAGAGGCAACACCAGTGAGAGGCCCGCGTACCAAAAAAAAAAAGAAAAAGAGTCTGTTGGGCATATGAAAAAAATGCTCAACATCACTAATCATCAGAAAAATGCAAATCAAAACCACAGTGAGATATCACCTCACACCTGTCAGAATGCCTGTCGTCAAAAAGACAAGTAATAAATGTCGATAAGGATGTAGAGAAAAGGGAACCCTAGTACACTGTCGGAATGTAAATTGGTGTAGCCACTATGGAAATCAGTATGGAGGTTCCTCGAAAATTAAAACTACCATATGATCCAGCAATTCCGCGCCAGGATATATATCTGAAGAAAACAAAAATACTAATATGAAAAGATACATACACCCTGATGTTCACAGAAGAATTATTTACAGTAGCCAAGATATGGAAGCAACCTAAGTGTTGGTCAACAGATAAATGGATATAGAAGTTGTATATATTTTGGGCTGGCCAAAAAGTTCGTTCGGGACTTTCTGTATGATCTTACGGGAAAGATCTCTCTATCCACCATCTATCTATCTAATCTATCTATCTATCTATCATCTATAAAATAATTCATGGAGTCAAGACCAGCTGAAGGGATGGAGGGTAGGGACTTTGAGACTGCAAAAATCGAGGACTTGTTCCCTGCCTTCAAAGAGTACAATATTTATTTGGGAGAAATAGGGAGGCAAGATATATGAATAATTCAGTTCACTGGGAAAAAAAAGTGCAAAGTCACTCAGAACCAAGTACTGAATAATAAAATAAAGGCTGGGGTGCCTAAAGTTCACAGAAGCGTTGGAGCAATGATTTGGGCTCAGTTGGTGAGAGGAGATGTAATGGAAGAATGAATGTTTTGAACTTGGCCTTAGAAGAGTGAAAGATTTTTCTTTGGGGAAAAGAAAGGGAAAGACTTTGTTTTCTTTCCCAAACCAGAAGTAGCATATATGGATTAAATTTTCCTTTGGTCTAGCAACATATTTATGTCCCAGAATTAGCTTTATAAATCTAGTAGTTTTCCTCCCCTTGACCTACTGCTTGTTTGAGTTAAGCAAAAGACTTCTAACACAGCGTATTGGATGTGATTCCTTAGTCCTTCCGAAGGATTTCTCCTAGGCGAACTCCTAAAGGTGTTAACCTTCTTCAGACCTCTAGCCCTTAGGAGAGAGCATGTCTCAGAGTAGCTGGAGCTCAGAGAAAACTTATTGAATTGAATTCTCCCACTCAGCTCTTGGTATAGGTCTGTCCTTAATCCTCTTCTGTATTCGGGTTAGTTTCCCCTGAAAGCCCTCATTTCTGTCTACACACTTCCATCCAGCTCTTTTCTGATCGTGTTTTAGTCAGTCGTGTAACACGCCTCTCTCTCGATTGATGGGCAGCTGCAGAATCCTTAAGGACATACCTTCACAGGGAGAGTGCATAGTTGGGATAAATCAATTAAAAACACAGAGATAGGTTTGTGGACGACAGAGCAAGCTTTGTGCACTGTTTCTGTCTGAAACAGGGTAGAGTTTTTACAATCAAGGAACCTATTCATCTTTTCAGTATTTAAGGGGGGGCTTTGGAAAGGTCAGATTTCAAAGCTTCTGTGGAACTGGATTCAGTGGTGGGCTGCTGTGCTATGTGGCCACAAGGTGGCGCCAGAGCCCTGTTCAGTAAAAATGCACCGTTCATAGGGCCTCTGGCGCTGCTGCTTTCTGCTTACATTGTTTTAAGGACTTTCTCAAACTCACTGGAAAGATTCTGTACGTTCAGACTCACTTCTGTGTGTGTTCATCTTTCTGTCTATCATTCATGCGTTTGTTTTTGTGTATATATGTCCTTGAATCTTTGTATAATATCCTTTTTATCTATATTTACATCTGTACCTAATGTTTATTGAGTGTTTACAATATCAAGCATTTCACACAAATTATCTTCCCTTTATTGAGGTATAATTGTCATATAACATTATATCAATTTCAGGTGTACAACATAATGATTTGATATTTGTATATATTGCAAAATGATCACCACAATAAGTCTAGTTAACAACTGTCAAGTATAGTTACAAAATTTTTTTCTTGTGATGAGAACTTTTAAGATCTCTCCAGCAGTACATAATACAGTATTATTAACTCTAGTCGCCATGCTGTACTTTATATTACCATGGATTATTTATTTCATAACTGGAAGTTTGTATTTTTAAACACCCTTCACCCATTTTGGGTACTTCCTTTCCCCCCACCTCTGGCAACCACCAATTTGATTTCTCCTATCTGTGAGCTCATTTTTTTTTGTTTTTTGGTTTTTTTAGATTCCACATGTAAGAGAGATCATTTGGTGTTTGTCTTTGTCTGTCTGACTTATTTCACTTAGCATAATGCCCAAGATCATCCAGGTCACAAATGGCAAGATTTCATTATTTTTAATGGCTGAGTAATATTCCATATGTATGAGAGAGAGAGTGTGTGTGTGTGTGTGTGTGTGTGTGTGTGTGTATTAGATTTTCTTCATCCATTCTTCTGTCAATGGACACAGGTTGTTTCTGTATCTTGGCTATTTTAGATAATGCTGCAATGAACATGGGGGTGCATATATCTTTTTGAATTAGTGCTTTCTTTTTCTTCAGATAAATACCCAGAAGTGGAATTGCTCGATTATATGGTAGTGCTATTTTTAATTTTTTTGAGGAACCTCCATACTTTTTTCCCATAGTAGTTACACCAATTTATATTTCCACCAACAGTGCGTGAGCATTCCCTTTTCTCTACCTCCTCACCAACACTTATTTCTCATTTTTTTGGTAATAGCCATTCTAACAGGTGTGAGGTGGTATAAATTATCTTATTTAATCCTTATAAACCCTTTGAAAATAGGTACTTTTATCATTTGCAAATGAGGTAACTGGGGCTTAGAAAGGATAAATACAAATAACCTGCTCGAGGACACGAAGCCTTTTTACCCTTTATACGTAATGCTTCTCATAGGTTAACTTTCACAGCATCTTTGTGAGTTTAAAGTATATGCATAGAGAAATAAGAGCAGTTCAAGTAATTTGATTAGAACGGGAAGAAAGCCCCTGTGCCCAAAATGTTTGTCTTTGGTTCCTGACCTGTTGATTATTAGTTTTCGTGAGTGTGGAGATCTTGTCCTTGATCAAGGTGGATGTATCCCACCCAAACTCCCGATATGGCGGAAGCACAGCTGAGATCTATGAAAGTTACTGGAGTAAAGCAGCTTGAGTGATCACTCCCTTCCCAAAGCAACTTTAGCAGCCCCACTTCCGTCTCAAGCGTTACGTAAAGGATTTGCTTGAGAATCGCGAACAGCAGTCGTGAGCTGAGACATTCTGAGAAGATCGATTATTTCATCCTTTTGCTCTTGTCACCGTGGCCAAGGACTTCATTCAAGGTGTTTAATGATTGTTCTATTACACGCACTAGAATATAATGGTCATAGGTAGAGGGAAGGAAAAACTATCTTTCTAAGTCTCAGGCTCATGATCTGTAAAATGAGAAAATAATTTTACCTCTTTCATAAGGCAGTTGTCAGGATTAAATGAGATAATGAATGTCAAGTGTATGGCACAGTGAACATTACTCTTATTGCTGGAGAATAATGGATGGTAGTGTTGAATGAAGATGGGGAATTGGCAGAAGAAGAGAAAGGGCAACGAAAAGGAAGGAAGACAAAATTTACTGAGGGACCGAGCGGCAAAGGAGGGGAGGCCCTTAGTTGCATCCAGAGACTGAAAAATCTGTTAGTTCCTCAGTCCTGATTACCACCAGCCAGAAAGCCATAGAATTTCTGGCAGGAGACTTAGAGATCATCTAATGTAACCATGTTATGAAAGAAAAATGAGTTGTGGGACTTATTCGAGGTCAACTAGAGGCAGCTCCAGGACGAGAATCCAGGACTCCTGACTTTGGTTCTGGTGTTGTTTTACCACTCTTCACATTGCTTTAGGTTAATCAGGGTGTTTGCAAGCACGAGGCTGAGACAGTCCTTGTCTGTATATAGGGGCTTGCTTTAGAGCCTTGAGTTGCTGAAATACAATGTCATATGGAATTGAGAGAGGGCAAGGTATTATAAGTTTAAAGCAAAAGGACAACGTACATGGAGTCTTAGTTCTCCTTGGCATAGTATCCTCAAGTTCATGGTGCATTCAATACATCTCTTCCTAGAAAGGCTACATGTAATGTGATACTTTCCCCATTATGAGAGAACTATGGCTCCTTTTATGTGTGACCTCTTTAAGATGCTTTCTATTATCTTTACTTATGATATAACCTTATAGAGACTTATTTCTCAGTGAGCTCCCAAATATGAATAGCAGTAACTTGATTTTATGGGCTAATATATTTTCAATAGAGTTGTGCTTTCTGAGATTTCCCTAGAGAAAATCTTACTTTTGTAGGTATATTAGCATCTATCTTTTATATACATGGCTACTGGACATAAGCAAGTAGAAAGTAGTTCATTGGATGGTTTCTGAAATTTTAGAGGCTGCCAAGATGGAAGGATCCTTTCCTTTAAAATTACATTGAAAAATTTCCTTTGTAGTCCCACACATAGAGTAGCTCTACCATTTTCTTGGTTCATTTTTAATGCTGCTAATGAGCTTGTTCATTTCACTATTCAAATAAATATCTTAAAAAAATATTATCCCTTCCCTCCCACTCTCATATACACACATCCATATGGGTGAAGATAAAAGTTGGAACTATGATAATGCTATTTTGAAACATTATATTTACTGTGGCTTCCAATGACAAAAGTGCATATTTATTGAATGAAATGTAGAAGTTGTAGAACAGAAAGAAGAAACTAAGAATGAGTTTGGTTCTGGAAAATTTTCTTCACTCTTTGCTGATGGTCCCCTCCTTGCTCTTTTCTTTGCTCTGCTTTCATGGTCCTATGAGGACCCAGACCTTTTGTTGTTTGTTTGGTCTTGTGGCTCTGCCATTCCCGAGGGGCTTGGAATCCTCCTCTGGCATCTCTGAACCTGGCCGAAAGACGGGGAGGGTCACCTTGGGAGGTTTTAATGGGCCAGGCCTAGAACTGGGATGCATCATTACATTCATAGCCTATTGGCCAAACTCAGTTACAGACTGTCACACCTATATGGAAGGCAAGTTGAGAAAAAAGTAGTCTAGCTGGTGCCCAGGAAGGTTTTATGAACATTCAAGAGACTTTTGTGATTGTTTGCTCTGCTGGCACTTAGGATCTGTCTCATATTCCTGCTATGTAGAGAATATATCACCCAAGGCAGACAACCCATCTGGTCACTGTATCCAATTCCAAGTGTGATATTTCCAGTCCTTTTATGAGGACTTGTGAACTATTGACATGTGAACAAGGAAGAAAAATTATCTGCTCTCCCTACCCACTTAGTGATGGTGGAGCAGGGACAGGATAAACACAGAGAAAACTCTACTGGGAAAAGAAAAGGATGGGAGACTTACAGCGATCTCTGGTCCACAGATTCTGAAATTCTGTTAAGCAAGCATTCTAAAGGCTTTCTAACCTGGAGGTGGAAGAAATTCCTTGCTTGGCCCTGATTGTGCTTGCAGAGAGGAATTTCCTTGATCAGTGTTCCTCATGGCCCTGGGCTCTCTTTCTGGGAAGTTGTTTCTCAGCCATTACCCTTTATGCTCACATCAGACACAGACTTCGGTGAGAGTGCCTTTTCTGGGAGTGTGTGTAGCTTCCATTGTCCCTTCCTTCCCGAGGGCTATGTTAAGACTTTTCCAAACCAGCCTTCTTTAAACCAGCCTCATGATTTCTTTGTCAATTCCGCCAAAATTTTGATAGTTTTCGATCTATTTATATACTTTCAGTAAGCTCCATGTGTCGGTTACCATGCACATAGATTTCCCCTACACATAATTCTTAAGCTTTCCCTGTATGTCTGTTCACTCTCATATCTCTCCACTTAGGGGTGGATGCTTTGAGTTAGGGCTCAGTGGGGAAGGTGGCACCCTTATTTTTTTTTACTTTTTGAGGTACGCGGGCCTCTCACTGCCGTGGCCTCTCCCATTGCAGAGCACAGGCTCAGCGGCCATGGCTCACGGGCCCAGCCGCTCCGCGGCATGTGGGATCTTCCCGGACCGGGGCACAAACCCACGTGCCCTGCGTCGGCAGGCGGACTCTCAACCGCTGCGCCACCAGGGAAGCCTGGCACCCTTATTTTGATGTCTCCTGCAAGGCTGAGTCACTTTGCCTAGCTGAAATGTCTTATTGGACTTTGCTGCTTAAGGTGTTTTAAAATCTCCTCTCTTCATATTTGGGGAAAGAAGAAACAGATTTTCTAACCCTGTAAAGCATTTTGAGTCTGTTCATTCCCTTCAGTTATTGCTTGAAAACCAGACAAATTTTTGCCTGAGCTAATCTCTTCCGTGTAATACTTCGCGGAAGGCAGGCCATAGTAGCCAGTATATAACACTTTCCAACCACTTTCCCTAGAGCTACAGACTCGTATGCAGTGGCCTTTCAAGTTGTCAGACAGTGGTTTTATCAGATGTTTTGTGTGGCATTACAGGGGTCTCTAGCCTTCTAGACTCTCATGATTGTTTACTTGAACCCCATATCAACCCCACATATTTTAGGGTTTTTTTGGTTTTTTTTTTTGTTGTAAAAGCTCCCCACTTCAGAGTAATAGGTTCTGTGTAAGTTATTCTTTATCTTAATAAAGAACATTAGCTGTTATAACAAATTCCCAGATCATAATGATTTAATACTGTAAAACTTGACGCTTTGCTCACCCAAAGTCTAATGTGATGTTCAGCCTATGGCTTTCTATATGGTTATTTAGGGAGCCAGGTTATTTATTTATTTAGGTCAAAATGTATCCATCCAACACAGCCACATGGATACAGCTTTGTGTTTTCAGACAATAGCCACTTGAGAAAAACCTGAGCTTTCTCTCCCAACTCTTCCATTCAGCCTGTGTCCTCATGTTGAGAAACAAAGGGACATTCTCCATCACCATCTTCTCTTCCCTACCCTTGAGGAGTTGAATGGGGAGAGCTGGCCTATAACCAGAGAACTTGCAATACCATGTGGGGAGGACAATAGAAGTGATGGGAACAAAGTCCTGGAGAGCAGAAGTGTGAGCACTAACTGCCTCAATGGCACTGCCTTCTCAGAATTCTTGCATTCGCTTCAAATGAAGACAATTCTAAAGAAAATTATTGCCATTCAAGAAAGAGACAGTTCGGGCTTCCCTGGTGGCGCAGTGGTTGAGAGTCCGCCTGCCGATGCAGGGGACACGGGTTCGTGCCCCAGGCCGGGAAGATCCCACGTGCCGCAGAGCGGCTGGGCCCGTGAGCCATGGCCGCTGAGCCTGCATGTCCGGAGCCTGTGCTCCGCAACGGGAGAGGCCACAACAGTGAGAGGCCCACGTAAAGCAAAAAAAAAAGAAAAAAAAAAAAGAAGGAGACAGTTAAAGAAAAAACCAGGCTACCACATTGCACAAGTCCCCAGAACTTATTCACCTTTTAGTTGTAAGTTTCTACCCTTTGACCAACTTCTCCCCATTTCCTGCATCCCCCAGCCTGCTAACCACCACTCTAGTTACTGGATCTAGGAGTTTGGCTTTTTAAGATTCCATCTGTAAGTGTTATTACCCAATATTTATCTTTCTCTGGTCTTATGTCCCTTTAGGAAGCCAGGTTAATTCAATTTTATGGCCTCGACATTTATGCTGGATCTGTTTCATCTGGTTGGCCCAAAGGGGAAAAACGTGTGGGAGGGCTTAGTGAGAGAAACACATCATCCCGCCCCCTGTTCTCATGGCTGGGATTCAGTCACATGGGTGCGCCTCTTTGTGAGTGAACGTAGCCTACCTGTGTTCCCAGAAGGAAAAGGAAACTGGCTTTGGTGAACGCGTAGCAACAATCGCCTCATCTTTTGTTTTACCTCATTGAGAGGCTAAACCTCCAGTCTTCTGCAAAGGTGAGAGAAGGGCAGTTTCCCGTCTGATTGGAGGTGAGATCTGTTTAATATACCCTTCACCTCACATAGTTACCTTTTTTTTTCTTTATGATGAGAACTTTAAGGTCTACTTCCTTAACTACTTTCAAGTAAACAATAGCGTGTTGTTGAGTGTAGTCGCCATGCTGTACATTAGACGCCCCGTCACCTCCTCGTCCCTGGGAACCACTCACCTACTCTGTTTCTGTGAGTTCAGTTTTTTTAGATTCCACATATAAGTGAGATCATACTGTGTCTGTTTTTCTCTGTTTGACTTATTTCGCATAGCCTAGTGCTCTCAAGGTCCACCCATATTGTTATAAATGGCAGGATTTCCTTCCTTTTTATGGCCGAATAATAGTCCCTTGTATATAGATATTATACACATATATATATGTACCACATTTTCTTTACGCATCCATCAATGGACGCCTGGGCTGTTTACATGTCTTGGTTATTGTAAATAATACTGCGATGAACATGGGAGTGCAGATATCTCTTCAAGATAGTGATTTTATTTCCTTCAGATATTTACCCAGAAGTGGAATTGCTGGATCAGATAGGCTGGGCTTTGTAAGCAGGTAGGTTGCTGGTTGTGCTCTGCTGTTGGATGAGTTCACTGGCCGGGCTCTCTGGTCAGGCAGGACTTCCCAGCTGTATCCTGTAATTGGGTGACGCTGGAGACTGTGCTCTGGTCAGTTGGGCTGTGCTGCTGTCGAGGCTCTCTGGTCAGATGGGGCCACAGACTATGCTCTGTAACTGGGTGGGGTCACTGGCTGTGCTGTCTTCCTGGTGAAGCTTCTGGCTGTGTCAGCAATCAGGTAGGGCTGTAGGCTAGGCTCAGCTGATGGATGATGTTGTAGGCTGGGCTCTGAGGCTGCCCAGTATCACTGTTCAGGGTCCCTGGTTATGTGGGGCCAGAGGCTATGCTCAACGATTGGACAAGGCTGCTGGCTTGGTCCCCTGCCTGAATGGGGCTGCAGGACGGGCTTCACGGCTGCCCAGTGCCTCTGGCTAGGCTTCACGCTCAGGTGGGACTGGGGGCTATACTTAGCAATTGGGGAGGGGCTGGGAATTTGCTTCCGTACCTGAGCAGGGCCATAGAATAGGCTTCAGGACAGGTGCAGCCCATTGGCTGGGGACCCAGGTCAAGCAGAATTGCCAATCAACTTCCCTGGCCAGACAGAGACCCTCGTTTGGCTCTGCTGATGGATGGAGTTGCTGGCTAGGGTCTCTGCTCAGGGGCAGCTGCCAGAGGAATGTGGTCCTCCAGGGTCTGAGTACTGGTTGCTGTGAACCCCACTGCCTTTCTCCGTCTCCATCGGATCCCCACTGGTCTAACCCCGCAGATGGTTGCAGTGATCCTTGTGAGGCGAGACCCAAGTGGGCCTCCTGAGAAGTGTTCCAAAATGCTGGGGCAGTGAGATATCCACCTTGCACTCTCTTTTGCTACTGGAAAGACCATAGGCCCAGGGGGGCCTCTTGGTGTGATGCTGTGCCGGCCTGGGGGAGGGGCAACGCGGCCGAGGTTAAACTGCGCCTCTTACCCTGCTAATGTGGTCCTTGTTGACCTCTGTCACTCAGGGAGGTTCTTCAGCCTCACCCCCAGGTTCTGGGATTCTCCTGATGGTGTCTAGTCCATGCATAGTCAGTAGTTGGTCTTCTTGTGAGGGGGACTGAGGTTGGAAATGACCTGTGTTGCCATCTTGATATCACCTCCCCTGTTTCTTAAATAGATTTTCTTTACTCTAGGCTCCCATTCAACTCTTCTTCCAGAGGTTTGTGTTATCACCAATTTTGATTCTTTTGGGGATATTACAGTGATAATTAGTTTGTTTTTGGTTTGCTTTCTTTTTTTTCTAATAGATCTTTATTGGAGTATAATTGCTTCACAATATTGTGTTAGTTTCGGTTGTACATCAAAGTGAACCAGCCATATGCATACATATGTCCCCATATCACCTCCCTCTTGAGCCTCCCTACCACCCTCCCTATCCAACCCCTCTAGGTCATCCTGAAGCACCGAGCTGATCTCCCTATGCCATGCAGCTGCTTCCCACTAGCTAACTGTTTTACATTTGGTAGTGCATATACATCAATGCTACTCTCTCACTTTGTCCCAGCTTACCCTTCCCCCTCCCCATGTCTTCAAGTCCATTCCATATGTCTACATCTTTATTCCTGTCCTGGAACTAGATTCCATATATATGTGTGAGCATACGGTATTTGTTTTTCTCTTTCTGACTTACTTCACTCTGTATGACAGACTCTAGGTCCATCCACCTCACTACAAATAACTCAATTTCGTTTCTTTTTATGACTGAGTAATATTCCATTGTATATATGTGCCACATCTTCTTTATCCATTCATCTGTCGATGGACACTTAGGTTGCTTCTATGTCCTGGCTATTGTAAATAGTGCTGCAATGAACATTGTGGTACATGTCTCTTTTTGAATTATGGTTTTCTCAGGGTATAAGCCCAGTAGGGGGATTGCTGGGTCATATGGGAGTTCTATTTTTAGTTTTTTAAGGAACCTCCATACTGTTCTCCATAGTGGTTGTATCAATTTACATTCCCACCAACAGTGAAGGAGGGTTCTCTTTTCACCACACCCTTTCCAGCATTTATTGTTTCTAGATTTTTTGATAATGGCCATTCTCACTGTTGTGAGGTGATACCTTATTGTGGTTTTGATTTGCATTTCTCTAATAATTAGTGATGCTGAGCATCTTTTCATGTGCCTCTTGGCCATCTGTATGTCTTCCTTGATGAAATGTCTATTTAGGTCTTCCACCCATTTTTTAACTGGATTGTTTGTTTTTTTGATATTGAACTCCATGAGCTATTTGTATATTTTGGAGATTAATCTCTGTTATTTCATTTGCAAATATTTTCTCCCATTCTGAGGGTTGTCTTTTTGTCTTGTTTATGGTCTCCTTTGCTGTGCAAAAGCTTTGAAGTTTAATTAAGTCCCATTTGTTTATTTTTGTTTTCATTTCCATTACTCTAGGAGGTGGGTCAAAAAAAATCTTGCTATGGTTTATGTCAAAAAGTGTTTTTCCTATGTTTTCCTCTAAGAGTTTTATAGTGTCTGGTCTTATGTTTAGGTCTTTATTCCATTTGGAGTTTATTTTTGTGTATGGTGTTAGGTAGTGTTCTAATTTCATTCTTTTACATGTAGCCGTCCAGTTTTCCCAGCACCACTTATTGAAGAGGCTGTCTTTTCTCCATTGTATATCCTTGCCTCCTTTGTTGTAAATTAGGTGACCATATGTGTGTGGGTTTATCTCTGGGCATTCTATCCTGTACCATTGATCTATATTTCTGTTTTTGTGCCAGTACCATACTGTCTTGATTACTGTAGCTTTGTGGTATAGTTTGAAGTCAGGGAGCCTGATTCCTGCAACTCCGTTTTTCTTTCTCAAGATTGCTTTGGCTATTCGGGGTCTTTTGTGTTTCCATACAAATTGTAAAATTTTTTGTTCTAATTCTGTGAAGAATGCCATTGGTTGTTTGATAGGGACTGCATTGAATCTGTAGATTGCTTTGGGTAGTATAGTCATTTTCACAATATCGATTTTTCCAATCCAAGAACATGGTATATTTCTCCATCTGTTTATGTCATCTTTGATTTCTTTCATCAATGTTTTATAGTTTTCTGAGTACAAGTCTTTTGCCTCTTTAGGCAGGTTTATTCCTAGGTATTTTATTCTCTTTGTTGCGATGGAAGTGGGAATGTTTCCTTAATTTCTCTTTCTGATCTTTTGTTGTTGGTGTATAGGAATGCCAGGGATTTCTGTGCATTAATTTTGTATCCTGCAACCTTACCAAATTCATTGATTAGTTCTAGTAGTTTTCTGGTGACATCTTTAGAATTTTCAAGTATAGTATCATGTCATCTGCAAACAGCAACAATTTTACTTCTTCTTTTCCAATTTATATTCCTTTTTTTTTTCTTTTTCTTCTCTGATTGCCATGGCTAGGACTTCCAAAACTATGTTGAATAAGAGTGGCAAGAGTGGATATCCTTGTCTTGTTCCTGATCTTAGTGGAAATGCTTTCAGTTTTTCACCATTGAGTATGATGCTTGCTGTGGGTTTGTCATATATGGCCTTTATTATGTTGAGGCAGGTTCCCTCTCTGCCCATTCTCTGGAGAGTTTTTATAATAAATGGTTGTTGAATTTTGTCAAAAGCTTTTTCTGCATCTATTGAGATCATCATATGGTTTTTATTCCTTAATTTGTTAATGTGGTGTATCACATTGATCGATTTGTGTATATTGAAGAATCCTTACATACCTGGGATAAATCTCACTTGATCATGGTGTATGATCCTTTTAATGTGTTGTTGGATTTTGTTTGCTAGTATTTTGTTCATGATTTTTGCATCTGTGTTCATCAGTGATATTGGTCTATAATTTTCTTTTTTGTGATATCTTTTCCTGGTTTTGGTATTACGGTGATGGTGGCTTCATAGAATGAATTTGGGAGTGTTTCCCCTCAGCACTTTTAGGAAGAGTTTGAGAAGGATCAGTGTTAGCTCTTCTCTAAATATTTGATAGAATTCACCGGTCCTGGACTTTTGTTTGTTGGAAGATTTTTTTTTTTTTTTTTTTTTTTTTGCGGTACACGGGCCTCTCACTGTTGTGGCCTCTCCCGTTGCGGAGCACAGGCTCCAGACACACAGGCTCAGAGGCCATGGCTCACGGGCCCAGCCGCTCCGCGGCATGTGGAATCTTCCCGGACCGGAGCACGAACCCGTGTCCCCTGCATTGGCAGGCGGACTCTCAACCACTGCACCACCAGGGAAGCCCTGTTGGAAAATTTTTAATTGCGGTTTCAATTTCATTACTTATGATAGGTCTGTTAACATTTTCTAATTCTTCCTGGTTCCGTCTTTGAAAATTGTACCTTTCCAAGAATTTGTCCATACTCCGTGGTTGTCCATTTTATTGGCATATAGTTGTTTGTATAATTGTTTGTCTCTTATAATCCTTTGTATTTCTGCAGTGTCAGTTATGGTTTCTGCTTTTTCGTTTCTAATTTTATTGATTTGCATCCTCTCCCTTTTTTTCTTGATGAGTCTGGCTAAGGGTTTATCAATTTTGTTTATCTTGTCAAAGAGCCAGCTTTTAGTTTTATTGATCTTTGCTATTGTTTTCTTCGTTTCTATTTCATTTATTTCTGCTTTGATCTTTATGATTTCTTTCCTTCTACTGACTTTGGGTTTTCTTTGTTTTTCTTTTTCTAGTTGTTTTAAGTGTAGGGTTAGATTGTTTAGTTGAGGTTTTTCTTGTTCTTGAGGTGAGATTGAATTGCTATAAACTTCCCTCTTAGAAATGCTTTTGCTGCATCCCATAAGTTTTGGGTCCTCATGTTTTCATTGTCACTTGTTTCTATGTATTTTTAAATTTCTTCTTTGATTTCTTTAGTGATCTCTTGGTTATTTAGTAGTGCACTGTTTAGCCTCCATGTGTTTGTATTTTTTACAGTTTTTTTCCTGTAACTGATTTCCAGTCTCATAGCGTTGTGGTCAGAAAAAATGCTTGATACAATTTCAATTTTCTTAAGTTTTCCAAGGCTTGATTTGTGACCCAAGATGTCATCTATCCTGGAGAATGTTCCATGTGCATTTGAGAAAAAAGTGTATTCTGCCACTTTTGGGTGGAATGTTCTATAAATATCAATTAAATCTGTCTGATCTATTGGATCATTTAAAGCTTGTGTTTCCTTATTTATTTTCTGTTTGGATGATCTGTCCATTGGTGTAAGTGGGGTGTTAAAGTCCCCTACTATGATTGTGTTACTGTCGATTTCTCCTTTCATGGTTGTTAGCATTTGCCTATGTATTGAGGTGCTCCTGGGTTGGGTGCATAAAGGTTTATAATTTTTATATGTTCTTCTTGCGTTGATCCCATGATCATTATATAGTGTTCCTCTTTATCTCTTTTAACAGTCTTTATTTTAGTCTATTTTATCTGATATGAGTATTGCTACTCCAGCTTTCTTTCGATTTCCATTTGCATGGAATATCTTTTTCCATCCCTTCACTTTCAGTCTGTATGTGTCCCTAGGTCTGAAGTGTGTCTCTTGTAGACAGCATATATATGGGTTTTGTTTTTGTATCCATTCAGCAAACCTGTGTCTTTTGGTTGGGGCATTTTATCCATTTACATTCAAGATTATCATCAGTATGTATGCTCCTATTACCATTTTCTTAATTGTTTTGGATTTCTTTTTGTGGGTCTTTTTCTTTGCTTGTGTTTCCTGCCTAGAGAAGTTTCTTTAGCATTTGTTGTAAAGCTGGTTTAGTGGTGCTGAATTCTCTTAGCTTTTGCTTGTCTGAAAAGCTTTTGATTGCTCCACCAAATCTGAATGAGATCCTTGCTGGGTAGAGTAATCTTGGTTGTAGGTTTTTCTTTTCATCACTTGAAGTACATCCTGCCACTCCCTTCTGGCCTGCAGAGTTTCTGCTGAAAAATCAGCTGATAGCCTTATGGGGATTCCTTTGTATGTTATTTTTTGTCTTTCCCTTGCTGCTTTTAATAATTTTTCTTTGAATTTAATTTTTGTTCATTTGATTAATATGTGTCTTGGTGTGTTTCTCCTAGCGTTTATCCTATATGGGACTCTCTGTGCTTCCTGGACTTGGGTGACTATTTCCTTTCCCATGTTAGGGAAATTTTCAACTATAATCTCTTCAAATATTTTGTCAGACCCTTCCTTTTTTTCTTCTTCTCCTGGGACCCCTATAATTCGAATGTTGGTGCATTTAGTATTGTCCCAGAGGTCTCTGAGTTTGTCTTCAATTCTTTTCATTCTTTCTTCTTTATTCTGCTTCTCAACAGTTGTCTCCCAGCTCACTTATTTGTTCGTCTGCCTCAGTTATTCTGTTATTGATTCCTTCTAGTGAATTTTTCATTTCAGTTATTGTGTTGTTCATCTGTTTGTTCTTTAGTTCTTCTTGATCTTTGTTAAACATTTCTTGTATTTTCTCAATCTGTGCCTCCATTCTGTTTCTGAGATTCTGGATCATCTTTACTATCATTACTCTGAATTCTTTTTCTTTTTGTAAATCATGATACATGATTTACAAAACATCCATCTGCTTTCCAGCTTCCAGAATTTTGTTGCTATTATGTACTCTTCCATTCTCCCTGTCATTGTGGGTTTGTGATTTATAATAAATTTCCTGTGAATTCATTTTAGTAAGCCTTTAGGAAAGAGCAGGAGTAAATATATGTGTTTCACCCACCATTTTGTTTTTTCCCATTGGCACTTTTTCCTTGATAATTTTCTTGGATATCACTTTCTACCTTTAGAGGGAATGGTTGAATACATTTTGATAGGTTAATAGCATAGATATACATCCAATAAAAGTATGTTAATTTATTTCCATGCAACTTGGAGTGATTTCTGATGTATTATGTTATAGAAAAACCAGAGCTGGTCAGTAGTTAAAGCAGTAAAAACAGATTTTATTCAGGAACGATTGCAATAGGGGAAAAGAGACCTCAGTAAGGAAATTCCAATTCCAAATACAGCATGAACAAATGGGGATTTATAGCCAAGGAGCAGGGTGGGGGTTAATGGATGAAAAATTACTAAGGGGAAACATTACGGGTAAGGGGGGGGTTCTGGCTGAACCAACTTGATAGGATTCTTGCTGAAGGTAGGCCAGGGTGGTCAGATATTGGAGATGGGGGTTGCGGAATGTGATCAGATATTACAGTGATCAGAAATCAAGTGTGTGTATTTGCTCTAAGCTGACCGAGCAGGATTCTTGCTAAAACTGGGTGACGCAGGTCCAATAGGACAGACCCTGAAGCTCAAGGTAAAAGTCTCTTTGAGAAGAGGGCTTAGAGGA
Organism: Tursiops truncatus; assembly: GCF_011762595.2. NCBI lineage: Eukaryota > Metazoa > Chordata > Mammalia > Artiodactyla > Delphinidae > Tursiops > Tursiops truncatus. Next base: position 51,875,275 of record NC_047042.1, read on the forward strand.
GCCTAACCAAAGAGTCTTTGTCAACTTTTATATTATTAAATGAAGGTGTGTGTGTGTGAGTGTGTGTGTGTGTGTGTGTGTGTGTGTGTGTGTATGTGTATGTGTGTGTGATTATATGATGCAGAAAAGGATTTTAACATTGCTTACCTGGCTGAAGAAAGTTTGTAAATGTTGGTTACCTGGCTGGGGAAATGAAGCATGTATTTGGGAGGAGAAAACCATTTAAAGAAAGGAATGCACAAAAATAGCATGTCACATTATTCCATTTATTTAAAATTTATAGTATATGCAGCTATATGTCTAAAGATGCGCTTGAAAGAATCCTTAAAATATATTAATTGTGGTGTGGCAGATAAGAGACCAAGAATTTCTTGACACCCCTCCCATCAGGATGTGGACATCTATGAACCCTCTCCTTGGATCCGGACAGGCTCCATGATTGCTTTGACCAACAGAACATAGTAGAATTAAAGTTCCAGCAGTTTCCAGGGTTAGGGTGAAAGACAGTGGCAGCTTCTGCTTTCTTCTTTTGGAACACTTCCTCTTGGAATCCTAAGCCACCATGTAAGAAGTCTGACAAGCCCGATGCCCTAAAGGAGGAGGTACCATGTGGAAAGAGAGGTCAGGGTGCCAGACATGTGAGTGAAGAAGCCATCCTGGAAGTGCAAATATATCCAAAGACATACTTGAAAGAGTACTTAATAAGATGTTAATTATATCATCTCTCCACGCTGGGATTTAAGATGATTGCTTTCTTGCTCATGCTTTCAAAAGAGGTTGTATAGTGTAATAATTGAAAACATTTATTCTGGAGCCAGACTACTTGGGTTCCAATACCACGTCTGTCCTTCACTAACTATTTGATCTGGGGCAAGTTAACCCAGCTTATGTACCTCAGTTTTCTCATCTATAAAATGGGGATAATAATAGTACCTGCCTGATGAGATTGTTGTGAGGATTAAATGAACTAATTTAATCCTAGAGAACTTAGAATTCATGTAATGAACTTAGAATTCATATAATGAACTGTCATTAGCAATAACTGTGTTGTTCAAATTATTTTCACCAAGCCTGTGAAAAAAAAGATACCAATGTGGATATATACGCATACCTCAGAGATATTGCAGGTTCAGCTCTAGACCACCACAATAAAATGAATATCATGATAAAGCAAGTCCCACAAATTTTTTGGTTTCCCAGTGCATATAAAAGTTATGTTTACATCATACTGTTGTCCATTAAGTGTGCAATAGCATTGTCAAAGAAACCAATGGACATACATTGATTAAAAAATTCTTTATTGTTGAAAAATGCTAACTACCATCTGAGCCTTCAACAAGTCATTATCTTTTTGTAATAGTGACATCAAAGATCGTTCATCACAGATCAGTAATAATAGAAATGAAAAAGTTTGAAATATTGTGAGAATTACCGAAATGTGACACAGAGACATGAAGTAAGCAAATGCTGTTGGAAAAAATGCCACTGATGGACTTGCTTGATTCAGGGCTGCCACAAACCTTTAATTTGTAAAAAACGCAATATTTGCAAAGATCAATAAAGTGAAGTGCAATAAAGGGAGGGGTGCCTGTACACTTTTCGTTCTTTTACAAGAATGCTTGTAAAATTAGAAAGAAAACAATAAATGTCATTAAAAAAAAAAAGTTCTGCAAGAAGTTAGGAGAGCTCTCCAGTTCCTGTAATTTATGTCTGTTGGAAGGCTATAGAGTTTAAGAACTCTTTGGTTAGATCCCATCTCACCAAAGTTTTAACTCTAGTTTATAGGGAAATATTTTTTATGAAATGGAATTTAAAACAGTGAAGGAAATTTATGAGAAAGTTAGAATTCCCTCCATGGCTCCATGTAAAGTAAAGCATTAGCTGTAGATTTATTTCCCTAAATATGTGTCAGTGCAAGTAGACTAAGTGGAAAGGAAATTCTCCTGATGATACAGGCCAAGAAAACCCACTCTTAATGTATTTTGGATTTGAATTATGCACACTGACTTTTTACATTTATTTGAATGCATTTGTTAGCTGCACTACAATCTTCGCTGGCTGTATTGAAAGGCCCAAATTATGTGCTAATACAGTGCGTATGACCTAATTCACAGGAATCGTTAAACTACAGATGGAGTTTTCTCCATGATATTTTAATGTCAGAGGATAAACTATGTTGTTTTATCTTCTTGTCTTAAGAAGTTTAATCTTAGTAAGTGTGGGTCTAGATGGAGGATGACAGGAATATTGGAAACAAACTCAATTTCCTCTTTCCTAAACTAGCTTCAAATAATCTGTGGTGATTCTGGGTCATCATTTAATTCAAATGGGAAATACATTTGAGTGTCTATTCTGTGTAAAGCATTCTGTACAATTTATTGGAAGATTTAAAGATTCAAGAGGATTTTAAGCCTAGTTTTGGAGGCAAATTATATGTAATTATACAAGGCAGTATAAGAGCTATATTATTTTATTTAATATGTATGTTTATGATCTAATTCTGTAAAGAAAATTTCAGGAGTCAAAGTCTGTAATAGAATCAAACTCCACAGTATCGTGGGATTGATCCTAGAGAATGAAATTAATTTTATTCAGGAGTATTAGGAAAGATAGTTGAGTCTTAAGGATAGCCAGGGTTTCGATTAATAGAACAGGGACCATGTAAACAAAACTGTGCAAGTATCTAACATAATTAGTCAATGGCATAGAGTCTGTTTGGGCTACAACATATGAAGACAGATAGTGTGGCTCCGAGTATGATAGATCTCTGGGAACTCACATACTTAAAGGCTTGGCCCTAGGTTTTCAGATATACCCAAAGATTAGCTTAGATCAGCAGTCTCCAAATTATCTTACTTAGAAAGCTAGTTCAGCAAAGTGTTTAGAGATATTCCAAGGAAAAAAGGGTTCCATGATTAAAGAAGTTTTGGAAATCCTAGGCCAAAACAATGTGGACAATATTCTTTATTGCAGAACTTTTCAGAGCCTTTACTATGCTAGTATACAGAGTTAAACTACCAATGTGAGTTCTTGACTTGGCATTTTAGGTGTTTTGGAAACATGGGTTTAGTTCGCTTTAAATTCTGACTATAATCTAAGTTCCTTTTAACCAATGACATCAAACGCTTTGTTTCTTCCTTCCTTCTTTCTTTTTTCTCTTTCTCTCCCCCCTTCCTTATTCCCTTTCTCTTTAATTTTTCTTCTTTTTAATTTTTTCTCTTTCAAGAAATTTGTATTAAATTATAATTTGAAAAACATCTGTGACCACAGTGCTGTGTTAATTTAAAAACAAAATCTTTTGTGCACCTCTTTAAGAAACTGATTCTAAAAATACAGGTGAAAGTAAGTATTCTCCCCTGTTTTAACTCTACCATCCTTCTGGCAGTGGAACATGGCTTCCCTTATATTCTTGATTTAATAATAGTTCTTTCTAATTGGAGAAGGATAGCTTTATATTTTTTTTTTTTTTCAGTTTTAACCTAGAATGCAGTTTCTGAGTGATGAGGAAAAAAATGGGATAATTGTCTGCCAGGCAGATCAGCTGCATCACTCTGTAGGTCAATGGGTGATATGTCTCAGCCAGACACACTAAAAATAATTCTTTTAGTTGCTATCAGCCTTGCTATATGCCATGCACTGGAAATTAAGTATTTTTCTTCATTGTCACTCAACTCACGTAAGAGGTAGAGCTAGAATTAGAACCCAGGAATTTTAGATTTCAAAACCACTACGTTTTGTTGCCTGCTGCTATGCAAATTAGAACTTCTCAGTAAAATCACCAAAGGAAGGCTACTATCCTTTAGGTTTTTTCTGATAAACTGCACAGTCCAAGAACTATGTGGCAGACTCCCAACCAGGATTTTAAAGTCATTTCTTTGGTAGTGATGGCAAACAAGCAAGCCATCAGATAACAAACAAACAAACAAGCAAACAGAAAGCATAGAAACAAAACAAAGAAATGAAAAATAGTATAAATAAATAAATCATATCTTTTGAGATCCAGCAATAATGACATCATTTTGTGTATAAAGGACAGAGATATAACACCATAAACTTTTGTGGGGGGCGGAATTTGCCACCTCAAAATGTCTCTTTGGCATGTGGATTATTTCAAGCTGAAAACTATCAAGGCCCAAAAGACTCAGGAAGAAACTTCAACCTTGCCCCTAACTGAGTAAAGAATGAAGATAGAGACCCTGTCCCAGGAAGGGAGCCATCACCACAGATAACTGTAGTATGAACTAGGTGTGTAGACAGGGAGGAACTTAGCTAAATCTGTTTGTTAAAACTCCTCTCTGGGGTTTCCCTGGTGGCACAGTGGTTAAGAATCTACCTGCCAATGCAGGGGATACGTGCTCGATCCTCTGGTCCGGGAAGATCCCACATGCCGCGGAGCAACTAAGCCTGTGTGCCACAACTACTGAGCCTGTGCTCTAGAACTTGTGAGCCACAACTACTGAAGCCCACGTGCCACAACTACTGAAGCCTGCGCACCTAGAGCCTGTGCTCCGCAACAAGAGAAGCCTGCACACCGCAATGAAGAGTAGCCCCCGCTCGCCGCAACTAGAGAAAGCCCGCACACAGCAACGAAGACCCAATGCAACCAAAGGAAAAAACACAAAAGAGTAGCCCCCACTTGCTGCAACTAGAGAAAACTCACGCGCACAGCAACAAAGACCCAATGCAGCCAAAAATAAATAAATTAATAAAATAAATTAAAAACAAAAACACCTCCTCTCTGTGTCCCATTGTGTCTGTGTGGCCCAGCAAACATCTGTTTACTGAACATCTTCTTCTCCCTCTCCATGTCAGTGGCCTTCCTCCCCTTCCAAGTCCCAAACCACTACCTCCAACATCCTCTTTTGTCTTTGGCTAAAGATGGTATTTAAGGAGGTTTCAGCTATTTTGGTGAGTTGAGTTTTTCCTGGGTCTCTCCCATGTATACATGTTATTAAGCTCTCGTTTGATTTTCACCTGTTAATCTGTCTCAGGTCAATTTAATTTAGACCAGCCAGAAGAACCTAGAAAGGGTAGAGGAAAATTTCTTCCTCCCCAACACTTTCAAGTTCACATTTAAATTAAAAACAACAAAACAAACAAACAAAAACCCTTTTCAGATTACTACACCCTGCAAAAAATTTAGGGGAGTAGATTATTTATTGACTGTGGCTAATTTAAAGACTATTGGTAGAGAACATTATGAAATTTAGAAGATGTTTTTCAGAAATGAATATTGTAAAGTTCTAATTAAGTATAAAATAGCAAAATTAGAAACGAGTAACATTCATTTGTGAGAGAAAAAGAATGCACGGGATATAAAGTAGTGTAACATAGAAGAAAAATCTTTAACTGGAACAATGGGAGGCATAAAATCCTCTTTGATGAAAGTTCAGTGGAGGCTCCTGAGTGCACCCAGGCTGTAGCAGGACCGGAGGTGTAGAGAATCAGCTGACGTGTGAAATTGTTTTTTTATAAATGTGGAAATGCTTGAGGTTGACATTTGTTAAAACCTATTCCACTACAATGGTATAATTTTTCATAAATACACAAGAAACCAAAATGTCAAAAGATGAAGCAATCTTCTCTTTTGGAGCTCTGCTGTTCTCACCCCTACTGTGACTCTTTCATTTGGAAGTTATTCACAACAAAAGGACAAATCTCTCATTTTTGTGGCCATAAGGGGATAAGAGAGAAGCTATTTGAACTGTAAAAGTCCTTTTTCAAAATGCTTACTTTATAATAAAAATGGCACTTTAGTCTGAAGAACAATTCTTTTTCACATTTGCTACCTAATGCACTACACAATTTCAGTTGATCACCTTGATGACTTTAATTATTAAATATGAAATAAATCTCCCTCTTCTCCATTAGGCTATTTAACTTTAATTTTCATAATGAAATGGAGTAGGAAAGGTCAAAGCCTCCCCTCCTAAAACCCAAGTAAAAAATTTCATTCATCTTTTAGGCAAGAATGTCTTTAACAAAACATCAGGTTACATAGTTGCTCAAGGAGATAGGTTCTAGGGGGCAGCATAGGACCTAAGGCCCTCTGGAAAGGTTTTCCAAGAATTAAATATTTTCCACTCTGACTCTTTTATTTCGCTTGTTCTTCTCCCTGGAAAATACTGGCCCTCCAGACCCTGAGGTGACACTTTGCTGCTGGGCTGTAGGGGGGACAGAATCCTACCATGTGGTCTTGAAGTGTACCATGCATATGTGGGGAGACATGGTGGGGGAGGAAAAAGAATTTTCCCGCTACCCTTCTAGGTCCTTGGCTGACACCTTCCTCTGCCCCGTGTAATAAAAGACAGATTAACAGGAGAAAAAAACAGACATTTAATAACATGTATTCCTCTTGTATACAAAGGACATACCCAGGAAAACTGAGGAACCCCCCCAAAATGGCCCAAGCCATCACCTTAAATGCCATTTGCAGCTGAAAGCAAAAGATGTTGGGTGAGGGAGAGCCAGGTTTTCAGACAAAGCACGGTAAACAAGGGTATGCTTACTATGCAGATTTAAGTTGCCTTCTCCAGTGATAAGAGTATCTGTAGGGCTTCCCTGGTGGCGCAGTGGTTGAGTGTCCACCTGCCGATGCAGGGGACACCGGTTCGTGCCCCGGTGTGGGAAGATCCCACATGCCGCGGAGCGGCTAGGCCCGTGAGCCATGGCCGCTGAGCCTGCGGGTCCGGAGCCTGTGCTCCGCAACGGGAGAGGCCACAACAGTGAGAGGCCCGCGTACCGCAAAAAAAAAAAAAAAAAAGAGTATCCGTAGATTTAGTCATCCTCCTCCTCCTGGTACTGAGAAGGAAACACCCTTACAAATGGAGATTCCCCTTATAAATGTAAATTTCTCTTACCAAAGGGTAACTTTTATTTGGTTTTCAGAGCTTATCTCTTTTCTGCTTTTTTTTTTTTTTTAAATAATCAGCTTAAAATAATCCTTATGCACATTTTGTGGTGACAAATTCTGCTCTCCTTCAAGGTCATCAGAGAGTAGAGCCTTCCTCAGGGTCACATGTATCACTAAAATGGTAACATTAAAAAAAATAGTATGTGCAATAAAATGGAAAAGGTTCTTTGTTATTTAAGAACTTCAGAGATCCATATAAAGCAGTAGTTCTCAAACTTTCAAAGTGCGCACCAGAATCACAGGAAGGGTTTGTTAAAACAGGTCTCTGAACTCCAATCCCAGCATTTCTGATTCGTTGAGAGTGGGCTGGGGAAGAGACTGCATTTCTGACGATTCCCAGGTGGCTCCTGCTGCTGGCCTGGGTACCACACTTCGAGAGTCCTAATAAGTGAGCTTGCTTCTGGGCAAGCATTGTGGCCAGGCTTAGGCCTATAATGGCTTCTCTTATGTCAAGAAAGCCATGTCTGGTTCTCTTCCTCCGGGGACTCCCTACCCTGTCTGCCTACACTGTGACTCACTTATATGCTTTAAGTGGGTTTCAAGTGAGCTGAAATACAGACTACCTCATCTTCGTGGTAGCAAGTGGCTTGTAGAAGGGACAGAGCTACAGGCCTGTTGCCTCTGGCTGAGATGAGTTTTGTCTGTGTATCCCATTGTGCCATAGAAATATTATTACTTTCTAAATGTGCCATGACATGAAAAAGTTGGGAGTGTACTCAATTCTACAGAACGTTGTTTCCAGTAACTTAATTCTATTGGGAAAAAACCTCAGTAGGCATAACTTGTCTTTAGAATAGAATATTTAAAATGAGGTAAGGAATCCTAGAATCATTTCCCAAACACTTTACAAGGAAGGAGAGAAAGAAATCAGGATATTTGCTGAGCAAGTTCTTTGTGGCAGGCACGTGCCAGGTACTTAACATGTTATTACATTTAGTTCTCACCACAACCTAATGGGATAGGTATTATTTCACTCTTTTACTTCACTGAACCAAGACTTAGAATACATAAGTAATTTGCCCAAGGTCACAGAGCTGGTAAGCAAAACCAGAGGGAAAGCCAGTATCTCTGACTTGAAGTTCCAAGCTCTATCACATGGTCTCAGGGATGAAGCAAATGGAGAGGCCCTTTCTTTACATCATCTGAAATTGGATCAGCTTCAGAAGAAGTTAAGCCAGATTGAGGTTATATCTAAGTTCCCAATGAAAAGACAACAAAGGAAAGTATTGCTTTATTGGCTTCCCCAATTTAGATAATTTAGGTTTGCAGGGGGTTATCTAGGTAGAAGTTTTAAACATGTGATTACCAGGCCTCTTTGTGTGTGTTGTGTATGTGTTTCCTTTCTGATGTTCAGCTGCCGCTGACGCCTGTAGTGTGTCATACCTTCTGGCTGTCTTACGCAGGCACAGTGAAGTGATGAGTTGGGCAGTTATGAAACAGGAGGGAAGGAGGCAGGGCACAACCTTTGAAAGAATGACATAGCCCGAGGACATGACATAAACTGATTAGAACCAAATGGGTTCAAGATGGCGGACAAGTCGACTTCCACTGGACCTTGAGCCTCAGTATACGCTCACTGTAACACATCAGCAAGCTAAATGACACATCCACAGGCACCATGACAGTTCCAAGACCGACCATAAGGATCAAAAAGTGGGTGGTGGCCCGATTCCTGGAAATCCCTGCTTCTTCCTGAAATAGCTGGAATACTCCTCCCACTCATTAGCTTATGAAATTACCCAACCCTATAAAAACTGACAACCCCATACCCTGGTGCCTTTCTCACCTTCTGAGATGGCCCACACTCTGTGGAGCGTGTTTCTCTCTAAATAAATCCACTTTCTGGGTTTCCCTGGTGGCGCAGTGGTTAAAAATCTGTCTGCCAATTCAGGGGACACGGGTTCGAGCCCTGGGCCGGGAAGATCCCACATGCCGCGGAGCAAGTAAGCCCATATGCCACAACTACTGAGCCCACGAGCCACAACTACTGAAGCCCATGTGCCTAGAGCCTCTACTCCACAACAAGAGAAGCCACCGAAATGAGAAGCCAGCACACTGCAACGAAGAAGTAGCCCCCACTCGCCACAACTAGAGAAAGCCTGCGTGCAGCAATGAAGATCCAACACAGCCAAAAATAAATAAATAAAATAAATAAATTTATTTTAAAAAAATCCACTTCTTACCTATCACTTTATCTCTCACTGAATTCTTTCTGTGATGAGACATCAAGAGCCTGAGCTTCGTTAAGTCCTGAAACCAGGTGTGTGAGCTCAGTTGGAAGACTGGGTTTTGGCCGGGTTCGAGTCCCAGCCACCCGGGTTCAAGTCCCAATCTTAGGTGCATGGTTTTAGTTATACTATAGTGGGTTTGAGGACCCAAGTTTTTTTGGGGTAGATTGCCTCTGTCCTCTGCGTCACTTTGTGGAGACTCAGTCTAGGGACCCTTGTTTGGAAGCCATCTCTCGTCGCCACTGAGACTAGTCTTCTCTGGGTTTAGACTCGTCCAACCTTTCATTCTTGCCTACCTTGTTTTCGGACCACATAATTTCTAGCTCGTAACACTCTTTACATTTAATTTGCATTCCCATTTTACTTGAGCTTCAACTTATCACTTATAATGTTCAAAAGACTCATTAATTTCTTTTATTGTGGCTCCCCTCTCATTTATTTCCTGTTTGAAACGTGCCCCATTCACAATGGGGTGCCTAAGTGTTTTAACTGGATGCTTTATTAATTACTTTTGCTGATTTTCTTCAATTACTTTAATTAGTGCTGTGCTGTATTATTTTTATCTCGACTCCTCAAATTAAAAGTTCACCTTTTGATATATTGAATATGTACGCAGAGAAGGAAATCACTTGAGAGGAATTAAGGCCTGTAGCTGGGAAATTTACTGTGATTAAAAACATGCAGGACCTTAAAGGGCTGCCATTTGATAAAAGGTGAAAGATTCACATCCAGAGAGATTAACAGATTGGCTGGTAGCACTGCTATTGGAAACAGAAATCATCCAGACCTGGGTTTGCAACCTGGATTTTAATGACCAGTTCTGTGATCTCGGGCAACTCACTTGATGGTTTTGAACATGATTCCTCATCTAAAATGTGGGGATAGTAATAATGCAGGGTCGTTGGAATGATAATTAAAGCATTGGCATCAGTATAGTGTTTGGTACACATTAGGCTTTTAATAAATAGTAGCTATTATGATTGCTAGCCATGATTCAATTCTGTGAAAATGTATTTCTCTCTTACTGTCCTTTAACTTACATAACTTCTAGATTCATGGTGATAAAGTATAATTTTCAAAAACCTAAAATTATTATGCTCATAGAAATATAAAATGAACACCTGCCAAAGATTTAAATTAACTCTTTAATGAGGCAACAAATAATAATCAGTATAGAGGCTGCAAAGAACAAAGAGTTTTATTTGGGGTCTTAGGAATTGCAGTTTGGGAGACAGATTCAGGTAAAACTAAAAGACTGTTCTGGGGAAGAGAAAGAGTCAGGGGCTTATAAAGGCAAAAGCTACAAGGTTGTTAATGTTGTCCTGTAAGAATTTTGACTGGCTCTGATGCAAAAAAGAAATATTTGTCCTTGAGAGATAGGCTGTCATGAGTGACTTAGGGCAAGGGTCTGATGAGTATCTTGAGTTTCTGGAACATTGTGGAGAGGTTCTGGGTGCCTCTGTTAAGACAATAAGTGGTCAAAAGTTCAGATTCCATCCTGGCTGAGAAGTACATAGTCCCATTTCCTCAATGGCCTCCTGCTCTTTTAGAGGGCTCTCCTAGCAATACTGACTCCATTTTGATTTTCCTTTCACAGAGGGAATCAGTGACATGTTAAAACTGATTCAAAGAGAATTTGATGTGCAGAAATTTATATTCTATTAGTCAAAATTTATTTGCATGTCTAGGAAAAAGAATAATTTGAATTACTACAGGCTGGATTTATAGTAATTTATATTACTTTTCAGTTGTCTACAAGCTAACTTCTATCTCTGAAAAGTTTTAAAAATAGTCTAGTCAATCAAAGATAATCAAAGGTTTACATCCCCATGGGATCAGACAGATTCTCCCCCTGGAGAATCTACTAGACAAATGACCAACATTCCATTGGAAGGATACCCAGTAATCTCTTTTACTGTTTTTCCAAGTCTGGGCAATTTGTCTGATAGTGTCACCCTTCCCCACTTGTGATCATAAATTATTTTGATCACATAAAATGTGTTCCCATTAGGTTTTGCCTGATTATTGACATAGGGTGCTGGAAGACTATTACTTATCCATACGGGCCTTGTTGAGTCTGCTTTGTACATTTAGATCCTGTAAATATTATAAAACTACAGAGGCCACAGAAGTCACTTTGATTTTGAAGTTTTTGTGATAGATCTTAGATTGGACTTTTGAAAGGATCTGTTATTTTTTTATTCTAACCCAGGATGAGGAAACAAAGTCCAAGAAACTATCAGATTTCACCTAGAGGACTGTAAGGGAGGGAAACAAACAAACAAAAAACCCTTCCGAGGTTCTTGGTGAGACCTTCCTGCAATAAGAGGCAGATTAATTGGAGAAAAACAGAAGTTTAATAACATGTACCTCCTGTGTAGGTGGGACAGTCCCAGGAAAACTGAGTAACTCGCCAAAATGGGCCAAGCTATCACCTTAAATACCATTTTCAGCTAAAGACAAAAGAAGATGTTGGGGGGCAGAAGGAAAGGGGAGCCAGGTATAGGAGGTTGTCAGGCAAAGTAAACAAGCGTATGGGGTTGTTATGCAGATTTAAGTTGCTGCCTTTTCCATTGATAGGCGACACCCTGACAAATGGAGATTTCCATTATAAATGTAAATTTCTCTCACAAAAGGTTAACTTCTACTTGGTTTTCAGAGCTTCTCCTGTTCTGTGGTTTCTTAAAAATAATCAACCTAAAATAATCAATAATCCTCATGCCAAAGAGGCATATTTGGGGTGACAGATTCTGCTCCCTTTCAGTACCTATAAATTTGAGTGAATTTCTTCTTTAGGTCTCCAAAATTTGCTAAGGTTCCTAGCTTGCCAGGAAGTGACCTTCCTTTCCCCCTCTGAGGCCAGTTTTCCTGGGAGTACTTTATAGGCATTAGATCATATATAAAGTCAAACGTTTGGGGTTATCTTGGGGTACAATTAAAGAGAAAAGCCTTCTTTCTTAAAGTGTCTCTCACAAAAGGAAACCAAAGGTCATCATATTAGAGCTCTGTGAGATTTAGCAGTCATATACTTGGTGTTTAAGAAGCACCTGGGGTTTTGTTAAACACACAGATTCCTGGGCCTTACCCCTATGGATCCTGATTTTGTAGATCTGGGGTGGAGCCAGGAGTCTGCATTTTAACAAGCACCCAGGTGATTGGAGAGAGTAGTCTGTACACCACACCTTGTAAAATACTGCCCCAGGCCAACCTCCTGCTTTTAGGCATGAAGAAGACACTTCAGCCAGAAGTTCTGAAGTGACTTGTTGGGCATCACACTGCCGTTATGGACTTTACCTCCCTCTAAGCCTCAGTTCCTTACTCAATAAAGCAGGAGTGGTAGTCTTTTCTGTTTGCAAGGGTTATTGGGAGAATTACATCTGATAGTACATGTAAAGCACTTTGCATAATGCCTAATAGATAATAGGTTCAGGTTAATGCCCAAGTACTATTGTCAGCTTATTGTTATTATTTATGGTAAATTATTTCCCTACTTGAACTGTGTTTACCTCTAAAGCTTCCCAAAAGCACTAGGGCCATTTGGCATCAACTGGCAAGGTGTCTCTGGGGAGCGAGAGCAATTCTCCAGAGCTGTACAGAGAGAGCCCCTCCCCCAGCTTCAGCCACATGCTTCCTCCTGCCGCTGTGGCCCCAGGTGACTGAAATAGGACTTAACTGACCCCAAGTTAAGGCCGTCCAGATGGGAGCTTTTCCTTTGTCCTGTAGTGGCTGTGAGGAAGGAGGTCTGTTGTAGACACAGCGACTTGTTGGATTAGATGGTAAGCAGACAAATCAGTTGTTGGGTGAAATGCTGATGAAAATTGAGTAACAAAAACTTGTTGAGCACACAAAAAAATATCACTGCATTATAGACGGTTAGTGCTGAAAAGAACCACAGCAAACATCTTGTTCAGCACCCTCCCCTCCTCAGTTAATAAGCAAGAAAAGTACTGGCTGGAGACACAGCCGGGATGAGAGCCCAGTTAATTCCCTTCCTGACCAGAAATAAACAGACACATAGTACCTGCCTTATAGTACTAACAAGAGGGCCTCACAGCTCAGTCAGATTTTAATATGTAAGCCCAAGTCCATAACCTTGTAATAAAGTCTGGGATAAAAAAAAAAAGATATCCTGAAAGTTTTATTTAATTCATTTTTTCTAAATGTAAAATAATCATATGGTATTTGTGATCATATGATCATGGGAAGGCACAATGAAGAGTTGTCAGAGGAGATTTTGTCAAGCTTTAAACATAGGATTATGGGTTCCTGAGAAACAACAATTGATTTTCCATTTAATCAAAGCGAAAATAAAGTATATTAAAATAAACATAAAAGAAAATAACTGGAGTTTAAGGAAACTTAGCTCTTTCACAAGTGAGAAAACTTTTGTTCCCAGTGTTTTGTTTTTGTTTTTTAAATTAACCAAGTGTACATGCCAACATAAAAAACAGAAAATTATTCTGGTAAGAAACAGAATTTCTGCCATTTAGGCAGATTTATGAAAGCTAAAGAATCATCTTTCAAATTGTAGATGAAAGTGCTGGGAAACAAGCCCATCAAAATTGAGCAAAATTTGCTAAAAGTTTAGTACATTTTATATTTTTTTCCCTCCAAACTCAGGTGATATAAACCAAGCAAATAAAATTCACTTGCTTCAACTTTTGTCTTTTACTATGTTTTTTCATAGTCTGGGACAAACTGACATTCTATTTTAGGACAAAACAACTCTTTTTCTTCTCTTGAACAGTACAAACACTTGCTCAGCTGTAGTTCTCTATCACTCTTGTATAGTATAGTCTCAACCACCTGTGACATTATAAGCTTTAATCAAAATAATTAGTTCCCATTGCACAGAGAAAGCTGAGAAGTAGGTAACTGAAAACTGTTAATACAAGCATTTCAGCAGACTATGACTAGCAATATATATCACACAACTTTCTTAGCCACACACAATACCTTAACACATTAAAGTACCCAGAATGAACATGTCCATTAGTATGACATAAAGATACAATCACTGTATAGCTTATAAAATAAAAATTAATAGTATATAAACTTCAAATTATGGTTAGTAACCAAGGTTTCAGTATATTATCTTACTTAGAAATTAGGTAGGTATCTGAGAATTATCTCTTAATTAAATTAATATTGTCTCAAGGTTTTAAGTTAAAGATCTTATAAATTATCTTTAAGTGGACCCATTACAAATCATAATTCCTCTTGATATAAAATGTTTGTCAGAATGTTTCAAATTAGTTTAATATATTTTTCATAATTTTAAACATAATGTAGGAGTGATGTTAGGAAGTTCATATTAAATAGTTTTTTCATGAGGAAAAACCTAAGTCTTATAAAAAAGAACATGTTGCTGAATGGATGAATGGATAAAGAAATTGTGGTATATATACACAGTGGAATATTATTCAGCCATAAAAAAGAACAAAATTTGCCATTTGTGACAAATTAATGGACCTCGAAGGTGTTATGCTAAGTGAAATAAGTTAAAGACAAGTACCGTATGATTTCTCTTACATGTGGAACCTTAAAAACTGACAAACAAAAGAAGCTCCTAAATATGGAGAACAGATTGGTGGTTGCCAGAGGTTGGGGAGTCAGGGGTGAGGGAAATGCATGAAGGGGGTCAAAAGGTAAAAAGAAAAAATAGGCAGTTGATTTAAAATAAACATAGAAGAAATATAAAATGTGCACTTGTTTTATACTTAACTGATAAATTAGAGAGCAGACATAGCGTCATCAAAAAAACAAACAAGCAAACATATTATTACACCCATATAATTAAACCTTAGTTATGTGAGCTTATGTGACCTTGGATTTTTAAACTATTTCTGAGCTAGCAGTGTCCATAACAGGAATTTTTTTCCTTAAATGTCTAGCACATTAAAATTGCTAGATGTTCAATATCCTTATTGTTTTGTGAATTATGGGACTATTAGAAATGATGGTTACTTAGATGATCTTGACAGCTATCTGTATAAACTAATTAGAATGAAACTCCTTTAAATTAAGAGACATTAGGATCCAAATTATTATTTTTTTCATAAGTTTATTTATTTATTTATTTGCCTGGGTTGGGTCTTCATTGCTACGCTCAGGCTTTCTCTAGTTGTGGTGAGTGGGGGCTACTCTTCGTTGCGGTGCATGGGCTTCTCAGGGCTTCTCATTGCAGTGGTTTCTCTTGTTGCAGAGCATGGGCTCTAGGCACGCGGGCTTCAGTAGTTGTGGCATGCGGGCTCGGTAGTTGCAGCTCACGGGCTTAGTTGCTCTGTGGCATGTGGGATCTTCCCGGACCAGGGCTTGAACCTATGTCCCCTGTAATGACAGGCGGATTATTAACCATTTTACCAGGAGGAAAGTTCTAGGATTTAAATTATTAATATATGTGGAGGTAGGAAAATATCTTGTACCCACATAATAAGAGGTCAAGACTTTTCTCAATTATAGACATATAGATATACCCAGATATGGATAGCTCATAACCTAACTTGTACAACTTCAGCCAATGTTCACAAACAGAGAAAAACAAAAACTCTCTGGTCCAGATCTCAAAGAGCTTTCTTCTTCTCAGTGGGTATGAATTCTGAATTGGTTTGTATTCACAAATAGACAGAGACAAGTAAACAAAAAAGACTAACAAATCAGATTCTCTCTTACCTCTCACTTAACAGAAAACATACCCCCATCATCCACGGAGAGAATTCACCAAGTGGTTAGACTATAAACCAAATTCCCAGTCATGGCTGCTGTCAATGAGAAATAACTTGACTGTGTACAAACCAGAAACAAAAACAAAACACAATTCAGTAGAGAGGAAACAAAAATCTTAGAGAAACCATCAGCGAAGTTAAGTTTCTATTGTCCCTAAGGATTCATTATAGAAGCCAAGGAAAGATGTGCCTGGGTTTAAACAGGCCATGAAGTTCACTTCTCTGGCAGCACAGTTTCCCCGGCTCCATCAGGTCAGTCCAGCTGGGCATCTCAGTGGGTGATTTGCAAAAGTACTAAAGGATAATTTCCAAAAGGTGAAAATATGATATTTAATAGAAATAAAATATAAACATGTTCAAATATTTTATTTAACTCATTAACGTTGAAACCAATAAGAAGTACAAAATACATTTGCATTGCTGTGAACAGCAATCATTTGCATTTTTGTACAAGGAGACACTTGAGTTACTACTAGTTTTTTTTTTTAAGATTTAATTAATTAATTAATTAAATGTATTTTTGGCTGCGTCAGGTCTTAATTTCAGCATGCGGGATCTTCGTTGAGGCATGTGGAATCTTTCGTTGCGGGGCATGGCTCTTTGTTGTGGCACGCAGGCTTCTCTCTAGTTGTGGTGTGCAGGTTTTCTCTCTCTAGTTGTGGTGTGCATGTTTTCTCTCTCTAGTTATGGTGTGAAGGTTTTCTCTCCCTAGTTGTGGTGTGCAAGTTTTCTCTAATTGTGGCACACAGGCTCCAGGATGTGTAGGCTCTGTAGCTGTGGTTCGTGGGTTCCAGAGCGCGTGGGCTCTGTAGTTTGCGGCATGCAGGCTCTCTAGTTGAGGTGTGTAAGCTCAGTAGTTGTGGTGTGTGGGCTTAGTTGCCCCACGGCATGTGGGATCTTAGTTCCCCGACCAGGGATCTAACCTGTGTCCCCTGCATTGTAAGGTGGATTCTTTACCACTGGACTACCAGGGAAGTCCCACTATTAGTTTTTTAATAAGTTAGCTTCTATCCCTACAGAATCAATCAAAGACAACCAAAGGTTCACATCTCTATGGAATCTGAAATCCCCAGAGTGTTTACTAGACCATGTCCAGCATTCCAGTGAAAGTTAAATCTCTTGCTCTTTTCCAATACTTTGACAATTTATCCTGACATTGGGAAACATTAGTGATCAAAACTGACAGAGATTTATGCCTTCATGGAACTTGTACTTTAGTTGGTGAAATAGATAATACTCAATGAAACTAACAAATTAATAAATGTTTAGGAGGCTTTAAGTGCTATGGAAAGACAAAAAGGTGAGCAGGGTAAGCGGGATTGGAGTTCTGGGTAGGGGAGAACAGGTTAGAGTATTAGAGTGGTCCAGGTAAGGTCCTTGGTTTGAACAAAGACTTGAGAGAGATGAGGGAGTTAGTAAACAGATATGGGGCAAGAGTGTTCTAGGTGGAGAGAGTAATTAAAACAGAGTCCCTAATATGTGGCTTGTACAAAGGACAATGAGGAGGCTAGTGTGGCTGGAATGGAGTACATGAGGGGGAGAAGAGGTGCTATAGAATTAACGTTGTGTCTTCCCCAAATTCAGATGTTAAATCCTAATGCCCAATGTGATGTTACTACGAGGTGAGGTGTTGGGGAAAGGAGAGACCTCTTCTGTCATGTGAGGACACAGTGAGAAGACAGCCATCTAAGAACTAGGAAAATGGCCCTCATCAGACACTATATCTGCAAGCACCTTGATCTTGGACTTCCAGTCTCCAGAAATGTAAGAAGTACATTTCTGTTGTTTATAAGCCACCCAGTCTATAGTATTTTTGTTATGGCAGCCTGAACAGACAAGGACAGAAAATTCATACCGAGTGGTAGGTGCTGCTGTACTAGATACCTACAAATGTGAAAATGGCTTTGGGTAGAGGCTGGAGAAGTTTTAAAGTGCATGCTAGAAAAAGCCTACATTGCTGTGAATGGATCGTGAAGGCCAATTCTGATGAGAACTCAGAAAGAAAAAGGAAAGGTGTAGTGAAAGCCTAAATCTTCTTAGAGAATACCGAAGTCATCCTGAACAGAATGTTGATAGAGATATGCATGTAAAGGCCATTGTGATGTGGTCTCTGATGGAAATGAGGAACGTGTCATTGGACAAGAGAGAAGAGGCCATCCCTGTTCTAAAGTGACAAAGAACTTGGCTGAATTGTGTTCATGTTCTAGTGCTTTCTGGAGGGTAGAACTTGGAAATGACGAAACTGGATATTTAGCTGGAGTTATTTCTGACAGTTTCGGTATTGATAGCGTTGAAGGAGCAGCATGGCTCCTCTTGACGGCGTACAATAAAATGTGAGAAGGGAGAAATGGTTTAAAGACAGAGTTGTTAATCGAAAGAGAAGCAGGACTTAAAGATTTGGAAATTCTCGGCCTATTCATATTGCAAAAAATGAGAAAGCATGGTTGGAAGAGAATAGTAAGGGTGTGGCCAAATGACCATTTGATAAGATTGGTATGGATCAAGCATCTCAACAGAAGCTAGGAGCTGCTGTCCAAGAAAATGGAAAGTGATTCTGAAGGCAATTCAGAGATCATCAGAGCTCTCGTGCTCATCACAGTTGAGGGGAGTGTCTGTGGGGGAAGGACCTTCAAAGGCCTGGGAGGCAGAGTGGTTTCAAAGGAGTGGCCGCTGGCATCTTTGGGATTTTGGTTCATGTGGCCTGGCGCCACCTCACATCTTGGGACTTCATTTCTATACTTTGGTGCTGTGGCCCCTCAGTTGCCCCAGGTGCCACTCTGGTGGACCCTGGAGTTGCCTGGGCTGCGCCCAGCAAAGCCATGGGGGCATGGCTGCCTCTACCTAGATTTCAAAGGACAGGAGTTACCATCAGAGTTACCAGTTTGGGACCCTAGCCTCAGAAATCTGGAGGGAAGGACCCAGGGAGAGAAACACCGTAGGGGGCAGGGTCACCCAAAGGTGTAGGATCAGGCCCCAATCAATCTAGAATGTGGGATTCTCTGCTCCAGTGTGTTCAGAAGGCAAGACCTCCACCCCAGTGTACCTGGGAGGCAGATCACTGAGCCAAAGAGGATTATTCTTGAGCCTTAAGTTCTAATGGAATTTGCCCTGTTGCATTTTGGACTTGCTCAGGACCTGTCACTCCTTTCTTCTTTCTGATTCCTCCCTTCTGGAATAGGAATGTCTGTCCTATGCCTGTCCAACCACTGTATTTTAGAAGTACATGACTTGTGTGATTACTGGAGAGCAATTTGCTTCAGGATGAGTCGTAATTTTAGTCTCACCCATATTGTTACTGGAAAACTGGGTTCACCTCTTGGTGGGTGTGAAGCCAAAAGGCACAACCAAGCCAAAGAGTGGGAGAAAGAAGGATTTATTACTTGCTGCAAGTAAGGAGAACACTGAGGATCTTTCCCAAAGCAGTGTCTTCCCAAACAGCAAAATTGGGAAGTTTTAAGCTAAGGGTACATGCATATTCATGAAGGGGTTTGGGTGGTATATGCATATTCATGGAGGGGCCTGAGCAAAAGAAAATCCAGCATAGAATTGGAGCAAAGGTGGCCAGAATCCAGGCTTTAGTTGATTGAAGTCATGAGGGTCAGAAAATGTCAGCATCTTCACTCTTAGTTTCCAAGCAGTCTGAGATCTCAGCATGTAGTTACCATCCTCCACCTGGGTGAGGGCCTTAGTTCCTGAAGAACTCAAAGATGTGTATCAGATTGTTATGTATATCCCTTGAGGAGGAATTAGGACTCTGTTTTATTAACTAACTATTGTTTCTTGACCACTTTTCCTTTGTTCTTGCATTCCCTTAAGATGATTAATCACTGAGACCTGTTCAAGGGCAAGCATTGTGGCCAGGCTTGGATCACAAAAAATGGCTTCTCTCATGTCAAGAAAGCCATGCCTGGTTCTTTTTCTCCAGGGACTCTCTACCCTATCTGCTTATAATATCTGATTTAGATGATATCTAGATTAGACTTTTGAGTTGATCCTGGAATGAGGTAAGACTTTTGGGGGCTATTGGGATGAAATGAATATATTTTACATGTGAGAAGGGACTGAATTTTGGGGGGCCGGGGGTAGAATGCTGTAGACTGAATATTTATTTTGCCCCCACAATTCCTATGTTAAAATTTAACAACCAGTGTGATGGTATTACGAGGTGAGGTCTTTGGGAGGTGATTAGGTCCTGAAGGTGAAGCACTCATGAATAGGAGCAGAGACCTCAGAGAGATACCTCCCCTTTCACCATGTGAGGTCAGTGCAAGAAGATGGCCATCTATGAACAAGGAATTGAGCCCTGCCTAGATGCTTAATCTGCTGGAAACTTGATCTTGGACTTTCCAGCCTCCAGAACTGTTAGAAATACATTTCTGTTGTTTATAAGCCATTCAGCCTATGGTATTTTTGTTATGGTAGCCTAAGTGACTAAAACAGGAGCTGATAAGGTTAGAGAGGAAAAGGGAAGCCAGATTGTGTGAGGCCTCATGAAATATTTCAAGAATGTAAGCTTTTATTCTGAGTAAAACAGGGATCTTTCAGGGTTTTAAGCAGAAGACTGATGTGATCTGACTTACTTTTTAAAAGTATCACGATGGCAGTTGTGTTGAGAATAATAGATGGTAGGAAGGTGAAAGCAGAAGCAGAGAGTCCTGTTGGGAAGTTATTGTAGTAATCTGGGTGAGAGATGATACTGGCTTAGCGTAGGATACTAGTAGTAAAGATAATGAGAAATGGTAGATTCTGGATATATTTTTAAAGTTAGAGCCTATAGGCTTAGCAGGTAGTTTGCATTTGCATGTGAGAGATACAAAGTCAAAGATGGCTATAAGGTTTGGGGCTGAATACATGGAAGGATAGAGTTGCTGTCCATTGAGATGGAGAAGGCTTCAGGTAGATCAGATTTAGGTGTTGAGATAGATTATAAAAATGGCCACAAATTCTTTTCCCCCTTGCATGAACTCCTTTACAATGTGACATTGCCTCAACACTCTTTCTTCACCCCCTGAAATTTGAGGCATCCTGGCCGACAGCCTGCCATCCTCCAGACGTGCGGGAGAGGCCAACGGACCACAGATGCATGAGATCATCCAGCTGCCAGATGTCCAGACAGGTCATAAGAAAGCTCAGCAGATACCAGGCAAGCTGGCCTAGACTAGAAGAACTACACAGCTGACACACAAAATCATGAGTTTAAGTCACTGGGTGACTTAAAACAGAAATTTATTCCTCCACAGGAGACTAGAGGTCTAAAATCGGGGTACATACAGGGCTATGCTCCCTCTTAGTGCTTTAGGGAAGAATCCTTTTTTGACTCTAGTAAGAGTCTCTGGTGGCTGCTGGCAATTCTTGGCATTCCTTGGCATGTAGCAAGAAATCACCCTCAACTGTGCCTCCAGCACCACATGGCCTTCTTGTATGTTTCTCTGTGTCTTCGTATGAACTTCTTATACTCAATAGCAGTAGTTACTGGAGTAAATGTTTTAACTAAAACATTTGCAGAAATGTGTTTCCAAATAAGGTCATAGTCATAGGTCCTGGAGGTTAGGACATCAACAATATCTTTTTGGGGGACACAATTCTTAAGCTAGCATGTTTTGCGGTAGTTTGTTACATAACAAACTCTAATACAGTGGTGGGAAGTGAGGAGTTCAATTTTGGACACCTTGAACTTGTATTACCTCTTTCCCTAGACTCACTTCTAGTTATACGTTACTTCATATTTCACTGAGAAAAGAAAACAAGCGGAGGAGAATTTTCACAAGCCCCCCCATCTGATTTACCTACCTACAAGCATCAATTTTATATACTTTGTCTCCTCTTAAGGTACCGTTAGTGAACTATCTGTGTTCCAATCTAAGTCCAACCTCTTCCTTTTTTAAAAAAAAAATTTTTTTTTTAATGTTTTGTTTATTTATTTTTGGCTGCGTTGGGTCTTTGTTGCTGCGCATGGGCTTTCATCTAGTTGCAGCGAGCGGGGGCTATTCTTTGTTGTGGTACGTGGGCTTCTCACTGTGGTGGCTTCTCTTGTGGAGCACGGGCTCTAGGCACCTGGGCTTCAGTAGTTGTGGCACGCGGGCTCGGCTCAGTAGTTGTGGCTTGCGGGCTCCAGAGTGCAGGCTCAGTACTTGTGGCACATGGGCTTAGTTGCTCCACAGCATGTGGGATCTTCCCGGACCAGCACTCGAACCTGTGTCCCCTGCATTGGCAGGCGGATTCTTAACCACTGCGCCACCAGGGAAGCCCGATGTGGACAATTTTTAAAGTATTTACTGAATTTCTGTTTCTGTATGTTTTGGCTTTTTGGCTGCGAGGCATGTGGGATCTAAGCTCCCCAACCAGGGATCGAACCCACACCCCCTGCATTGGAAGGCAACGTCTTAACCACTGGACCACCAGGGAAGTCCCCAACTTCTTCCTTTATGTACCTACCTCTTGCCTGTTTAAGGACTTCACTCCACCTATTCTCCCTTTCTCTCCTCCATCATCATTTTTTCCACCTCAATCAGATCATCCCTATCAGCATAAAAATATGCTATTAAAAAACCATGCTATTATTTCTTCTATCTTAAAAAAAAAATACCTCTCCTGACCCCCACTCCTGCTGTCAACTACTGCCCCATGTTTCTGCTCTCTGTTACAGCAAAATTCCCCAAAAAGAGTTGTTTATATTCTGCCCAATTGTCTTATGGGCCCACTAATCATACTTTTGCCCCCTTCACACACACAGAGCATTCTATTGAAACTGTCTTCTCAAGGTCATTGTAATCTCCACATCACCAGTCATTAATTCCCAGTCCTCGTGTTACTTGACCTATTGGCAGGTTTTAACATGGTTTATCTTTCATCCTTGAAAAACTTTCTTCGCTTGGTTTCCTGGACACCATACACTCTGCGGCTTTCATGTTTTCTCTTTCTCATGCTCCTTCACTAGTTGTCATAGTCAGTTCTTGCTGCTATAGCAAAACACCATAGACTGAATGGCTTAAACCACACACATTTATTTCTCACAGTCCTGGAGGCTGGGCAGTCCAAGATCAAGGTGCCTATGGATTCAGTGTCTGGTAAAAGCCCTCTTCCTGGTTGTAGACAGCTGCTTTCTTGCTATGTATCTTTACATGACAGGGTGGGCGGGGTTAGGGGGGCACGGTTGGAGAAGGGAGAGAGAAGAAGGGAGAGAGAGGAAGGGAGAGAGAAGTAAGAAGTGCTCTCTGGTCTCTTCCTCTTCTTATAAGGGCACTAATACCATCACAGGGGCTCCACCCTCATGATTTCACCTGAACCTAATTACCTTCCAAAGGCCCCACCTCCTAATACCGTCACACTGGGGATTAGGACTTTAACAGATGAATTTTGTGGGAAACAAACATTTAGTCCATAGTACTCGTTTTGTAGAGGTCAAAGGCTTTTTTGGTCTGTATTTAATAAAATATTACCTGAGTTTAAAGCCATTTCCTGGCTGCATCATAAAATGTAATCTGCATGTAATGTTTAACTCTCCCATATCTGACTCTTTTATTCAGTGTTCCTTGTCCATTTACTCAGTGATAGGATCATGATCTCTTTGTGCATCTACTAGGCAATGGGGAAAATGGTAGCATTTAATTTACGTTCTGTACATTTTAAATGCTTGGAATTGTGCTTGGGATAGTATGCACTCAGTAAATGTTAGCCATTATTTATTATTATCTATAGGCAAGAAGGACTAAGATGGGCTTACTAATACCAAACACAAGATTTATACAGATATATCAGTCCAGGTCATGAGCAGGCCAGAGGGTGACTCTTCTGTGAAAGGGCCTTTTCTTCAAGCCATCAACAGAGTGGGGTGGGGGGAGTTCTTCCCTCTAGGTTGAATAGGCAGTTTTGGTTGTCTCAATAACTAGGAAGTACTTCTTTTTTTTTTTTAACCAGAAATTTTCCTCTCTATTTGCATAAATACACACATACATTTTTTGCATAAGTGGTATCATACTGTAGATTTTCTTCTGCAATTTCCTTTTTTTCCCACCAGTATAATATATACTGAAAGCTTCCATATTAGTACATAAAATTAAACTTAATTCTTTTCCACTGCTACATAATAGTCCACTGTATAGATACACCATAAATTATTTAAATAGACCACTTTTGATGTAAATGCAGGTCCCTTCCATTCTTTTGTCTTTATAAACAATGCTACAATGAATAACCATATACATACACCATTTTGCTCCTATGCAGCTATAGCTATAGAATAATTTCTAGAAGCAAATTTACTGGGTCAAGGTTATGTGCTTTTGTAATTTTGATAGATATTGACAAATTTCTCATCATAGCGATTATAAAAATTAATTATTCCATCAATAATATATGAAAGAGCTTTTTTTCCCTCACACAATATATGATGACACTTTATAATTCTTGCCACCCTGATAAGATAAAAATGGCATCTCATTGTAGTTTTAAGTGGCATTTCTCCTTGATGAGACAGTCAGCACCTTTTTTTTTTAACATATTTATTGAGGTATAATTGCTTTACATTGTTGTGTTAGTTGCTGCTGTAAAACAAAGTGAATCAGCTATACGTATACATGTATCCCCAAATCCCCTCCCTCTTGTGTCTCCCTCCCACCTTCCTGATCCCACCCATCTAGGTGGTCACAAAACACCGAGCTGATCTCCCTGTGCTATGCGGCTGCTTCCCACTAGCTATCTCTTTTACATTTGGTAGTGTATACAGGTCAATGCCACTCTCTAACTTCATCTCAGCTTACCCTTCCCTCTCCCTGTGTCCTCAAGTCCACTCTCTACGTCTGTGTCTTTTTTCTTATCCTGCACCTTAGTTCTTCAGAACCATTTTTTTTTTTTAGATTCCATATATATGTGTTAGCATACAGTATTTGTTTTTCTCTTTCTGACTTACTTCACTCTCTATGACAGACTCTAGGTCCATCCACCTCACTACAAATAACTCAATTTCGTTTCTTTTTATGGCTGAGTAATATTCCATTGTATATATGTGCCACATCTTCTTTATCCATTCATCTGTCGATGGACACTTAGGTTGATTCCATGTCCTGGCTATTGTAAATAGAGCTGCAATGAACATTGTTTACATGACTCTTTTTGAATTATGGTTTTCTCAGGATATATGCTCAGTAGTGGTATTAATGGGACGTATGGTAGTTCTATTTTTAGTTTTTTAAGGAACCTCCATACTATTCTCCATAGTGGCTGTATCAATTTACTTTCCCACCAACAGTGCAAGAGGGGCCACTTTTCTCCACACCCTCTCCAGCATTTATTGTTTTTAGATTTTTTGATGATGGCCATTCTGACCAGTGTGAGGTGATACCTCATTGTAGTTTTGATTTGCATTCCTCTAATGATCAGTGATGTTGAGCATCCTTTCATGTGTTTGTTGGTAGTCTGTATATCTTCTTTGGAGAAATGTCTATTTAGGTCTTCTGCCCATTTTTGGATTGGGTTGTTTGTTTTTTTGATATTGAGCTGCATGAGCTGTTTGTATGTTTTGGAGATTAATCCTTTGTCAGTTGCTTCATTTGCAAATATTTTCTCCCATTCTGAGGGCTGTCTTTTCGTCTTGTTTATAGTTTCCTTTGCTGTGCAAAAGCTTTTAAGTATCATTAGGTCCCGTTTGCTTATTTTTATTCCCCTTTCTCTAGGAGGTGGGTCAAAAAGGGTCTTGCTGTGATTTATGTCATAGAGTGTTCTTCCCATGTTTTCCTCTAAGAGTTTTATAGTGTCTGGTCTTACATTTAGGTCTTTAATCCATTTTGAGTTTATTTTTGTGTATGGTGTTAGGGAGTGTTCTAATTTCATTCTTTTACATGTAGCTGTCCAGTTTTCCCAGCAACACTTGTTGAAGAGGCTGTCTTTTCTCCATTGTATATTCTTGCCTCCTTTATCAAAGATAAGGTGACCATATGTGTGTGGGTTTATCTCTGGGCTTTCTATCCTATTCCATTGATCTATATTTCTGTTTCTGTACCAGTACCATACTGCTTTGATTACTGTAGTATAGTCTGACGTCCGCCTGATTCTTCCAGCTCCATTTTTCTTTCTCAAGATTGCTTTGGCTATTCAGGTTCTTTTGTGTTTCCATACAAATTGTGAAATTTTTTGTTTCAGTTCTGTGAAAAATGCCAGTGGTAGTTTGATAGGGATTGCATTGAATGTGTAGATTGCCTTGGGTCATTTTCACAATGTTGATTCTTCCAATCCAAGAACATGGTATATCTCTCCATCTGTTTGTATCCTCTTTAATTTCTTTCATTAGTGTCTTATAGTTTTCTGCATATAGGTCTTTTGTCTCCCTAGGTAGGTTTATTCCTAGGTATTTTATTCTTTTTGTTGCAATGGTAAATGAGAGTGTTTCCTTAATTTCTCTTTCAGATTTTTCATCATTAGTGTATAGGAATGCAAGAGATTTCTGTGCATTAATTTTGTATCTTGCCACTTTACTGAATTCATTGATTAGCTCTAGTAGTTTTCTGGTAGCATCCTTAGGATTCTCTATGTATAGTGTCATGTCATCTGCAAACAGTGACAGTTTTACTTCTTCTGTTCGGATTTGGATTCCTTTTATTTATTTTTCTTCTCTGATTGCTGTGGCTAAATCTTCCAAAATAATAGTGGTGAGAGTGGGCAACCTTGTCTTGTTCCTGATCTTAGTGGAAATAGTTTCAGTTTTTCACCATTGAGAATGATGTTGGCTGTGGGTTTGTCATGTATGGCCTTTATTATGTTGAGGTAGGTTTCCTCTCTGCCAACCTTCTGGAGAGTTTTTATTATAAGTGGGTATGCAATTATGTCAAAATTTTTTCTGCATCTATTGAGATGATCATATGGTTTTTCTCCTTCAGTTTGTTACTATGGTATATCACATTGATTGATTTGTTTATATTGAAGAATCCTTGCATTCCTGGGGTAAACTCCACTTGATTATGGTGTATGATCCTTTTAATGTGCTGCTGGAGTCTGTTTGCTAGTATTTTGTTGAGGATTTTTGCATCTATGTTCATCAGTGATATTGGCCTGTAGTTTTCTTTTTTTGTAATATCTTTGTCTGGTTTTGGTATCAGGGTGATGGTGGCCTCGTAGAATGAGTTTGGGAGTCTTCCTCCCTCTGCTATATTTTGGAAGAGTTTGAGAAGGATAGGTGTTAGCTTTTTAAATGTTTGATAGAACTCACCTGTGAAGGCATTTGGTCCTGGGCTTTTGTTTGTTGGAAGATTTTAAATGACAGTTTCAATTTCAGTGCTTGTGATTGGTCTGTTTATATTTTCTATTTCTTCCTGGTTTAGTCTCGGAAGGTTGTGCTTTTCTAAGAATTTGTCCATTTCTTCCAGGTTGTCCATTTTATTGGCATATGGTTGCTTGTAGTAATCTCTCATGATCCTTTGTATTTCTGCAGTGTCAGTTGTTACTTCTCCTTTTTCACTTGTAATTCTATTGATCTGAATCTTCTCCCATTTTTTCTTAATGAGTCTGGCTAATGGTTTATCACTTTGTTTACAAACAACCAGCTTTTAGTTTTGTTGATCTTTGCTATTGTTTCTTTCATTTCTTTTTCATTTATTTCTGATCTGATCTTTATGATTTCTTTCCTTCTGCTAACTTTGGGATTTTTTTTGTTCTTTCTCTAATTGCTTTAGGTGTAAGGTTACTTTGTTTATTTGTGATGTTTCTTGTTATTTGAGGTAAGATTGTACTGCTAAAAACTTCCCTCTTAAGGCTTCCCTAGTGGCGCAGTGGTTGAGAATGTGCCTGCCAATGCAGGGGACATGGGTTTGAGAACTGGTCTGGGAAGATCCCACATTGCCACGGAGCAACTAGGCCTGTGAGCCACAACTACTGAGCCTGCGCATCTGGAGCCTGTGCTCCGCAACAAGAGAGGTTGTGACAGTGAGAGGCCTATGCACTGCGATGAAGAGTGGCCCCCACTCGCCACAACTAGAGAGAGCCCTTGCACAGAAATGAAGACCCAACACAGCCATAAATAAATAAATAAATAAATAAATTTAAAAAACAAACAAAGAAACAAACAAACAAAAACTTCCCTCTTAGAACTGCTTTTGCTGCATCACATAGGTTTTGGGCCATTGTGTTTTCATTGTCGTTTGTTTCTAGGTGTTTTTTGATTTCCTCTTTGATTTCTTCAGTGATCTCTTGGTTATTTAGTAGCATATTGTTTAGCCTCCATATGTTTGTATTTTTTATAGTTTTTTTCCTATAATTGATATCTAGTCTCATAGTGTTGTGGTCAGAAAAGATACTTGATATGATTTCACTTTTCTTAAATTTAGCAAGGCTTCATTTGTGACCCAAGATATGATCTATCCTGGAGAATGTTCCATGAGCACTTGAGAAGAAAGTGTATTCTGTTGTTTTTGGATGGAGTGTCCTATAAATATCAATTAAGCCCATCTTGTTTAATGTATCATTTAAAGCTTGTGTTTCCTTATTTATGTTCATTTTGGATGATCTGTCCATTGGTGAAAGTGGGGTGTTAAAGTCCCCTACTATTGTTGTGTTACTGTTGATTTCCTCTCTTATGGATGTTTGCCTTATGTATTGATTGAGGTGCTCCTATGTTGGGTGCAGAAGTATTTACAATTGTTATATCTTGTTCTTGGATTGATCCTATGACCATTATATAGTGTCCTTCTTTGTCTCTTATAATAATCTTTATTTTAAAGTCTATTTTGTTTGATATGAGAATTGAAACTCCAGCTTTCTTTTGATTTTCATTTGCATGGAATGTCTTTTTCCATCCCCTCACTTTCAGTCTGTATGTGTCCCTAGGTCTGAAGTGGGTCTCTTCTAGAGAGCGTATATATGGGTCTTGCTTTTGTATCCATTCAGCCAGTCTGTATCTTTTGGTTGGAACATGAATCCATTTATATTTAAGGTAATTATCGATATGTATGTTCCTATTACCATTTTCTTAATTGTTTTGGGTTTGTTATTGTAGGTCTTTTCCTTCTCTTGTGTTTCCTGCCTAGAGAAGTTCCTTTAGCATTTGTTGTAAAGCTGGTTTGGTGGTGCTGAATTCTCTCAGCTTTTGCTTGTCTGTAAAGCTTTTACTTTTTCCATCATATCTGAATGAGATCCTTGCTGGGTAGAGTAATCTTGGTTGTAGGTTTTTCCCTTTCAGCACTTTAAATATGTCCTCCCACTTCCTTCTGGCTTGCAGAGTTTCTGCTGAAAGATCAGCTGTTAACCTTATGGAGATTCCCTTGTACGTTATTTGTTGCTTTTCCCTTGCTGCTTTTAACATTTTTTCTCTGTATTTAATTTTTGATAGCTTGATTAATATGTCTTGGTGTGTTTCTCCTTGGATTTATCCTGTATGGGACTCTCTGTGCTTCCTGGACTTGACTGACTATTCCTTTCCCATATTAGGGAAGCTTTCAGCTATAATCTCTTCAAATATTTTCTCGGTCCCTTTCTTTTTCTCTTCTTCTTCTGGGACCCCTATAATTCGAATGTTGGTCGTTTAATGTTGTCCCAGAGGTCTGAGACTGTCCTCAATTCTTTTCATTCTTTTTTCTTTATTCTGCTCTGTGGTGGTTATTTCCACTATTTTATCTTCCAGGTCACTTATCTGTTCTTCTGCCTCAGTTATTCTGCTATTGATTCCTTCTAGAGAATTTTTAATTTCATTTATTGTGTTGTTCATCATTGTCTATTTGCTCTTTAGTTCTTCTAGGTCCTTGTTAGGCGTGTCTTGTATTTTCTCCATTCTATTTCCAAGATTTTGGATCATTTTTACTATCATTACTCTGAATTCTTTTTCAGGTAGACTGCCTACTTCCTCTTTTGTCTCGTCTGGTGGGTTTTTACCTTGCTCTTTCTACTGCATATTTCTTTGTCTTCCCGTTTTGCTTAACTTACTGTGTTTGGGGTCTCCTTTTTGCTGGCTGCAGGTTGTAGCTCCCGTTACTTTTGGTGTCTGCCCCCAGTGGGTATGGTTGGTTCAGTGGGTTGTGTAGGCTTCCTGGTGGAGGCGACTGGTGCCTGTGTTCTGGTGGATGAAGCCGGATCTTGTCTTTCTTGTGGGCAGTACCGCATCCGGTGGTGTGTTTTGTGGTGTCTGTGAACTTACTATGATTTTAGGCAGCCTCTCTGCTAATGGGTACGGTTGTGTTCCTGTCTTGCTAGTTGTTTGCCATGGGGTGTCTAGCACTGGGGCTTGCTGGTCATTGAGTGGAGCTGGGTCTTAGTGTTGAGACAGAGATCTCTGGGAGAGCTCTTGCTGATTGATATTACATGGGGCCAGGAGGTCTCTGGTGGTCCAGCGTCCTGAACTCACTCTCCCACCTCAGAGGCTCTGGCCTGACAATCCTCCAGAGCACCAAAACCCTGTCAGCCACATAGCGTAGACAACTGTGGTAAAAATCTGACTGGTATCTTGGATTTTCTTTGCTGGGTGATCTATGCAGGCCAGGTTCCCTTTGTCAGAAACACAGGAAGCCAAAACGCTGAGACATCTGAGGTTTTCAGCAAAGACAGGGCGTATTCACAAGGCAGCCAAGACAGGAGAACAAATCTCAAATCTGGCTCCCAGAAGACAAGAGGCTGGGGTATTTTTGGGATAAAGAATAATGCAGCAGGGCTGTCTGAGGCTTACGGTATGTCAGTACCTTTTCTTATACACAAGAGTTCTTTGTATTTCTAGGAAGTACTTCTGGTGTTTGGTGGGTAGGGAACAGGATATAAAGTCCTGTAATGCATGAAAAATTATCCCTCCCAAAAACTCAAAAATGCTCACATTAAGGAATGCTGTACT
Organism: Tursiops truncatus; assembly: GCF_011762595.2. Taxonomy (NCBI): domain Eukaryota; kingdom Metazoa; phylum Chordata; class Mammalia; order Artiodactyla; family Delphinidae; genus Tursiops; species Tursiops truncatus. The sequence goes on from NC_047042.1 coordinate 51,905,941, forward strand.
AGTCATAATGTATGTTTTTTTTTTAATTTATTAAAAAAATTTTTTTTAGAGAGCAGAAGGATCAGAGGAAAAGGGTAAAGTATGGAGTAAAATGAGTCTGGCAAGTAGGCAGGAACTATCTCATGCTGTGTTATAGTATGATACATGGTTGAGAGTGGCTGAGATCTTATATTCTCTGTACTTAGCCAACTATCTAGAGCAACGGGAGAGAGGAAGGGGCTGGGACAGGATGTCAAGATCTTAATTCCACTGCATTAATAAGAAGCTAAGGCAGTTCTCAGGAGAGAACGAGGAGGTTGGGACATTGAGGAAGAATGTTATACTAGTAGTGCTCCCTCCACATAGAAAGAATTTGGGAATGGGAAATGAGATTCTTCTCCATGTTAAAATCAGTTGAATGTTGCCTTTATTTTCAAACAAACATTTGGCCATGTTTATATCTTGGGTTACAATTTTTATAATTGCTCCACTAGCCTTGTTAAATGCTTTTTATTTTTCTTTTTCTTTTTGGCTGCATTGGGCCTTTGTTGCTGCATGCGGGCTTTCTCTAGTTGCAACGAGCAGAGGCTGCTGCTCTTTGTTGCAGTGCACAGGGTTCTCTCTGCGGTGGCTTCTCTTCTTGTGGAGCATGGGCTCTAGGCCCACAGGCTTCAGTAGTTACATCACTCAGGCTCAGTAGTTGTGGCTCATGGGCCCTAGAGCTCAGGCTCAGTAGTTGTGGCACGTGGGCTTAGTTGCTCCGTGGCCTGTGGGATCTTCCCGGACCAGGGATCAAACCCGTGTCCCCTGCATTGGCAGGCGGATTCTTAATCATTGCACCACCAGGGAAGTCCCTAGCCTTGTTAAATGTTGAATGTTACTACAGAGATGTTTGAGCCCATCTCAAAAAAAAATTGAGAGTGATTTTGTTTTTTCCCAGTGGATGACTTGATCTTTTTTCCCCTTGTATTTCCAATATATTCCTTCTTTATTTTGAATTTCTACAGCTTTACAGATCTATGAACTGATGTTGAATGTTTGGGTCTATTTTTTTTTTTCCTGGGGAGTGGTCTGCCCTTTGATGTATGGATTCAAAACTGTTGTATTTTTTTCTTGCATTGTATCTTTTAACAATAGCAACGTTTCATTTGTTTGGTCTGCTTAAAAGGAAATTTCTTTACATTTATATAGGTTCTTTTTAGCTGTTTTTGATGTAGCTAAACAAAGAATTTCCATTTCTACTTTTGTTTTCCGTGTTACTTTTTGGAATCTTCAAGAGGGGGAAAAGAAAAATTTGACACTATGCCACCACATTCAAAGTGGATGATGAGACCCAATGCAGCTAAAAAAAAAAAAAAAAAAAAGCCATATTTCAGATTCAAAATATACAAAGAAGATATAAAATATTCCATTTTGAATTCAGTTTTGTTGTTTTGGATTTTTGTCTGTGAAGTAATGCTTACCCAAGGAATTAGAATGAAGCTAAACATTTTGGTTTTAACTTTTCAGCCTCTGTCAAGGAGATAAGAATGTTCTTTCACAAGTTAAAATATATAGTAACCATGAAATGACAAAAAATAAAAACTGTAAGTAAATGTCACTTGACATTTTGATGGTTTCTTGAGCATAGGATTTGTATTGGAGTAATCTTGTATATTGGAGGGTTCCCAGTGGATGCAAATCAGAACAAGGGAAAAAAATTGAAAAAAACCCCCACAAATATATGGGAACCACATCAGAAATTTTCATTTGGTAAGTCTGGGGTGGGGTTTAGGAATCTGTATTTTTTTAAGAGCATCTCAGATAGTTCTACCGTGCTCTAATGTATATTAAGCAATGCTGTATATTATTAACAGATTTTAGAATGTTTTTCTCCCTTTTAATTGCTCCTTTAGAGCAATTCTCCACTAGTGTACCAGTATTAACAGTGGGGAATACTATGGGGATGCATTCTTGGCACGGAATGCTTCTTTAGATCTGCATATAAATCTTTGTGTATAAGTGTGTTGGAAGGTCTGTGCCACTGGTGGACCACAGTGCTGTTGAAATTTTCCTTATAATTTTCTGCCACAGCTGTCCTCTTTGCTGTGACATCATTTCAGCTGCCAAAGAGAGAAACCCAGGTTATAGGTAAGAACAGACAAAGGAACAACTGCAATTTGGGGGAAAATATTTAACAACTCAAAAGTAGTTTTTCTCCAAAGTAATGAAATGTAGTTCTTCAAAACACATGAAATAGCATGAATGATTTTCCTCTTTAACATCATATTTCTATAGAATTTCATAATTGGACTTGATTTATTAGATTAGCTTTTTGGTTTATATAGTCTTCCATTATAATAAATCAGGTAAAATGTTCTAACGTGAATGTTTTCTTTTTATCTCCAGGAAATCATAAAAACGGTTCACTTTATTGCAAAATGTACCGAAAAGATAATTATATCACTTTATACTTCAGATAAATTGTTCATAAAATGACTTAAAACTGCTTTTAGTGATAAATGCTTATATCTGATGATGCAAGGAAATGGGACATTGTAAGTGGAAAATAAATGGTTTAATATAGTCTTAAGGATTTTTTTATTACATCTGTCATATTATAAAGTGGTTTACTTCTTCAAATGTTGCTTATAAAACATATATATTGTGATTTTACTATAATGCTTTAAAAAAAGCAATTTGATTTTTACATACTTACCTTACCTCTGATAAGAACAGCTTAGGAAATCTAATTCTGCCTCATATGTTAAACATTTCCTTTATTTGCTTGAGCTGTAAGGAAATGTAACTTAAAAAATGCCTGTAATGCTGGAACATTATGGTAAATATAATCTCGGAAGAAACTTCTCTGGAGACAGGGAGGTTGCTTGACATTTTCTTGGTGATTTTTTTGTAACCATAATCTCTGAATCCCTGAGTATGGATGGTCACTGAACATTTAGTTGTAATACTGTTGACTATAAACTAAACTGAAAAATAAATATGCTCTTTCTGGTTAAAAATAATAACTAAAAATGTAAAATTATAACTGTATAGGTGATTCCTTAAATTTCTGCTTATTTTATCTCAAGATAAAGGAAGAAAAAGCAGTGTCTTTTTTGGGTAGGAATATCCCACAAATTATTATTGTAATTACATTCCCTTTGAGAGAGTTAAAATCATATTGCCTATGTATTAAATGTTACACTAATATATTTTAGTTTGGAATGTGTTCTGGGTAAGAGATAACTTCATCCTGGTCAGTGAGACCTAGCCAGAAAATGTTTTCACTTTCTAAACATGTATGTTTATATAAGAAGGACTGCATTTTTCCTCTTGTGCCCTTACCTGCTGATTCCAATGTGTATGTCAACTGCACTTAGTTTGAGTGTAAACATCACAATATCAGGGAATTTACCTCCTACAGCTCCCTTTTCTCTCTCCTTTAACATGCTCCCTACCAGGATCTGTCTACTTTTGTTTACTCTCTGGTCCGCAGGTACATTTTTTTGTATTATGTATAATTTATAGTAGCTTAAGCCTCCAGTAAGGTCTTCATTCAACACTAATTTTCATCTTTTCTCTCTTGAAACCCTCATTCTGATCTTATTTCCATATGGTTGGAATACTTTCTTGAGTAATTTCCTCAAAAAGGGTATCCAGGTGCTATGTGTTCTTTATATGTTGGTTTGGCTTAGCTTAGGGAAGTTTTCTTCAATCTCACCTTTGATAAATTGCATCTGATCTAATAATTCTTCTTTCTTTTTCAGAAAAATCAATTTTAGTTTTAATCTCCATTTTCCTTCCTTTCACTCTCATCCTTTTATTTCTTAACTTTCTCCCTCTGCTTTTCGTGAGATCATTTCAAATTTGTACTCATCACTTATTCTATTTTCCTCAATTTCAATTCTGCAATTTTTATTATAACTAAAATACTGTTTTATTTCTATTTTTGTCTTAATAGTCCTTTAATACTAACACTTAAATTTTATTCTTCAGACCCCTTTTGGCTATCTTTATTTTTAACTCCATTTTGTTGTCCCCTTGGATTTCTGTTTCTTTTTCTTAGCTGTTGTGCCTTTTAATTTGTTTGAGAAAGTGGAATCGTATTTAAACATTTTCCTCCAATTCCTGTAGTTAATAATATTTAGAGGTATGCTTTACCTTTTTGTATGTTGTGTTGATACTTTTTTACTTGATCTTTATTATTTTTGCTTAAGCTATTTTCTAATTGTCCTCCCTTTATTGTTTCTTATCATAATAGCTGTCTTTTATTGAGTGCCCACTCCAGCTTAGACATTGTGCTGGATATTTTTATATGTCATTGATCATTATTTCCATTTAATGGATGAAGAAGCTGAGGCTTAGAGTGCAGAAGCTAGGATTAAAATGCATTCCATGTGGATTGAAAGACTGTGCTTTCTCTACCATCTCTGAAATGAAGAGAGTTCTTTCTATATAGGATGTTTATAAACAGTCAGAGTATTTGGATTACAATCTGCTAATGTGATGTTAGTTGAAGTCCACATAAATTCCACCCAGAAACAGGGTGGCTGTGTAGTTCTAATTCCCAGTGTTCAGCAGTCATCTATCTTTGCTGGTTGAATGAAGTTTGGGTTATTCTCTTACCATCTCTGCTTAAAAAATTTAACACTAGGAAGCAATGCAGGACCTGTATAGCTGCCTGGGCTTTTTATTTATTTCTACCTGAAGTACTTTACTAGTGGGTTTACATTACCGCAGAGGCATATGACAACATAGGGCTTCCTTCTCTGTTTTTGAGCTGCTGTTTATTGCAGTTGGAATTGAGATCTGGTCTGTGTCTGCAGAAAGATAAACTGAAGGCAGAGTTAAGATCCACAACTCTGGCTGCTTCAAAATACAATGTCCACAATTCATGTGTCATAAATTGTGTTTCTCAATAAGTTTGATCAGTGATATTGGTAAGGTATAGTTATGGAAAAGTTCTGGTTTCTGGCAATAGGTTGACTATCAGCCTTAATTTTGTTGTTTTTCATCTTTTTTTTTTTTGGTATTTCTAATAGATAGGGTAACAGATTACATCAGGGAATGAAAGTCAAGCGACATTTTTAATTAGTATCTCCAGTAGTTATTTTTGCAAATAATGCCTTATTTCTAAATGTGATCTTCTTTTTTTTTTTTGCGGTACGCGGGCCTCTCCCTGTTGTAGCCACTCCCGTTGCAGAGCACAGGCTCCGGACGCGCAGTCTTAGCGGCCATGGCTCAAGGGCCCAGCCGCTCCGCGGCATGTGGGATCTTCCAGGACCAGGACACGAACCCGTGTCCCCTGCATCGGCAGGCGGACTCTTAACCACTGCGCCACCAGGGAAGCCCTAAATGTGATCTTTTGACTAATATATAATCTTCTGGGAATCTTACGCTTATATCATTTCATACATTAAGGCCGAGAGGTCTTTGGGATTGTGAGAGATTCTGAATTGATGTTTTCTCTTTTGCTAGTCCCTTGAATTAGATTTGGGAAAAATGATAATGGCCTTTGTTTTTCCCATTATCACTGGCAAATGCATATTCCACCAAGATGCCCTGCCTTCTTGTAAATTCTCTCTCTCATCCAGAGCTTTGCCTTCTGAGTTTCACTCATATTTTTAGGGTTGAGTATTTCAAGGAAACCATTAAAAATACCTGTGATTTCAGTTGTTTTCTTATACAGTGGTGCACTCATTTTACCTAGTTTTCAAACTGTAGATTTCTCAAAAGCCTTTCTACACAGAGTGCTTTGAAAAGAATTGAGAAAATACATATAGGATTTAGGAGGGAGATACTTCCTGATTGGTACAAATGTAATAGATTTGGTGAGAATATGTATACAGTATGTATTTTTCAGTATAAATAGCCAGCAGTGGTGGGCAGTTAAATATTTATAATTTTAACTTTATATTCAAGGTGAAAAAAACTCATTCTCAGAAGAGATAATAATAATGTCTTCCATCCTGCTGCAACAATTGTGTAAATTACTCAGCTAAGTTATGTAAAGCTCAGATTCTTGTGACCTGTAAAGTGCTAATTCAGCTCAGTTTCAAAGTGTGGCTTGGGATCCCTGAGTTTTTGAGACCCTTTCAGGTAGTTAATGAGATCAAAATTATTTTTATTATAATACTTAAATATTATTTCCCTTCTTCACTTCCATTCTCTCACAAGTGTACGTAGAGTTTTCCAGAGGCTACTTGATGTATGATGTTGCAGTAGATTGAATGCAGAAAATCTAGTTGCCTTTGGTTAAGTCAGATGTTAAAGGGAATAAAAAAAATATAAAATAATGCCTCTTGTGATGGACCAGAAAAATGGTCTGTCAAAGATGTCGATATCCTAATCCTTGGGACCTGTGAATATGTTACTTTATGAGGCAAAAGGGACTTTGCAGATGTGATTAAATTGAGGATTCTGAGATGGGGAGATTATTTTGGATTATCTGGGGTGGACCCAATGTAGTCATAAGGGTCCTTAAATATGGAAGTGGCAGGTAGAAGTGTTAAGTGTCAGAGTGATGAGATGTGAGAAGGACTCAACGAGACATTTTCCAAACAACCAAAGCACTATTTAAACAAGCAGTGGCCTGTACTGCTCATGACATGCCAAGCACTGTGCCAAGTATGTGCAGAGGAGGAACCTGGGCATCTTACGAGGAGGCAGCTTCAGATTCTGTGGGTTAGGAATGAGGCCTGAGATTCTACATTTCTGACAAGCTCCCAGATGATGCAAGTGCTGCTGGTCCTGGAATCTCAGGTTGAGTAGCAAGGTTCTCTGTAGATGAATTAAAGTAATCCTCTCTATAATCTCAGGAGGTCTTTACTATTATTACCCCTATTTTATTTAATTTATTTATTTTTAAATTTTATTTTATTTGTTTATTTTTGTCTGTGTTGGGTCTTCTTTGCTGCGTGCGGGCTTTCTCTAGTTGTGGTGAGTGGGGGCTACTCTTGGTTACGGTGTGCAGGCTTCTCATTGAGGTGGCTTCTCTCGTTGCGGAGCACGGGCGCTAGGCGTGCGGGCTTCAGTAGTTGTGGTGCACGGGCTTAGTTGCTCCGCGGCATGTGGGATCTTCCCGGACCAGGGCTCGAACCCGTGTCCCCTGCATTGGCAGGCGGATTCTTAACCACTGCGCCACAAGGGAAACCCACCCCTATTTTAAAGATGAAGAAATGGAGGTACAGAGAGTAATTTGCCCAGGGTTACAATGGCTAGGAAGTGCAGAACGCAGCCCTTGTTCTAAGGATTCCACCGTACAATCTCACTTTGCAAGTTTAAATGCAACAAAGCAGGGTATTATTTCATTTTACTATTAAACCTAAAGCACACAATACTAAACCACAGTATTCTAGTTAAAACAGTATTCATAACATGAAAGTTTTACTAGTCATAATTGGAATTTTATTAAACATTTGAGAATTTATATGATTTTATTCCATGCATGCAATACCTCCACCCCCAATATGCAATTTTAAAAGGCTGCTTGAAGCACGTGGTCAGACAGTTGTTCATAATATCTGCTACACTTCCCAAATAACTTAAGAATGGACCGTGCACCCAGGGTGTGTGTGTGTCTAGGCTGCGTGTGTGTGTGTGTGTGTGTGTGTGTGTGTGTGTGTGTGTGTGTGGTGGTTTAAGGGGGGTTAGTGTGATGAATCGGGGTCTAGGGTACAAATCAGAATTCTCGTAGTCAGAAACTAGTTATCTAAAGCCTTGCTACTTGAGTATGCTACTTTGAAGTTTGGTCTGTAGGCGAGCAGCATCCCTTGCCCTTGGGAACTGGTTAGAAATGCAGAATCTTAAGTGCCCCTCCCCCCCCGCCCCCCCTCCCCAGGGCATCAGAATGTGCATTTTAACAGGAACCGCAGATGATGGGATGCGTTTTAAAGTACGAGACCACTGCCCTACATCCCAACTTGATTTAGATTCTTTCCAGTACCAGAGTCTCTGGAGGGCTGCAGCCTTAAAGACAACGAAGGCCGACAGCGAAGGCGGACAACGAAGGCAAACAGTTCCTTTCCAGGCGGACATTTGATTTTCCTCCCAGGTGCAGAACGAGGTTTGGCAACGCCCCGGCCCTCCGAGCCCGCTGGCGGCGCCTGCCTCCTGGGTGGGACCGCCTACAGCCCGCCTGCGACCGGCTCTGCTTAATTTACACCACGGACCCGGCGCCCAGCGGCAGGCCGCACGTGGGAACCAGCCGCCCGCCTCCGGTGCAGGCAGGGGAAGAGAAAAGGCCTCGGGCCTTCCGCCCGGACCCTGGGTACCGTGGGCTTGCACCTTCGACCCGAGGCCGTCACTTTCAGCCCCAGTCTGGGCGGCACTCCAGCCGCCCACCAGCGCCGCCGCCAGCAGCAGCAGCCCGGCCTCGGCGGAGGCAGCGGAGGGAGGGCGAGCCCCAGGCAGCCCACTGCAGCGGCACCTATAGACCTAGCGTCTGGTGTTCTGGATTTCTGACCTCCATAACTGTAAGATAATGGATTTGTGTTGTTTTAAGCTACTAAGTTTGGGGTTATTTGTTATAGCAGCAATAGCAAGCTACTACAGCGTTCACTGAAAGCCTCTTTTTTTTTTTTTCCTTTTCCGTATGTGGGCCTCTCACTGCTGTGGCCCCTCCCACTGTGGAGCGCAGGCTCCGGACGCGCAGGTTGAGCGGCCATGGCTCACGGGCCCAGCCGCTCCGCAACATGTGGGATCCTCCCGGACCGGGGCACGAACCCGCGTCCCCTGCACCGGCAGGCGGACCCTCAACCGCTGCGCCACCAGGAAAGCCCCTGAAAGCCTCTTTTAAAGGCCTTATTAATCCTCTGCTCTACATCCTTCAGTTAACGTCCATTGCTTTCAGAAGAATATCAGGCTCTCTAGTCTGACTATGAGGCCTTTTGTCATTTGTCTTTAACCATTAATTAAGTGTCTCATCTATTTTGATTCCCTAATTTACATCGTATATGCCACGCATACAAAAGTATTTCTGTTATCCAAAGTTGCCAGATTTTCCATGTCCTTGTTCTTTTGCACACACTGTGTTCCCTGCCAACATGGTCCACTTTCACTTTGTTCAACTCCTACCTATCTCTCTGAACTCACTTTTAATGTCATGTCCTATGCACAGCCTTGCCCCAGCCCTTCAGGCTAGGTTGCCTCTTTTCATAGGCAGTACTTGCCACATTATTTATATATATATTATATTGCCAATCTTCCTGTCCAGCTGTGAGCTACTTGGGGATGTAATGATGTCATATTTGTGAACCTCCAGCATCTAGTACATTGCTTGATTTACAGTAGTCCTCAATAAGTGTTTTTTTCTGATTGCTCAAATGATTGATGATTGCCCAATCTCTCACTAATAGTTTACTTATTTCTATGAATTAGCTTTCAACTATGATTCTATCATATACTCACCTGAACTTTGCACTATCGTGTTGTTTCTCTTAGCTACCCTCTTATTTCTCTCTCTCTTTTCCTGCCAGATAACTTGGGGAGTGAGTGATCTCCATAGGTGGTTTTAATTTTCTTCATCTCATGACCTCTTAACTCCTTCACATGTTACTTCTATTCTATAGTATTGGCTTTTCTTTTTCTAAGATCCCTATTGATCTCTTTCTCTGTATCTTTTTTGACCTCTCTGATAACTATGACAAATCTTTCCCTCCTTTATTTTCCATGTGCAGTACTGCTCATTTCCTACTTCTGTGTTTTATTTTTTTGCTAGTTCTTTTTTCTACACCTTAATTCTGGGAATTCCTCCAATGTTAAAAGCTTAAGCCCTGGTTCTTCTGTCTATGCAGTTAGTATCTTGAAGTCCTCATCCACTTTCATGGTTTCACCACTATTTACAAAGATGAGTATGTCTGTAGCCAAGATCTACCATAGTCCTGTCCATACAGTAGCTACAGTTGAGCCTCTGCCATTATCATAAAGACAGGAACTGACGTCAGTCAATTCTTCATAAGTACAGTAATGCTCCCTCTTTACTTGCCTTTCTCTGTCAGTGACCTCTCCGTTATGCTAATTTTTCAGGTTAGAAATGTTGGAATCCTTTTTCATAATTTCTGTTTTTATATTTTTATTTTATTTGTTATCAAGTTATTTTTTCTTCAAGCTATCTCTTAGATTTGTCCTTTTTGTTGTATTTTTTTCTCTCTGACCACCACCCTGATCTAGGCCCTCAACACCTTAAGGGCCATCTAATTCTGTTCCATGCTTCTAGTATTTCTTTGCTTTAATCAACCATGCATCCCAACCCTCTTCTCCCTAATTTACAATGGATCTTACCACCACTTTTGCCTCTAACACCCAACTCATCCAGTGCTTTTATGTCATCCTCCCACACAAGAAACTACGGTCAATCTGCACTGGTTATTACAACATGCCCTACGTGGTCTTCTTAGGCCCAGCTGACATTCAGATTCACTTTGACCATCAGAGGCTACGTTAACACCAGCCTACTCGAAAGGAGCAAGACACAGATTGCCATAGGGCAGCAGGTGGTCTTCCTCTTCAAAGGCAGTTGTAGCAATCCAAAAGCTCAGGGGCAAGGAGCTGTCTGGTTGAGAAGTCTTATGTCCTACAGGTGCAAATTGCTCTTGCAATAACCCCACAGTCATAGCTTCCAGGGTCCTTGCAAGGACATCAGTTAAAATAGTCACCACATTCAGGGAAATCCAAAATATGGCATCTACACCAGCTCTTTATAGTTCATTTATATTTCCTCCTAGTCCAGGCTCATTTTTGCTGTAAGCACTGTCATGCAATAATATAGTGAACATTCTACCTTTATTAGGTTATCAGAGGAATAGTGATAGCATGTTAAGTGAGGGTTAGCATCTCATGCAGAAGGGAAAGAATTTTGTTAACTTTTTGTCCAAAGTTACCAATCAAGTTGGAACCCCTCAGACTCATTACTAAGATCATTCATACGCTATCCTGATCCCCCCATTTATTCAAACCTCTTTCCTGGTACTCCCCAGATAGCCTTTTCTGACTCCCTCACCTAATATAGTAAGAGTAACAAATATTTTCTTCCTTCATTATATTCCACAATTCAGTGCCTACTATAATTCTAGGCAAGTAGAATCTATTTAAGAAATAGCCACAGGGCTTCCCTGGTGGTGCAGTGGTTGGGAGTCCACCTGCTGATGCAGGGGACGCGGGTTCGTGCCCCGGTCCGGGAGGATCCCGCGTGCCGCAGAGCGGCTGGGCCCGTGAGCCATGGACGCTGGGCCTGCGCGTCTGGAGCCTGTGCTCCGCAACAGGAGGGGCCACAGCAGTAAGAGGCCTGCGTACCGGAAAAAAAAAAAAAAATAGCCACAGAATCTCAGACTTACGAGTAGCATTCCAAACTGATGGCTGGATTTCAATGTTTTGCATTGATATAAAATAAACACAGAAGTAAACAAAACACTTTTTTTGACTCATTGATGAATTGAGAGAGCACTGTTGCAAAAGTTTTTTTAGAGGTGAAAAAACTCACACCTTAAAGCTAAAAAAAACCAAACCCTCCAACCCAAACACTTAGCTATACACTTAGCTTTTTCTTAAAAGAAAAAGCACAATGATAAAATGAAAACCGAAGCTGAATCATAAAATTGCTTAGGTTTCCTAAGTGTAGGAGAGGCTCATTTGCCCCATGTGGAGTCAGGGAGCAGTGAGGCCAAGCAGAGAATGTGGAACATTGAGTCCTTAGGAGACAGGAGGCAATGGATGTGGTTCAGGCTGACTGGTTGTATGACTTCTGGCAAGTTAATTACCTTTTTCTGTGTTTTAACACATGTTCATGAATGCACATAGTGATATTTTCCCATTATTTACCTGAAGTAATATGGTCAAGATTAATGAGGTGATATTGTGGAATGTCTGAAGTTACATGGAAGAGAAACTCAGCAGAATTATAGGGTATTTTAATTTTTCCCACTGGGGATCAAAGAGTAGAGTCAGGAGATGGAGATTTACAAGAAGGCTACTTTTAATTGTGTCTACATGGGCCAATTAGAACAGAAATCAACACTTTTTGCTATGGATTTGATCAATGTAGACAAGAAATTAAATTAACCCAGGCTGTTCTGTTGTATTATTTCATTTTTTCAGTAAAAGGATTTTGGATCTAAATTATTCTTATACCTGCTTTCTTTCCCCCCAGTTTTACTTTTTTTGGTAGAAGAATCAAGAACAAATCCTTGATCCCTTTTTAGGTATAAGATTGAATATCTTAAAAATTATATTTTGGACGAACAATATGGGAAAAAGTACTTTTAATAATAAAGAACAAAATAGAAAATTTTGTGAGCTACACATCTGATGCTTGTGTTGTCAAGGTAAAAGCTAAAGTAGACGGACAAGTTGAAAGATGTGTATATCTTAAATCAACGCCCAACCTAAATTATATTCCAAGTTAAAAATGCATACTAGGGCTTCCCTGGTGGCACAGTGGTTGAGAGTCCGCCTGCTGATGCAGGGGACACGGGTTCGTGCCCCGGTCTGGGAAGATCCCACATGCTGCGGAGCGGCTGGGCCCGTGAGCCATGGCCTCTGAGCCTGCGCGTCCAGAGCCTGTGCTCTGCAACGGGAGAGGCCACAACAGTGAGAGGCCCGCGTACTGCAAAAAAAAAAAAAAAAAATGCATACTAAAAATGCACTTGATATATTTTAGTATGTGTTTTTGAAAGGAAGTAATTAACATACAGTAGGAGCTGATAACTGTCCTTTTTTATATAATGAATTTTCTCAATTAATAGAAACAGAGAAGAATGATACTTAGTATGGTGTTCTACAGTTATTAGCTATAGTCACTGGAATGTAATTAGTTCAATTTTCTCTTCTAAAAAACTTGAGCCCTGTTCTTCTCTCCCTTGTTCACACCAGCCTCAGTAAGTAAAAGTAATACAGTAGACAGAAGTGCTTCTCAGATTGCCTTTATTCAGTCTGTGGAGTTTATTACCACAGGAGGTCATCAAGTCAGTTATAACAGCTGGATTCAAAATGAGGTTGGGAGAATTTTTGTAACCAATACATTTATATACTAAAGCAAGTGATTTAAGAGCTTTATGCTTTAGGTCATAAGATCATACTTCAGTTCATAAAATATTAAACCATGGATTTGGAAAGGAAATTTTCTTTGTAAAGTGTCTTTGAAGACCTTTGATAGAGGCCACTTCTGGTGTCTTATGATAGACAAAAAATGACCTAACAACAAGGGAGCAGGAGTGTCATTTGATGGCAAGTCCAACATTTATGTGATGCTGTAATCAAATAAAACAAGCAAAATGTCGAGTGAAAATTGAAGTTCTGCTTGGCTGTGTCTATATAGAGACAAAATGACTGGTTAAAAAGGGTGAAAATTCAGTTGAACAAATTATTGATATTATGGAGACATGAAAAATTCTTGCTTTTGCTGAGCTCAGCTTAAAGAAGATGAATTCAAGTAAACTTGCTTGTACGTATAAGCATAGCCTAAATGGATCAAAATAGCAGAATGATTCCATTTTTAATATAAAAATATCCCACTTTTATTGGTTTAGTTGAGGTATTCAGATACAACTTTCTAGTTAGAATAGTTTCATGCTTCCTCTGCTAGCTAGACCAATAATGCAATTCTTCCTTCCTCAGAGTAAGTAGCTTGACCAGGAATTCGATAATTTTAAATCCAGTGCAATGCCATTTATTCCTCAGAACTCCTGACTTCTAGAGAAGGGTAGGACATTGTCTGGGTTTGGGGACTATGGGAGTCTAAAGTCTTGAAATGGAAAAGCTTTTATATTGACATTGACAGAAAAAAAGTCTTCCCTTTTGGTTGCACTTTGGATGTACAGAACCGTTGTGGATCAAAATTTGTAATGTGTGATACTATATAATGCAAGTGAGTTGTCTTTGATCTATACTTAAGTGCCAGTAAGTAGACAGAGAACTTTCTTCACTTTCTCCATGTTTAGGTCCTGCTCTCTATTTAAAGTGTGGAGACTGCTAAGCAGACACATGTTTTGGTGGCTGATTCTTCATAATATTTCTGTTCTCTACATTTGCTTTTTATGTTGCCAGTATTGCTTATTTTCTGAGTTTGATTCTCAAGGATAGGTATATGCTCTGTTGGCTTGGTTTTTTCTTTTTGTTTTGATTTTGGGTTTTTTTGTGGTACGCGGGCCTGTCACTGTTGTGGCCTCTCCCGTTGCAGAGCACAGGCTCCGGACGCGCAGGCCCAGCGGCCATGGCCCACGGGCCCAGCTGCTCTGCGGCTTGTGGGACTCCCCCGGACTGGGGCACGAACCTGCGTCCTCTGCATCGGCAGGCGGACTCCCAACCACTGCGCCACCAGGGAAGCCCTGTTGGCTTGGTTTTATGTTGGGCAGGAATGGAGCTAATGGCCAGAGAAACACAGAGCTTTAAATTGTTTTTTATGTCTATCCAATAGCATTTATGCCCCACGCTCTAATTGTACAAAGCTTAGTAGTTCCAGAGAGACATAAAGTAAGTTGTTCAGAACAAGCTAGTATGATTGTTGACTTTATGTGTCCACTTGACTAGATCGGGGGGTGCACAGATATTTGGCTAAACATCATTTTGGGTGTGTCTGTGAGGGTGTTCCCAGATGAGGAGTAAAGGAGATGGCCTTCCCCAATGTGAGTGGGCATTATCCAATCTGTCGATGGCTGAATGAAACAAAAAGGCAGAGGAAGGGAAGAATTTGCTCTTTCTTCCTGACTCTTGAGCTCAGACATTGGTCTTCTGCCCTTGGACTGGGGCTTACATCATCGGCATTCCTGGTTCTCAGGCCTTTGAACTTAGACTGGGACTATACCAAAGGCTTTCCTGGGCCTCCATCTTGCAACTGGCAGATCATGGGACTTCTAAGCCTCTATAATTGTGTAAGCTGATTCCTTATAACAAATATCTTTATATATTTATGTATATCCTATTGGTTCTGTTTCTCTGTAGAACACTGACTAATACAGCTAGTCAGGGCAGAGATAAGACTAATTGTTAGTCTACTGCTATTCATCACACCATGCCTTTGAAAATGCCTGGCATGGCAGCTAATGGAAAAGAGGTGGGCAATAAATGTTTTTGAAATGATGAATGAATACCTAATAGTTTAAGAAAACATTCTGACTTTACTTGCACCGAATAGACAGGGCCTAATAGTAGTTGCAAATCTTCATTGTTCCATTGCTCTTTGTAAATTAAAAAAGCTCTCTCCTCCTATTAAAAAAAGAAAAACTAAAGAAAAACTGAAAGCCAGCATCATCGTATGCCTTTCTCTTGTGTTTGGTGTTAATTTACTTATCAAAACAGAGATCGTAGTCTCTGATGAATCTTTTATAGGAACTCTTTGTACTTATATATGGGCAGTTCTCGGCACAAGTGAGTAGGAAATTTGAAAAAGCTGACCACATTCTGAAGCCTTTAGGCACGTGAAGTTTATTGACCATATCTGCTAGATCTTTAGAGGTAACAGATTCAGTCATTCTAAGCAACGTCTTGTCTTGAGCACAAGGGATAGAGCAGTGCTTCTAAACTGTACTGTGCATACGAATCACCTGGGAATCCTGTTAAAATGCAAATGTTATGATTCATAGGTCTGCAGCTGGCCCTGAAACTCTGAGTTTCTAACAAGCTCTCAGATGCTGCTGAAGCTCCAGGTTTGGGGTTCACATTGAGCAGAAAGAAGCTAACTCCTAGAGAATTTGACTATCTGACTCTTGTTTGATTCTCTGACTTGCCTCTGGCCTTCTTGGTATTTTGTCAAAGATCTTATATGCTAATAGTGGGACCCCATACCCTGCAGTATTTAAATAAGGCTGAAGACTCTTACTGGTCTTAAAGTTACCATTTTCTCCTCTAAGCTATGTGAATGATGGCCTCAGTCTTTTTTTAGTCTTTGTATATATAGATCCAGAGTCATGTTCTGTCTCATTCTATGATTATTTTGTGGAATGATATCAGGATTTAGAGGAAAACCTTTTAAAAACATAGATAAGCAAGTGTGTTTGGAAATATGGTTCACTTAAAGACTTGTAGTTTAATTTAGAGATAAAAAAGGAAGAGGGTTGTTTGATCTAAAGTGACTACCATTGGTAGCCATATGGGTAGTATCACTAAAAGTTACTCTGGAGCAGAAATTTACATTTTCATTGAAATGACATCCACATACATACACACATAGACACACACGTGTAAAGAAAAAAAGAAAGAAAAACGTTTTAACCACAAGGTGGCAGTAAGATACATATTAAAAAAAAGGGAGTTCAAATAAAGATTTCAGACAGAACGCTGAGGAAATTGTCAAAATAAATAGCATTTCCTAATGCAGTAGTATGCAGAAATGCCTCAGCAAAGCTACTTATTTGTGGCATTCTTGGATAATCACAGTCTAAATTGTAAGCTGTATAAGCTGGATGGATATCTTCTGGGGTCCTCAGTGAACATTTGCAGAGACAATTTTCAATTACAAAAACAATTGCGTTGTACTATTTTTTATTTATTTTGATTCCGTTTAACCAATGGTTAGTTTCAGAAGTTACCTGTAAATATTTCCAAGATGTGAACTCTGGAAGCTTTGAGGAGTTGTTAATTCCACATGGCCTACTTAAACTGCCTTTTTTGTATAAAGAATAAATTTATTAAAAGTTTTGTAAACGTCTTACTGTTCCACTCTTTGTGACACTGCATCACATTATTTTAGTCTTGAAAATATGCTTCATTTTCTTTAGCTTTTTTATCTTAGTCATGAAGACATCTGTACTGTCTACTAAAAACCACATTGATTCCGTTTTGAGTACTGTGTCAACAGTTCATAGGAAAGCTAAGTTTATGTAAGCAGTTAAAGAAAGGTGAAATAAGTATTGCAATGAGACATTCTTTTCTCTTGGGGAAAAAATTGGAAGGGTCATGGTGGAGGATGTTGGGAAGAGTTCTCTGAAGGACAAAGAGACAGATTGAATTATTCAGTACCTGTTTCTGTTCTTTAAATCACTTTTCATGAGGTGATGCTATGCTCTACATATCTTCAGAACTTGAAAATACTGTCAGACGCCAGCTACAAACCAAAACTTTTGGCAGCCAACGGATGATGGGAAAAGGAAAGATGTTCTGGCTAGAGTAAAGGATGGAATTTCTTCTAATTCCTGTCACTGGTAGGACGCCTGCATGTCAGCTGTTCTGGGGCTGGAAATCAGTCAGAGTGAAGCTGGGGCCAAAAAGCCACGGAGTGACCCTCTGGGCAGGTGTGCAGTGGCTCTTGCTCAGGTACCCGCTATGCAAGGCAATAGGGACTGTACTTCTGTTTGTTTTAGACTCTGCTGAATGGTTGGGTAGCATCACATATATTATATATCTAAATATGAGTGAGATTCCCTTAAAATCATTGCCCAGAAATCAGGGAGTAGTCTTTTTGGAATTTATGAATACTAAAGACTTCAGGTTTATGAAGTCTGCCATACTAGAGTGCCCTTTCAATTACTCTATTTTGAGTTAAAAAAACACAGTTGTGTTTTTTGAAAGAACTCAGCAATATCCATCAGTGCTATACTGGCATGCTTACAGTGGTTACCGGACAGAATTAAAACATAGAAGAGAAAAAAATTTAACATAGACGTTACATCCAGGGGGTATTATGTCACAATCTGAAGTGATGCTGGAAGTTTATGTTGATGTGAGCTTGAAACCACTGACAAGGGGGGAGAAGTGCTGAAATCGTGGTGTGTTATTTTGCTGTGATACAGAGGTTAAGGAAGCAATGAAGCCATCAAAACTGAAGCTGCATTTACATACAAAACATAAAGACGCCAGTACAAAACTGAATTCAATGCATGAGGGATCAGACTTCGAGTAAAACTGTCATTGTCATTTAGTTGACTATTACTGCCATATTCAGAAAAGGTGAATCTTTTCTGGAAAAAAAAGTCCAGTGGCAAAGTTTGTTTTGCCATCCTTAAATTAGGTTGTAAAATAAATAATGCAAATTTTACTTTCTCAATTTAGCTGGTGAAGTTAAAATATTAATTTTAAAATAAGATTGATAAAAAGTGAAATCATGGTAGCCACAGCCCTATATGCCTACAAGGCCACCATCTTTTATGATACCAATGTGGGGAAGATATGCAGCATACAATTGACAAATGGACTATATTGGATCCTTATCTATAAGCCTGAGTAAATAATATGTCTTGATCACAATGGACACCGACTTATGATTTGGAGTGGCAGCAGACACCACTATTATGTCTCTAACCAACCACAAATGTGTGTTCCAGCATCATAATCAGTGACTGCGGGGACTCATGTCATGGCCAGAGACATCCAGGACTTGGAAAAAATACATAATGTGGCCTGGGTTTTCCATCTACCTTATTACATTCTGAAAATAGGTGTCATGTAAATGCAATGTTAATAGATCAACTAGCAATTCACATGCCATCCTTACAAAAGCAGGATTCTATTCCTAGCTGAAGCAATCATGGGAGTCAAACAAACCCAGAGATTGCCTCTAGGAAGAGGGCATAGGCAGGGGAATACAGTGCACATAGCAACAGAACAGCAAGAGACTGATTTCCTAACAGTGACTGACACAGTGGGGACATGAGGGGTTAGATGTAGCTGCCCTAGATGTGGGCCCAGTTCATTCAAATGCTAATTCAGATACAATTTAGTTACCTTCAAAGTTTAAAATGTATTTTTCTCCAGAATTGCTTAGACAGTTTATGAGAGGCTTTGGATGACTATGGGAGTTGTTATTAACCTTGATTACAGTGAGGAAGATACCTCAACCAGGGATGATCACCTTTAGATTGGAAGCAGATAATTGTCTTGTCCAGCCAATACTTTTCCCCAGCCTGTGGGTTATGCAAGGGGATGGGAAATCCTATACAGTGGGTTAGGAATGAGGGGGAACCTGGGTCCTACTGGTGCCAAGATGCTATTGTCTCCCTGATGGGGGCCTGAGAAAGAAAAAGATTATAGCTTGAGCCGCTGGCAGCACAGAATGGATGGAAAAATGGGAGGAAGACACTTATTGACAATTTGAGGTCAAGGGAAAGATGGGAGAATAAGCTTGTTTCCTAGGTCAGGTGGAAAGGTAGAGTCTGCCAGGATTGTCACATTTTCCTTCTTGTAGAACTCATGCTTCTCTTCCTATGTTTGGGCATCGTGAATGCTTGCTTTATTCCTCAACCTGAAAATACTTCCACATTTGGCTCAGAACCCAGGGGCACTCCTATATTCTTTTTTTTAAAATTATTTAATTTTGGCTGTGTTGGGTCTTCGTTGCTGCATGCGGGCTTTCTCTAGTTGTGGCGAACGGGGGCTACTTGTTGTGGTGCGCGGGCTTCTCATTGTGGTGGCTTCTCTTGTTGCTGAGCATGGGCTCTATGTGTGCAGGCTTCAGTAGTTGTGGCACGCGGGCTCAGTAGTTGTGGCTCGCGGGCTCTAGAGCACAGGCTCAGTAGTTGTGGCGCACGGGCTTAGTTGCTCTGTGGCATGTGGGATCTTCCTGGACCAGGGCTCTAACCCATGTCCCCTACATTGGCAGGTGGATTCTTAACCACTGCACCACCAGGGAAGCCCCTCCTATATTCTAACACTAATTATGGGAACCCTACCATCATAACTTTTTTAGTCAGGTAAGGCTTGAATCATGTAAATGTATGCCACATTACCCAATTTTAAAATTTGAGTTTTCTCATATGCTCTTACAGCATATTACCAGGCACCACAGAAGGAACTTTGTAACTAGAGCTAATTCTCAGCATACAAGGTGCCCATATATCCAAGAAAATTGGTACTAGATGGGTGTTCTATCTTGGGGCACCATGTCTAGTATACTGTCAGGGTTCTCGTTGGGGTTAGACTTTTGTAGATTGTGCACCCCAAAGCCCTGGTAAATGCTGTCTTGGGTCGTCCCCCTTGACCTCACCTCTGATCCTTGCCTATACTTGCTTAGGAAAGTAGGAAAGGAAGTTGCTCTGATTCTGGTTATTAGTTGGCTGAAGAGGCACGTTTTGAGCAGTTATGTTATGAGCAGTGTTAAAAGAGACACTGGATACTTCACCATGGTCCATTTGTTTTTGAGATAAAAGTCTTCCCCCTATGAGATGCTTAATACAATCTTGAGTGAATTTACCTCCAAACTAAGAAGAACAAGCATTAGCAGGGATGGCTTCCAGTGATGACAGCCTGATTGAGTCTTGAGATAAATTATTCCTTGATGGGAAGCCTACAGTTAACATCTACCATGAACTGTGTCCTCATAGTCTTTGAGCTCACAGAAGCTGCTGCTAAATGAGGAGGTACCATTTTCATCAGTTTGTTTCAACTGATGGTCATTTGTGTGAGGCATCTCTCATGCTGAATCTTTATGCAGGGGCCTTTAGGGTGAGTGAGCTTTGTCAATTTTCTTCTGTCTCACCTCATCTCCAAGCCATCAACAGTTCCGGTTGGCTCAATCTTGAAAAATATATTCAGATTCTGACTACTTACCACCAGTTCTACAGAAGCCGTTCTTTTCTAGGCCATCATCATCTCTCCTGGTTTGTGGTCACTCCCCCCTCCCCCCGCAGACTCCTCTACGGTCTATTGTTCACACAGCTGCAGTGGTCAGATCAGGCCACTTTCCTGCTTTAATTCTCCAGGGGCTCTTCATCTCACAGTAAAAACAAAGGTTTCAAGGCCAGAGGGTCGTTGCTATGGAGCCTTTGAAACATTCTACAATAACAGGCCCTCCTCTCCCGCCCCCAGGTCCCTTCCTCCCTCCACTCCAGCTCCTCCGGTAGCCCTGCCAGTTTCTTCAGTGAGCTGATTGCGCTTCTGCTCTGGGGTCTCTTGTTTCCTCCCTTGGAATGATCTCCCTCTCACCCTCGTATCCACATGGCTTGCTCTTTTCTTCCTCAGGTCTCTGTTCAAAGGTCACTCTATCAGAGAGAACTTCCCTGATGACCCTATTTAAACTTCTGCTTTCATTCCTTATCCCTTTCACCTGTAGCTTTAACATATGATGTGTTTTTGTTTAGTTCTTCATTTATTTATTGTCAGTTTTTCCTCCATTAGAGTTTAAGCTACATTTTTTTTTATCAAGAATTGTCTGTTCTGTTCCTGCTTAGGTTTCAGTGCCTAGAGTAGTGCCTGGCAAATAGTAGGTCCTCATTAAATATTTGTTGAATGAATGAATGAAATGTAGCATGTGCTGTCCAGTTCATCACCATTTCCATCATTCCATATCATCTTGCATAAGTCTGTTTCACTCCTTCACATTTCCTGCCTAACTCTTTGTAAGTATTTGAATTTGTGACTCTTGGCCTATAGCTTAGAAAAAAAAAGACCAGTTTAGGAACAAATGAACAAATATCTAACTATCTAGATAACATCTCTCTGAGAAACATAAAAACTTCTGTTAACACTATCTCCCTGCCTCTTCCCATTTCCCTACATCCCCCTTCCCCGCCCTCCCCCGAGATAGAAAGTCCAGATCTCAAGAACAGAGGCCTTACTTTCTTGGGAAAGGAGGAAGACTCATTCTTTCCAATGAGTCTACAGTTGTGAACAAGGTTTAAACTAATTCCACTGAGATGGAAATGGGATACACAATACATATATTTGTATAATGTTGAATAAATCATTTTTGAATTATGTGGAATTGTACATAATTCAGAAATTATCTTCATTTCAGATCAGAATGATTTTACTTGTCTGTGGCTGTTAATACTTTGTTTTTTTGCCTTACCCCTCACTGAGTAGTTAAAAATATATAAGGACTGAGGGAAAGGAAATTACTATTTAAATGAACTTTTCTGGCAATCTTTTAATAAATTTATTAAGGTTTAGTTTAATATATAAGGAAAGGCATTTATTTTAATTGTTTAGTATGAGTCTTAATAATTGGATACACATGAGTAATCAATTGTATCCAAATTAAGATATAGAATATTTCCAGTAGTCCAAAAAGTTTCCTTGTGTCCCGTTGTAATCATTCCTCCTTACGTCCTGTCCCAGGAAACCACTGAACTGCTTTCTGTCATGATAGATTAGTTTTACTTACCTTAGAATTTTGTGTAAAATGTGTATAATATCTACTCTTTTATGTCTGATTTTTTTTTTTTGGCTCGGTATACTTTTGAGCCTCATCCATGGTTTTATATTTACCAGTAGTTTGTTCCTTTTAATTGCTATTAGTATTCCACTGTTTGAACATACCAGTTTGCTTATTCATTCACCTGTTGATAGACTTTGGGATGTTTCCAGTTTTTGCCTCTATTATAACTAAAGCTTCCATGAACATTTGTGTACACGTGCTTGTTTTAATTTTGGGGAGATAAGTACTTAGGAATAGAATTCCTGGGTCATCTCGTGAATATATGTTTAATTTTATAAAAAATTCTGATCTTAAATTTTTTGTAAAGCGAAAAGTTTGTAATTTATCTGTTTTTCATTGTGCTCATATTTTCATAATTAAGTTACTTTCTTGTGGGAGGGTGAAGACTCAAATGTGGCTACTGCATTTATTGTCAATCACGCTGGTATAAAAATTCAGAAATAGCAATTAAACAGGGGAAAATTTCCCTTTCCCCAAAACTCTGTGGCTGGATGATGGGCCCCTCATGGAGCTGCTGAGAGTATTAAATGAACCTAGACATAAAAAATTGCTTACCACAGTGCCTGGCACGTAGTTCATGTTCAGTGATGCTAGTTGTTGTGATTATTATCTGAGTTTGTTAATAGGATAGGAGCGAAGACATAGCCCACGTACTATAGAAGTTAAACTCTGACTTTGTACTATACTGTGATCACCTTTCCTGAAAAGCTTACCTCACAACACCTGTAGTAGCTTATTCACCTGCCTTATTGGCCAATAATGTGTGTTCATCTACACTAAATACACGAAAGCAAGTTCAGAGTATCAAATCATAGAGAAAGGTAGAAGCCAATAATGTTGCAAACTACAAAATGTGAAAATACAATAAGATCAGAATCACAAGGTGAAAAATTATAATAATTTACAGCTGAATGGGTACCTTTGTAAAGGCTTACCCATTTTCTAAAGTAAGATAATTTCATTGAAACCTATGACTGCTTTTAACTTTGGCGAGGTCAACCTTGGTGCTTAACCCTTTTCTCTCTGATGAGAGAACCATGCTGACAGGATACAGTGAGCTTCACTTTTCTGCCTTTATTTTTAAGTCTTTAAGACTCCTTAATCTGTGGGAGGCACTGTTAAACCCAGAGGTGAAGAGAAGAAAAAATATTCAAATTTTTAACGAAGTTACATTTTTTACAACAAAGGGAAACCCTTCTGTAATGTGTATTTTAATCAGAAGTACAAACCACTTAGTCTTGTTGTCTTGTTCTCTGGCAAGTGGTCTTTGTGAGAGCCGTTGCTGATCTCCAAACTCAAGATATCTAAGGTGTTGTGGGCAAGCTCTGCTCCCCGTCAAAAAGAGTTATTGGATATCTCTAGTTTTCAGCACAGAGGAAGACCTTCTGTGTAATGTTTTCATTTCTCATGAGAAGTCAAGTCAGAATTAAACTGACTTGATAGAGATAGCTGTAATGATTCCTTCCAAAACAAAGTTGAATTGAGCTCAAAAGGATTGCAGTGGTTAGTAGTCCCATTAACCAAGTGCCGTTTGAAAACGGCTTTATTTCTGTAGTGAACTTCACTGAAGATTGTCAGTGGGTAAAACGCATGTGTTGTCTACCAGTGTTCTTTAACCACATAATCTGACTAAAATTTGAGATAAGTAGAAAACAGAGTCACCTCCTTTTCACCCTTTTGGTGAGGGAGGGATTTGTGCCCTAGGTTTATAGGGATGGCTGAACACCCAAAACCCAACACTGGACAGATGATATTGACAACTGTTGGAATTAGTGATGTGTTATGAGGAAGCCTGGACTAGCCTTCCCAGGGAGGGTGAGGCCCATATGAAAGCCAGCACCAACTGCTAGATAGGAAGATATACACATATCCACAATCTGATAGAAAAGGACAGGGCCTTGTCACACAGGGCCTTATAGGGATTGTACCCAGGAACAGAGTGAAAAACCAGGGACTGTGGGTGGCAGGCTTTGTAGTACCAAGAGGGTGAGGTGCCTCCTGATTGCAGTGGGAAGGTGTCCTTGGCTTGTTTGAAGAATTCCACAGTCTGGCAGAGAGCTGAAACTTGCTGCTCAGGGATAAGCAGGAACTGTGCCTGGTTCATTTGATAAAGAGGGTTGTTTAGCTCAAGGACCTTATGCACAGGAGCAGAGTGGGAAGGGGAACTTGTGGTTAGGCCTTCGAGTCCCTCCAGCTTTCACCAGATATCAAGGCAGCACATAATATTTAATCTTAATTTTAAACCTTATATAAACACTATCCAACAAATATTTAATAAGAGCTACCATGTTCCAGAAGCACATATGTGTTCTAGAAGCTGAGGGTAATGAAGACGGATGATATATCATCTATGCATTTGAGAGGTTTACAGTTTGAAAGAAAGAGCCAAACATGTAAATAGGTAAGTGCTAAATGAGCTGTAGTAGACATAAAAAATAGAACCTAAGGACACAAAGAAGAAGTAATCAATCTTATCTAGATAAGTTAAGGATAGTTTTCCCAGCAAAGTACTGTTTTCTCTTTTCTTTATGAATAAGGAAAATTATAGTGGAAGATCTCCCAGAAGACATTCCCTTATATATATTTTTGTCAATGAAAATTTTATATTGAATGCCAATATCTAAATCAGTTCTCACTTAGGGGAATTTGAAAGCTGATTAACTTAGGCAAGTCATCATTCAGCCACTGGGGTTGGGGAGGGGGCCAAGAAGCTCATGGCTGCTGCAAGAGTCAACAAAGTAATTCTAATTTAACTTCTCTTCTATGTCCCTTCTCTTTTTCCTCCTTCTCCTCTTTCTTCTTATCTTCCTCCTTCTCTTCTTTTACTTCTTCCAGGATGTGGGGGAGAGTCATAACTGGATAGGCATTAATAGCTTTTGCCTCATCTTCTCCTGTCTGACCTGTCATTGAGTCCTGTCAAGTCTAAATAGTTCAGAATATTTCTAGAGTCTTTCCACTTCTCTTCATGTCTACCGCCAGCACCTTAGTTTAGGTAAGTGAGGCTCTTTGCCTGCACCCCTGCCCTTTAGAGGGCTGTACATATCACAATGAACTGAATAATGTGCACAAAGTTTCCTTTATTAGTTCCTCTGGTGCTCAACACAGGCATAGCATAATCCTTAATGCTAAATGTCTAATCACATGGTTAACTTTGTTCCTTTCCCGGGGAAATACTTCTCCACAAATCTTATCCGATATTCGTTAAGCCAGTGATGACCACATACACACACACACACGCACACACACAAAACCCTGTGAAGGTTTGTGGGGTATGTTTCTACCCATGTCACAGATTTAGTATATTCAAAGAGTTGTGCAGCCATCATCTCAATTTAAGTTTAGAACACTTTCATCATCACAGAGAATTCCTGTACCCATTAGCAGTCATTCCCTGTTCTCTTTCCCCAGCCCCACCCTTCTCCTTGTGTACTAGGCAACCACTAGTGTACTTTATTTCTTTATAGATTTACTTGTTATGGGCATTTTGTATAAATGGAATCATATAGTATGTGGTCTTTTGTTACTGGCTCCTTTCGCTTAATTGCAATAGATTCTTGCACATGCTGTTGTTCTTCAGAAGGACTGAGTGTTCATTTCTTTACTCATGAAATAGGAAATTCCTCAAACATAGGAAGGGTATTCAAAAGGTATTAAGTAGCACCAAATATGACAAATTTCCATTATATGTGGCTTGTCACTTCTTTGGGTCTCAGCTTACATGGCACCTCTGAGAGACCTCCTTCCACATCCTAGTTAAAGATAGACCATCCCTGTTATTCTATCTCCAGACCCTTGCTTTTTAAAAACACTTATGATAACTTGAAATAATTTTTTTTAAAGAACTGTTTTTATTTTTTTATTAGTTTTTAAAATTTATTTATTTATGGCTGTGTCGGGTCTTCGTTTCTGTGCGAGGGCTTTCTCTAGTTGCGGCAAGCGGGGGCCACTCTTCATCGCAGTGCGTGGGCCTCTCACTATCGCGGCCTCTCGTTGCAGAGCACAGGCTCCAGACGCGCAGCCTCAGTAGTTGTGGCTCACGGGCCTAGTCGCTCCACGGCATGTGGGATCTTCCCGGACCAGGGATTGAACCCGTGTCCCTTGCATCGGCAGGCAGACTCTCAGCCACTGCGCCACCAGGGAAGCCCTGAAATAATTTTAATTGTCAGTCAGTCAGTGTGTATGTGTGTGTGTGTGTCTGTTTCCCTCTATGTCTATCTTGCCATCATTGTTCCTCCAGTGCTTCAAAGTAGGCACTCAATTTTTGAATGAATGAATAAATGAATGAGTTATTGAATGATTAAAAAGAATGTAATAGGAGGCACATGCTTGATGGGGAGTGATGATGATGAATTCAACATGGAGATTTTAAGTGTGAGCAAAGCTATAGGACATCCAAGTGACCATATCTTCTGGGTAGCTGCTAAACAGAGGTTACACACACATTTCAAACTAAATAGTGTAGAAGGGCCTATAGGAAAAGGTGATATTCTCTTGATCTACGCCACCCTCAGTCCATGTCACTAGAGATGAACATTTTAAACTGTGTTTAACTCCTTTAGTGGCAACTGCCATTGTCTGTATCTTCAGATATGATGCTGTATTGCTCTTTCTTGATTTGTCAACTTCTGAATTATCTATTGCTATGCTACACGAGCCTTTAGTCCATTTAGTCTGTAAGGTGGAAAAATTTCCATCTTTCTTTCCACCTCCTCACAATAACTGTATCTTAAAAAGATTCTGTTTGGTACACTTATAAGTTTAAACAAGTTGCTTAAGTCTTCTGCTTTCATGCACTGTAAACAGTTCCTCTTGCCTCCCAAGTTGTAACATAAAGATGTCTCTGTGTCTAGCCTTCCTTCTGCCTCCATTTCCTAGTTTCTGGAAGTTGTACTTTTAGTTTTTCATAGTCAAGCTTGATAACCTGTACATTCTCCTGTCATATGTTCTATTGGCTGCTCGAAATCGTGTCACATTTGAATTAGTTTCACGTCTGAACTATGTTGCTTGTATCATTTTTACTATTATTCCTGGAGAAAGTGATTCCGTTTTTCTTCCCCTGATGGATGAAAAAGAATGTGTCTCTTTACCATATTGCTAACATCTTCTAGCTTCTTTCTTATTCTCTATACTTCTTATTTTATTTTTTTGCGGTACGTGGGCCTCTCACTGTTGTGGCCTCTCCCATTGCAGAGCACAGGCTCCGGACGCGCAGGCTCAGCGGCCATGGCTCACGGGCCCAGCCGCTCCGCGGCATGTGGGATCTTCCTGGACCGGGGCATGAACCCGTGTCCTCTGCATCGGCAGGCGGACTCTCAACCACTGTGCCGCGAGGGAAGCCCTCTATACTTTTTAGAATCGATTATTTTCTTTTCCTTGAAGCCACTGATTTCAGTGGCTGCATAAACCATGGCAAAAACTTATATTGATGCAAAATTCCCTCAAGTAAATAAAATTTCAGTTAGAAATGGACTAAATTCTACAGGTATGTAAATTATGTTACAGAGGTAAAATAATAGACTTCAGAATTTGACTATGGCTTATAATTAACATTTAATTATATAATAAATTCCATAAATAAGGATGTCTTTACAGCTTACATGGTTCCAGACTAATCAAGCATTAGTCTCCAATCCTAGTGCTTATTATATTATAATCAAAAGAAAAAGATGAGCAGAGAATCTTCCTGACAAAATTCCTGCTAAAGTCAAAGCCATAGCTGGAAGAGGGAGTGCAGAACTTAATCCAGGTGCTGTTTTCTGCTGAGATATGAGTAGACAGTGTAGGTGATGACCTGATCTTTGTCATTTATTAAATATATGAAAATAGTTAGAAACTGAAAAACAGGTAGTTTACTCTTACAGGCAAAGTATGAATAATTAGATATCCCATAGATAAATAAATTTATCAGAGTCTGTTTCATTTTGACAAATAGTATTTAATGGTATAAAAGATAAATTTATGAAACACATACGTATACACTCGCAAAGTCATGAATATAAAAGGCCTGATTGGCACCGGGACGAAACCAACAAAAGGTACAGTAATGGTGCCAGCATAACCATCCTTATCACATTAATGTGCCCCATTATGTGATGATTAAACCTTTCCATTTCTCTCGCTTGCCATAACTGCATTCCAAGCAGAAATGAAGGATACAAATTATGCTTAGGCAAGGGGAAAAGCTTACATTGAAATAATTATGACAACTTACAGTGTACAGTGTATAGAAAGTTTGCAAAGTGCTTTTCACATAGATTTGCTCATCTGCTTTCCCTAACAGTCCTGAGAAATGCATGTTGCTATATTAGCTCCACTTTATCGCTGACAAAACCGGGGATCAAAAAAAGTTGTTATGGTTTTTCAAGGGAACTGCTGATAAGGAGTAGAGCAGGATTCCAACCCAGGAAATACGGCTGTCAGTCTCCTCACTACACCACAAAATTATCTGTTTATCACCTGTTAATGTTTATCATGCAGACTGTATCTGCATAGTAAAGGAAAGACACTGGATACTTGTAGGCATCCAAGTTACCCATGCAAGGTGTTGTTTAGACCGCACCATCCTTTCTAAAGGTCAAAGTGTAGTAAGGACAGAAGACCTGACCTTCAATCCTGGCTACTCCCAGGAATGTCTATGATTAACGACAACAATACTGTCTGCATATAGTACTCGTCACCACACTCCTCAGATAAATTCTGGGAAAAATTAATACCCAGAAAAGCTTTGAGATGGGAAAGAAGTCATAAAATTATTAAAGCACATGCCCACTGCTTTGCCTCAGTGGTGTTTATGGGTTGATTGGGTGCAGTCTTTTATTCACTGTATACTTTTTGAGCAACCACTGTCGGTCAGAATATAAACAAAACAACAGTACAACAAAATGAATAGAGATTGTGGTCAATAATATTAAGGAAATAAGCAGAGAAAGGCAAAGTGTTTTTAAATGAAAGGGTCAGGAAGGCATCTCTGGGAAAGTGATATTTAAGAAGATGGGCTGGAGCCAGCAACATGGGGACCCAAGGAAGAACGTTCTGTTGGGGACACAGAAGAGCAAAGGCCCTGAGATGGGGAAGGGGCTCAGCGTGTCCTGGGAAATGACCAGACTCAGTGGGCAAGGAGAGAGAGAGAAGGATGTGAGAGTGGAGAGGTTGCCAGGACCTTGAAGACAACGTAAGAGATTAGATTTTACTTTGAATGCAGTGGAAAACCACTGATGTAGTTTAATCCGAGGTGACATGCTCTAATTTACATAGGAAAAAAAGGTTACCTGAGCTCCTTTTTCTAAGGATAGTTTCTCTTTCAAATTATGAAGAAGTGGTTTCTCCTTTGGAAGTGAAAGTAAAAAATTTTAATAAATTATTTACTGAAGAATAACATACTGAAAGTAATGCACACAGATCTTAAGTGTACTCATTAATTAATGTTCTCAAAGCAAGACACCTGTGTAAAAAGCTCCCAGATCAAGAGATAAAAAGACATGCCCAGCATCTTCGAAACCCCCTTCTGTTTCCTCCCAGTGACTTCTCTCCTGACCTCCCCAATTAACCACTATTCTGACTTCCTTTATCATAGACTAGCTTTGTCTGCTTTTATACTTTATATATGAATAAAATTGTACAGTATGTACTTTGTTGTGACTCTCTCACTCAGTATGCACAATTCATCCAACTTGTTGTGGGTAGTAATTTGTTCTCATTGCTGTATTGTATTCCATTTTCCAACTGTACCACTGGAGTAGTTTCATAATTTTTCCATTCCACTCTGATGGACATCTGTTCTTTTTTTCCATGAGAATCGAATTGAATCGTGCTCTGTTGCATGGCAAAGTCTTGATGATAAATGTCTTATTAATATTTAAGGGAGTTGCCTCAGTTCAAATGAAAAGAAAATTAAAGCTTATTATTTGATATGGACTCTGTTTACAAATATTAGTACACATTTGATGGCAACATTGATGAAAAATTAATTTATCACATGTCAGGCGCTGTGCTAAGTGTTTAAACGTAGTATTTCATTCAGTTCTTATGGGCACTATGTGAGCTATGTACTACCTCTATCCCCATTTCCCACATGAGGAAATTGAGACCCAGAGAGATAATTTGTCTCAGGTCAGAATTTCATCAGAGAAACAGATCCAATAGGATTTATATGTGTGTATATACATGTGTATTCATACACAGATTAGATAGATAGATAGATTGCAGGGATTGGCAAGGCAAGGCCTAAAGGGGAGACCATCAGGAAGGAGAAGCCAGAACTTTTGGGCATTGGCTGAAGCTGCAGTCCATAAGCAGAGTTTCTTGTTCCTTGGGGAAACCTCAGTTCTGCTCTTAAGGCTTTTCAATTAGTTGAAGCTGGCTCACTGAGATTATCTAGAATAATCTTCTTTATTAAAGTAGACTGATTATAGACTTTAATCACATCTACAATATACTTTCACAGCAACCCCTAGTTTGATTTAATCTGGCTCAGTTGACACATAAAACTGACCATCACGATCATATATAAACTAGTAGATAGCTGGACTGAGATATAAATCTAAGTCTGTATGATATTAAAGCTCAGGATATTGGTTTCTATGATCTGTTTAAAAAACTGTTCTAGGCTGAGGACACAGCATGCTCTAAGATTCTGGGGTGGAAATGTACTGGGGATAATCCAGGAATGAAAAGAAGGTAAATGTGCCTGGAGCACACAGATCTGAGGGAAGCAAGAGATAAAATAAGACTCCTGAGTTTGGTAGACTTCTAACAGGGTCTCTGCCAAATACTGGTTGTGGAATCTTGGGAAAGTTACCTAAATTCACTGTTATTCTCCTTTATAAAATGGGTAATGAAACCTATTTCCTAAGGTTGATTGAATAAATACATGTAAAGTGCTTGGAATAGGGCCTGTCATATATATCTCCATCCATCCATAAAAATACTTATATTCATAGAAAAGTAACCAAAAGTGATTATTTCTGGGTGGTAGAATATGGGTAATTAATGTTTTTCTTTATTTCATTATTTTCTCAATTTTTTACACCTTGAAGTTAATTGGAACAAAATTGCACAGAAAAAGAAACGGTGATTCTACTAAAGACAGCAGGCAGGAAGTGTCCGTGTACCCAGTCTTTGCTCAGGCTATACAGAATATAACTTCTAGCCAGTTCCCAGATGCTTGGTGCATTCTTTTATCTCTGTCATTATATCGTCCTTTCAATCAGGAAATGTTCCCTCCATTGTCTATTTCCCAAATCCCTCTATCATCCTTACGTTCAAGCATTATATCCTTTGTAAAATATTCCCTGACATTTTCCCTTTTTCCCTCCTCAAGAGCTGTGAACATCCTTCCTAGTGGTCCCATAGCGCCTAGTACACATACAAGGGTGGCCTTAAAGTCTGGAAACACAGGCAATATACATAAACATTCATCAATAAAATATTCAAATACATATAAAATAATATCTGTTTCCAGACAAGATGGGCATGCTTTATATTAAAATATTTACTACATTCTGTTGTAATTGTTATGTTGTTCTTCCCATACTGTGGCCGTTTTGAAGGCAGTTGCCTTGCCTTTCTCATCTCTGTGCTGGAGCCTGCCTTTTACAGTGTCTAAGATGAAGCAGGTCCTTGGTAAATATTTATTGAATGATTGAATTATCTAATTGGCTTAAAATGTATTTTTTAAACAAAATGGTGTTTACTGTTTCTGTTGTTTATTAATATTTTACAAATAGACTTTGAAACATTCTAATCATCTCTTACCTTTTTACCTGGAGGTGCCTAATCTCTGATTTTTCCCTCTAGTTTTGGCTATGTTGGTTGAACGTCTCATCTCTTTTTGGTTTCTTATATCTGTCTTGACGTGTAAACAGCAAACAGAATTGAACGCATTATTTCAGCTTGGGTATGCGGCTCTTCTGTGTAAAGGTTTTGCTTCTAAACTTTCATAATGATGCTCAAAATACGTGAATTTAATTATGCTTAATGCCCTACTGCCTGCACTCAAAGAACATTCCAAATCATGTTTATTTATGATGGTGTATATGAAGCTAGGTTCTATGTTCTGGACAACACTTTTAAGCTTTTATCCTAATTTTTCTTTCAAACTTTGTGGTAGTTGCCCTCTACTGCAATGTAGTTAGCAATTAAGTGTGGAATTTTGTGTATTGTCCTACAAATAGTTAGTTTTGAGAAATACTTAAAGTGGAATCTTAAAAAAAATGTTTGTTTGAATATATATCTTTTGATCTGTAACACCAAGTGGATATTTTTTCACCCATTCTCAACCGGTATCTCCATCTCCAGTCCTGGTAACGTGTTTTAAGGTTTGGGTAATGGTGTGGTTGACTGCTGTATCATTATGACTTGGCTTGCTGCATTTTGAACTCACGTCCGATTTAATTGTGTGACTTAATAATGTTGAAAACCCTGGTAATTTCTTGATATTTTGATACTCATTCTGATATCTAATCCAAGACAATGAAAGATACAGCTAGTTTTTTTCAAGACATTTTCTTGTTTATCTGCACTGTTCTGTTATTTTTGAGGGGGAAATTTTTATGCAGTTGGTATTTCTCATGGCTTTAGTTATTTCTGAATCTAAGGAAGTACTTAGTAGGGTATGCTGTGCTTGAGAAACTTAATTATTTACTTGCCTTTGATGTGTTCTGCAAGTAGCTAACAACTGAGTGGATCCGCAAACCTTCATTTGGACACTAAATTTTCACCAGAAAAACACTGAATACTTATTTAGGTTTCATGGAATTTCTAGTTGAAAAAATAAATTCACACACCGAAGTTGTTCCAAATACATATAAAAGTTTTCTAATAACTGTATCAAGAATTGGTTTTTTAAATTCAAACTAAATTAATTAAATTAAATTTAAAATTAGAATTAAATGTAACTTTACATTAATTAAAATTAAATAAAATTAAACATTAAGTTCTCAGTTGCACAACCATATCTCAATACCCACATGAGACTGGTACCTACAGTATTGGACGGTGCAGGTTTGGAGGGTTTGCTATAATTCTGTACAACTTCACCTATTGTTTTCCTAGCAAGATTTTAACTTCTATATATATATATTTTCTTTTTACTTATTTGGTATGTAATATCACTTTTCCTTTCAAGTAATTTCAAGTCAGAATGATCACACTCTGTTTCAAGCAGCATTATGTTCTTTGCCTTTATAGTTTCAGGGTCCTTCAAGTCACCATCTGAAAATGCATTCATAGAGCTGGCATACGCTATCAATTGCTCATGAAACTGTGCTTATACTTGGGAATGACATTTTCATCTACTCACTAGATGACTAGTTATGCTCCCAATTTGGGCGCATATATGCTTGCACTGTTTGCGTATGTATTCTGGTGTCAATTGCATACTCAGAATTTCCAGAAGACTTTAAAAGGCCAGTGTTAGATAATTTTTACAGATGGCATTTCTCAAGCCTTCAGGCTTTTTGATACATTTACTTATAATGAATGCATGTACTGACGGAGATTTAGTGTGAAATTTACTTTGTAGGTTTGTACCATTATTCTGAAATGAGTCCAGTCTACCTGTCATGTTGATTGTTGACTGAGGGAATTTGTGTGTGTGTGTGTGTATGTATGTGTGTGTTTTAAACTTTGCACTTTCTTTAAACTAAAACAATCTCCTTTGATCCAGGGGATTCTAGGTGTCTGTATGCTTGAAATCTGTGTGTGATTTTATTCTAGCAGAATAATTTTAAAGCCTTGTAGATTGTAAAAATACCAAGTTTAGATGGATTATACATTTATTTATTCTTTCATTTATCATACATTTATGGGGTACCGACTGTGTTCAAAGTAATGCATTCTCTAAGGGGGAATTCATGACCTCTCTCTGCAAATAAATGATATTTTTACCAGCATATTCGTTTATCTGTTGAAATATTAGCCACTTGGCCACCTCGGCCAGGAAAATCTTCCTGCTCTTGTCAGAATATAAAGTGATGTAAAAACACATGAAAAGGAAACAGTGTAATTGAGCTTTATTCATCACTCTGTCACAAAATTATTGACTGTCCATGGACAAATCACTTACCCTTTCTGTTTCTCAGTTTCCTCATCCACAAGGATTATGATAAATGTCCTATTCACCACACTAGCCAATTTTAAGGGTCAATTGTAAGGATCAAATGAGCCTTGCCTGTGACTGAATGGTTTATCTTAGGACGAAGAAAACATAGTGCCTGGACTTGAGGTTGAATAGAGGGATTTCTCACAGGTTGGGTGATTAAATCTGTAGCAGCTGCAGCAGGCCGACCAAAAGGGAGGGAAAGAGGAAACCAATAGAAGCACAGCTATGTGCAGCATTAGAGGGAGGATAATGAATTTTGCACATTCTGTGCCCTGTGTTTCCCCTTGACTTTAGGTGAGTTGCAAAGAGTATCTTGACTTTTGTTCTGTGGGCTTCCCAGAAAGCAGATTTTCAGGTCGAAGCTAAAGTGAGTGCTTTATTGGGGAACATTATCCTAGGGAGTAGAATTGGCAGGTACAGGGTCAGCAAAGCAGGAAGGAAGATGCACTATAAAATGAGCCATGGCTGTGGGTGGCTGTTGCTCCATCCCACGGGACCATTGGAAAAGATGTATGACCTGTCTCAGGACCTTATCTGTCAGCTCTTATCTTCTAGTGGTTGAAGGTCACCCCATGAGGTGTTCCACTCCTGAATTTCATGAATGGTTGCTGAGCAGGTCCTGGCTGTCCTATGCCTCAGTGCAGCACGACTCAAAGTGTGATCTCTGGATGGCAAACTGTCAGCCCATGATAAGTACAAAAATCGAAAGTAAGTGGTTAGAAACTTTTATAGCATTTTGATCGAGTAATTTTATGGCTGTTGAATTAGTAAAAAATTTGGGCTTTTTTTTTTGTATGCTTTTGTGTTTTACATTTTATCAAATCTCTTTATGTTTGGCTTAGTCGAAGACATCTGGGTTCCCATACCTGCTTCTGAATTCATGTGAAAAGTGGATCCTATATCTATCTAATAGATAATTATTCAGCATTTGACATGTGCTAGTTGCTGTGATAAATACTGATGTTACAGGCACGAATAGGAACCCTTTCTCCTCCATTTGTATTTCAAGGTTTAGAGGGAAAAATAAATGAAAAAAACCAAGAAATGACAATATAGCATGTTCTAATCAAGGCAACATTCTGAGGGACTTGGTGGGAGTGGTCCTTTATTCCTGGCAGGAACTGGGTGTGATGCATGGCAGATTCTGGCTCCTTAGTTGCAGTATGTGGGCTCCTTAGTTGTGGCATGAGAACTCTTAGTTGTGGCATGCATGTGGGATCTAGTTCCCTGACCAGGGATCGAACCTGGGCCCCCCGCATTGGGAGCTCGGAGTCTTATCCACTGTGCCACCAGGGAATTTAAATTTAAAATTTTAAATAAGTAGAAGGGTTGCAATTATGGTGAATTAGAATCATTCACATTTTACTAGCCCAAGGCTGGTGGAGTGAGCCACAAAGAAGAATTTAAGAAACAAAAAAGGGATTAAAAAAAAAACTACTGGAAAGAAATGCTGATGAAGGTAGTAGAGTAGGGCATAAAGGCAAAGATTAAAGAAAGGATAATCAGAAAATTATCACATAAAGGAAATACCAGAGATGGCCTGGACTTGAGGATAAGGACATTAAAAAAGACGTTTAGGGGGCTACAGGGATTTTAAAAACTAGGACAAGACAGATGTCATGTATAATTTATTACCTGGAAAACTGTTAGTTAGAATGGATGTAAAATTGCAGGGTAGGAGACTCAGGTGTGGATAAAAGGTGCCCCAGTGGAAGTTAATGTGCTAAAGCAATATGCTTTCAAAGTCAGTTAGTCAAGATTATTGAGAATAATGGGAGGTGGACTGGACAGCTGTGGTTAGAATTTATGGGCTTGTAATAAAAAAGTAAAAGGAAAGTCAGAACTTTTTCTTATAGCAAAAATGTTGAGGCTTATAAATGTTAGAAAATAAAGAATAGAGGCGATCTGGCCTGCAGGTTAAAACACATTTGTAGAAAAGAAGAAAGGGAATAAAGGTAAAAAGAAACAATGACCACTGAAGACTCTTAATGTAACTGATCAGGACCCTATGGGGGTCCCCCCCACCCCACACGCCATGTCCTCTGCCTGCCTCTTGTTTGTATAAAAGGCTTTAGTCTCCTAGATGTTCCCCAAGTTCCAAAGAGCAGATTCAAATAGTTACTAACTAGGAAAGTGAGGGAACACAGAAACAAAGGAAAAGCAAACACAGCACAATCTTTTTCATGATTGTTAGCTTAAACTAATGTCTTGGTTTATGACCCCAAACAGCTGAGATTATGTCCTGTGGCTTCAACCAGCTGGTCCCAAGCAGACTTAAAATTGATGGCACTGGGAGGGTCAATTAAGAACTGAAACTCCTGAACCATCACGAAGGCTCTAAGTAAATAATAAAATGCCTCAACCATTGCTTTTGTTCTCTCCTAGAAAGAAGGGAGGGATCACAAGACCATGATTTACTAGTTTGCTTTGCGGGAACACATAGCTCAATCACAAGCACCAATGATGCATCGAGGCACAAGATGGTGCTGGGTTGTCTGCAAATGAGGGCTTTTCAGGAAACTGAGACCACAAAGACGCTCTCCCCTTTACCTTTTTTGTTTTTAAAAATCTTGGACCCGGCCAGCCAGCAAGATGGATTTCAGATGAGTCTAGGTCACCCATCTTCTGGGTTGGTACCTCCTCAACTAATAAACCTTTCTCTGCTCCAAACTCCGACATTTTGGTTGGTTTGGCTTCGCTATGCGTCAGGCCCACAAACTCAGGTTTGACAACAGTAACTTGTAGACTTATTTTTACTTAAAAAATTCTATTGTCATAAAAAACTCCCTAAGAAGTTAATTTTAAATGTTTTCATTATAGAGTAATATATTCTCCTTTTTAAACGTCTGGGAAATGTAGGAAAATCAACCATAGTTCCACCATTTAATTTTAACATAATATATTCTTTGCAGTTTTCTTCATTGCGTGCTTTTCTTTATTTTGACTTTGGCAAGATGTTGATAAAACCATCTAATTAGGTTTTATTTGATCATAGGACAAAGTTTATAAATACAAATACTTGTAAAATCTTTTTGTAAACAAAAGCTATGAGGGTCAAATGGAGCTATATTTAAGTTGTTTCTCATAGCATAACCACGTTTGCATAAAGCTTTATAGAAACTCTCGTGTGCTCAATCTTGAGCACGTTTAGCTTATTGTAGCAAACAAGGAGGAATTTTCTAGTCTGTTCTGGTAATGTCTTAGTCCTTTTGGGCTGATATAACAAAATACCATAGGCTGGGAGGCTTATAAGCAACAGAAATTTATTTCTCACAGTTCTGGAGTTTGGAAAGTCCGAGATCAAGGTTCCAGTGTGATTGAGTGAGGAGCCTCTTCCTGGCCCAGAGCCTTCTTGTGTCCTCACATGGTGGCAGGAGGCAAGGGAGCTCTCTGGGGTCTCTTTTATATGGGTATTAATTTCATTTATGAGGGCTCTGCCCTCATGACCTAATCACCTCCCAAAGGCCTCGTCTGCTAATACCATCCTCAATGGTATATTAGGGCATTAGGATCTCAACATATGAATTTTGGCGGGGGGGGACACAAACACTCAGACCATAGCAGGTGGTATGTGTGGAGCAGTTTTAATGTTTCAGCTGAGTTCATGGATACTTTATGGAAAATCAATCATAATTCATATATTATCCTTTTATCCTGTCTTCATAGTCTTGTTTGATAACAGCTTTTAGATCTACGCTTCCAAAGAAAGAAGGGACAGATCAAAAGTTCATCAACTCTCTGATTCTAGTATAAAGAACTGACTCCAGTTGGGATGGGAATCATCTCTAAGCTCTGATCTCTTATTTTAAGAGATCTTTTTATTTTAAAATAGTCATGTGCTTGTCTCTCCACCCTCCACACTGCTCTTTTCCCTGAAGAGAACTAGATTCATGTAATCATACCCTATGTACACTTTTTAATGTTTGTCTTTTCTTAGGATAGCTCCACTTGAGCAGAAGTTCAATTCTTTTCTGAATTCTCGTTTTAATTCCTAGTGATATGCATATTGTAAGATCTGAATTCAGTGTGAAAGGAGTTATAATGGGTGGCACTACTAGACCCATTCTTATAATATTCTATGCATTTTATTTTGAATCTACTGTATTTAGCACAGGGTCTGGATGTGGCAGGAACATAAGATATTTACTGAATGAATAAGAGTTGTAGTCTTCTCTTGTGCAAAATACTATTCCCAAATAAAGGTCAAATGAATTTTGTAGAATTTTTCCTTTGAGATTGAATTCTGGACTATGTCTCTGACCCTGTTCCAGAGTTAAATTTCTAACAGGGTTTCTCAAACCCTAGTGTGCATTAGAATCACCTGGTGAACTTGTTGAACATGCAGCCTCTTGGGTCACACCCCATAGATAGTCTCCTTCACTAGGTGCGGGGTCTCTAGCCATCCACATTCTCAGCAGCTTCTTGGAGTGTTTGCGTAGTAGGTGGTCATAGGACCGCACATTGTAAAACACTGTTCAAAGTGTAGGTTCAGGAAAACTCAGGCAGATCAACTTAGATCTGTGTTTTCCTTAACTTGGCTAGGCTCTACCTATTTCAGGCAGCTATTCCAGATGGCTGGTTTTAGGAAATGGTCTTAGGGTGGTCTTTCGATCATCAGTCTAGAATGAGTTCTCAAAGACTGTCTTGTCTCAGTTGCTTGAGTAGAAATGAGCGGCCTGTCATATAATCTTGTCAGGAGTAAATCTCCGTGACATCAAATCTACCTGATGAAACAGGTGACCGTTGTTTTAAAAATAAAACTCCTTAGCAACATTTCATTATCATATTCTCATAGAGGAAGGACTAGCCAACTACATAAAAGAAACTGGCTGGCTGGCTAAGAATAGACTGACATGCCTTTGACAGATCAATGCTCCTGCCATAAAAATCTGTGGTTTGCACCTTGTGGTCACGGCTGGAATTACCCTCAACATTTTGCTGAAGAAGTGGGGTCTCCATGGTTGCATTTGCTTCCTGTGCTCTCTGGGTCTTACTGGGACTCCTGGATCCGAGTTCCTAGGTGCTTTCTATCCTAAGTAGCTAACAAGGCAGCCTCCGTTCTGTGGCATCGTGCTGTTAGTGTCAAGAGGTACGTGCCTGAAAGGGGAATGAGGGTAAGCAGTCTGGCTGCTGGGAATTGCCACTTGCAGCATATAGCACTTTGTCACTGAGTGATTAAAATTTCCTCTGTGACTTTTGCATTAAGACAGAAAAGAATACAGAAAATCTAAAAAAAATGTTAATGTTATTTAGGACTTGGTAAATAAACCTATTCTTCTACATGCAACTACAAGAATAAACATTCAAACTCCAATTCCTCAAACAACTAAACAAACCAACTCCCCAGTCACCAACCTTTCAAATGGAATAATATAAGTATGGAGAAAAATGATTACTATATACATGAGTGTTTTGAGTTATTATTATAATCCGGAGACCTAAAAAGTTTAATAAGCCTAGCTGTACTGCCTTTAACTGACTGTCAAATTCTGTAACTCGATTGGTGGAGGACAGGGGGGAGACCGCTCACCTCCTTTCTTGTGGAGGGTCACCATTAGCACATCATCTCTGGCCTGTCTCTATATCTCCGTTCCCAACTCCCTCTCTTTTGGTGAATGTGGGAGCAGAGATGGGCATACAAAACTCAGTCTCTTCCTTTATTTCTTCTTTAAAGGCCAGCTGCTAGTGAAAATTGCATATTCTGGGTCAGTATCTCTGTACTAGGAGTTTTCAGTTTTCATTCTGTAAACGAGGTCTGTGATTAGTTAGTGCTATCTGTGTCTGGATGTCCTATTGGGAAGTCTATTGTTGCTAAGCGTCTTAGCCACGCTCTCCAACTTGGTCTGGGGTAGACATGAAGATGTGCTCCCCAGAGCCCCTGCGAGGAAGGACTTGCTGTCCAGCTGTGAAGGGGGCAATGGGCAGAGTGCCTCCAGCTGCGTGTTCTTTTGGGGTCTGCTTCAGCTGCGTGGAGCCAGATGCCTTGCTCACAGCCATGCTCTTCCCAGGGAAGCCCACATTTGGTGAGTGAGCTAGGAGGGCGTTTAAAGACCCAGATCTTTCAACCCACTCTGGGATGACTCTCATGGGCAATGTTTACTCCACAACTTCCTGCCAGGTTGGCCACATTTTCTTTGGGTCTGCATCACAGTGTGACTTTTTCCTCTGCTCAATCCTGCTTCCTCCCCTTCCTTTAATCCCTTATATACACCTTGAACTCAAATTCTATCTCAGTGTCTGCACTTGGAGAATTCAACCTGTGACATGGCATCATTTGGTTATAAAGGTTTTAAATATCTTTCTGCCTTAATTTTTGATTTTCTTAGCTGGTTCAGAGCTCAAGTAGGGAAACAGTGGTGCCATTTCCAGGCTCCCATAGGATCCAGCAGTAGAAATAACTCAGTCTAGGTGAGGACAACTTTTATCCCATCTCTGTGTAGCTTAGAGGAGTAGATAATATGGATGATATTAGGTGGTCCCGAGTGGAGTTTCCTATGAGTAACTGACACTCTGGATATACCATCAGAGGTTAATATATTTTCTGACTCTTATAATGTGACTTCCTCTACTGATACATGTAAAACAGAGTGAAACAGCCTTATTTTCAGAGAGACATGAAATCTAGTTTATGGTTACATGGGTTTCCCAAGAGAGAAAATAAATATTCCATATTACCCAAGAAGAGTTAAATAACCCCAATGTCTATTGAATACATATATTCATTCTTGGCTTTAAGCATAAATGGTTGTCACTATTCTGATTTCTTATAAACAGAACATTAGGTGAATCAACAAAATAGTGTGAAAAACACTTCTGTAAAGAATCCCTATCCTTCATGTGTATTGCCATACCAAGGTAGTGCTGAGTTAGTAATCGTGAAAAATTAACATTGACTTCCACTGAAAATAGAATAAATAGAACATGACTTAGTAATACAGCAGAACTAGTGTTTTAATGGTGATGCTATCAAAATGGGCTATTTCATATAAGATTTTTCTTTAGAATGTAGCATGCATTCTCTTGCAGATTAAACTTGTGATCATAACTGGATACTTTATCAAGGGAATGGGAACAGAGAGTATTTATTATCTGGGGAGGTCCAGCTTTGGGAAGGTTTTACTTGGAAGAATTGGGGAGCAATCAAATGCATGTTTAATAAACTAGATCAGCTAATTTTAACCCCGGAACTCAAAAGAATGACAGATATTACAACCAGATAGCACTCATATTCAGCTGGGCTTTTAAGTTTGTTTAAATCAGTGGTTTTCAACCTTGTGAGAATATGAAAACAGGTGGTATTAAATAAACAGAGAAAGGGAAAATTGGCCTTACTGAAAAACCAGACTACAGTGTTTGCCCAAAACCATAAATACACCATGTTTAGAACAGGGCAATGACTAGGCCAACACCTTAACCCTGAAAATGATTAACACCCTGTTCTCATTGCTAACAACCTTGCCTTCTGAGTGATCGCGATTCTTTAGCGATGACGGCCCTGCTCTAATCTTTCTGCCTGTTGGATGAAGATGATTGAGACACCGAATCACTGAATTTCCCCCATTTCTTGATGTCATCCAATCCAGAATGGTCTCCTGCTTCCCTCAGCTTTCCTTAAAATCACCCAGTTTGAAGCTCTTCCAACTTCCCGAGATTCTCATAAGGGTCTCCCATACAGCAGCAAGCTAAGGAAACCTGACTTTTCTTGATCGGCTACAGGTGTTTTCTTGGTGTCTTTGTTTGATGGGCTTTGACACTTGGCTGCACGTTAAAATCACCTGGAGAGCATTTAAACCCTTGACATTCGGGCTGTACTCCTGACCAATTAGATTAGAATTTCTGGGGTTTAGGGCTGGGCAGTAGAATTTTAAAAAGCTTCTCAGATGATTTCAATGTGCAGCCAACGTTGAGAACCACTGGTTTCAATGACTATATCAGAGGAGGAGAATGCCCCGCATAATAGCTGCAAGTCACTTGCAGCCCTGTAATTTCAACCCTGATATTATTTTATATTGGCTCTGTTTGTGGATGCTTGTGAAGTTGTCTTCATCTGTTGAAGGGCGGGAGCTTGATGAACTGGAAGAAATGCTTTCTTGATGATATTCATGATTAGCCTGGAAGAAGGTAAAGAGTAATGTTGACAACACTCATATTTGGTTCTTGGAGTGAAAGCAAATGAGGTTATTTGAAAAGCTCTTTCAGTATGACTGAAATGGCAAGAAGTATATATAGTATTCTCTTTTCACATTACCTCAGCTGGACCATCTAAATTTAATGTTATGATTTAACCATTGCTTCCTTTAATTTGTTCTTTTAGTACTGATGGTTAACCATTTAAATATGTTTGTTTCTAAGTATTTCTGTTAACAATGTAAATTCATTTCTCCTTCAGGGCAATAGTAATTATGCCATAGAGGTTAGGAGGAGCAGCTGAAGCATTTATATTGATAGCTCTGTAATATAATGCTTAATTAACTTGTGTTTGCCATGTGTGGGATTTAATGTAGTGGAGAAGAATTGGTGACAGAGGCAGAAAAACGAAACAATCAGTTCCATAAAATATGCCTTCAGCTAGAACATTAAGCTAAAACCAGACAAACTTTAACTTTTTCTTTTTTAGACCTGTTTAAGACTTAAGGAACATGCTTGTTTCTGGAGTATTGGACTCTTCTGAGTCAAGCAACTTCATAGATACGGCCTTTCTTGATTAGGTCGTTCAGATTTAGAATATCTGATATTTAGTATTAAATATGATTTTTATTAATATTTGACCCAAGTCAGTTCTACCTGTGCGAGGAGGCAGACTGAAGCATGTGGCACTGCTGCTGGCCGAGCTATATTCATGCTTCCCCTCGAAGTGTCAGTGTCCTGCCAGCTCAGTCCACAGGATTTTCAGTTAATCCATCACGGCTGCAAGAGTTGCAAGAGACAAGGAAGCCATCCTTGCTTCTAATCTTATTCCAACAAGTAAATTTTATCTTTTTCACCTCTGAGGTTCAGAATAACCCAGATTTAGCTTTGCTTTGTGAGGACTGGGTTGGAATTGAGGATCAGTTGATTAAATTGACGTTTGGAT
This sequence comes from Tursiops truncatus, assembly GCF_011762595.2. Lineage (NCBI taxonomy): Eukaryota > Metazoa > Chordata > Mammalia > Artiodactyla > Delphinidae > Tursiops > Tursiops truncatus. Next base: position 51,949,156 of record NC_047042.1, read on the forward strand.
TGCTAATAGTTGTTGTGGTCTGGTTAAACTGGATTCTTACTGATTTACACCTTTTTTTTTTTTTTTTTTTTTTGCGGTACGTGGGCCTCTCACTGCTGTGGCCTCTCCCGTTGCGGAGCACAGGCTCCGGACGCGCAGGCTCAGTGGCCATGGCTCACGGGCCCAGCTGCTCCGCGGCATGTGGGATCTTCCCGGACCGGGGCACGAACCCGTGTCCCCTGCATCGGCAGGAGGACTCTCAACAACTGCGCCACCAGGGAAGACCGATTTATTCCTTTTTTAACTGAAAATTTCTACCTCTGTTTCTCTCCATTGCCATATCTAAGAATCTATTTAAGCCATGCTGCCTCTCATTTCATGAGCTGCTCAACAGATGACCATGACTTTATGAGAGTGGTTGCGTAATATAATGAAATGAACCAATCAACAGTCTGATACATATTACTGCAAACTTGGTTAGCTGTTTAAACTAATGCCTGTAGGAAATATTACTTTTATATAGCTAAATTGAGTTTTCTTTGTGTGGTTTTCTAGTGTTAGTTCTCATGTGTCTATAAGGTGTGTTGCCGACAATACATGTTGCTAAGACCATGTACTTTCATATTCTCTAGCTTCTCTTTTTTATTTATCCCTTTCCAAGAGTCTAGGCTCTCAGAATTAGGTTCTTGATGTCTAGGGTATCAAAGGGCCAAAGAGAGCCAGGCACACTGGGAAGTGAGGCTGGGACCGCCAGCCTGGTAGCCTAAGCCATTTGAAAGAATGAGGGTAAGAAACTACTTCAGTGGTTCTCAGCCCTGGCTGCATATTAGAATCTCCTGGGGGCACTTTTAAACATTGCTTGCTGGTGCTCTGCTCATCCCCAGAGAATCTGAATTAAGAAGTCAGGGTGGGGCTTCCCTGGTGGCGCAGTGGCTGAGAGTCCGCCTACCGATGCAGGGGACACGGGTTTGTGCCCCGGTCAGGGAAGATCCCACATGCCGCGGAGCGGCTGGACCTGTGAGCCATGGCCGCTGAGCCTGTGCGTCCGGAGCCTGTGCTCCGCAACAGGAGAGGCCACAACAGTGAGAGGCCCGCGTGCCGCAAAAAAGAAAAAGAGAGAGAGAAAAAAAAAAAAAGAAGTCAGGGGGATAGGGCTGAGGCCCAAAGATTATCGAAGTTCTGTGCTTAGGCATGGCAGCTCCTGGATTCAGTATTGGGAGAAGCTAGGGCCTCCCATCCACAGCAGACCCAAAGTCCTGTGTGACTCCACGTGGTAAAGTGGGGAGATCACTGGCCTGAGAGTCCAGGAAACCTGATTCTTAAACAAGCATCACCACTAATAAGCCCTGCTATTTTCAGGCATATCTTTTTAGCTCTCTGACCTTTAGTTTTCTCATATATAGTTAAGAAGTTTAACTATGGTCCCTTTTTAGAACTGAGTCTATGATTTTAGCTTTTCATTAAAAAAAAAATCTTTGCATATGTCTAGCATGTATACTAAGAAAAAAGCCCCTCAAATAATTTATATATTTGAACAGAGGTGCTACCAGGGCTAAATTAATCTAGAAGGTTTAGAATAATTTAATTTAAATTTATAATCAATATTTAAATAAGTTCTAACTTTGGTAGAATTAGTGATCCTAAGAGATGAGATTCTGGATGTATAAATTCTTGAATTTTATCTATTCCAAGGAGAGTGGGAGTTAAAATAAATGATCACATAATCCAAATGACTATTCCATGAAGTGTATGATATTACAGTGACAGCTTTTGCAATTATAGATACTCAATTATAGATGATTTTTAAAGTTGGTTTCTTCAGCATCTGAATATATTTTAAGAAATTTTAGATCTTTTGCTTTTCATTGTAGAGAAGGAGTGGAGGAGGGTGCTATTTAGGCCATTATATTAACAGTCATTATGCATTTGCATCAGAATTTTGTTTTTAAGCAATGTCTTTAAAAACAGAGAAGAGGCAATTTGACCTTTTATTTTGGAGAAGGACGGGGGTGGGACTGGTGAGTATAGTTCTGCCTTTCTTTCTCAAACAGAAGGAAAAAAAACCTTTAAAAATAACCCACCAATTTTCAGCCATTATATTTTAAGCCACAGGAGCTTGTGACTTATCTTTCATCTTGCTTCTGTCACATAACCAGAAAAATTACACAGCGTCTCCCAAAGGAGAGGTCTAGCAGGGAAGCAATTCAAACAAAAATATATTATAGAAATGTGATTGTTCAGTGTGTCATTATAACAGTTATTCATCTTTGTCCCTTAATCTACAGTTTTCTCACTCCTCTCCTCACTTTATCTTTTATGTGTCTCTACCTTTTCATGGGTGCATGTAGCAGGAAGAGTGGCCATGAGACAATGTTCAAGGAATTTATTGGACTTAAATGTCCCTGAGTAGTATCTACAACACCTCTGTAGATAGAAGGGATTTGAATTTGAATATGCTCCCTCTCCTTTTGATTTGCATCCCTGGAAGCAAAGCTAGCTGTGTTCAGGATTAAAAGGACTTTATTTTAATACTAGATTATAATAACATTTGCCCTTCTAAAAGGTGAGCAGTGTTCATTCAGGTCAGCCATCACTGTAACACACATTTTAGTACTTGCTTTCTTATAGGACCATATTTCCAATAACAATAAAAAGGCATCTATTTGACATTATCATGTAATAACAGTATAGAATATTTACAATCTGGAGTGTATTAGAAAATTAGGAAATAATGGTACTCACTGCATCATTTATTACTGTGTAAGAAACCACCTGAAGCAATAGTCATTTTTCCCTTTGTGGGTAAATATTTTGGGCTGGGCTCAGCTGGGTGGTTCTGCTGATCTCTCTTGGGTTCACTCATATGGCTACATTCTATGTTTCTAGTGGGACTACATAGTATAAGATGGCTTCACTGACATGTCTGGCAGTTGCTACTGACTATCAGCTGGTTGGCTAGGGCTCTTAGTTGAGATGACTCATTTCTGCTCCGTGTGGTCTCTTATCCTCTAATTGACTATACTGGGTTTCTTTGTGGCAATCTCGGGGCAGCATTCCAAGAGGGCAAGAAAAGAAGCTGGAAAATCTCTTGATGCTTAGGATTTGGAGCTCCCACTAGGCCTGCCCAGACTCACAGGTTGGGAAAATAAACTCCATCTCTAGTTGGGAGGATCAACAAAGTCACATTACAAAGGGACATGCATACAGAGGTTTGAGGAATTTTTGTAGCCATCTTTGCTACAAGCTACCATAATCTGCTCTCCAGCAACAATAATTCACGTCTCTTCCACGTGAAAATACACTCACTCCTCCCACAAAAGTCTTATATCATCCTTGAAGTTCAGCATTTCATCATCTAAATCAAGTCCAGATGTGGGTGAGGTTTGTTCAGTGCAACTCCTTGGTTATGACTCTTCTTGACACAGAAATATGTGAACTAAGAGGATAAGTATTTTTTAACTCTATACACACATACAGTGGTAAGACTGGACAAGGATAACTGCAGTAAACATTTGCATTCAAAAAGGTGAAGAATGGAAACACACAGCAGTCATCTGCCCATGGAAATTCTGAAATCAGTACATGTTGCCCATTTTCTCTATTTCAGGAGCCAAGAATGTTCCTTGATTAGAGACTAGGTTAACCCTAGTGAACTGATTCCTAAGTCCATTGTTCTCAACTCTCGGTTCAATCCTGTGAGATCTTTTCTTTTTTACAAGAAATAGTCTGTGTTCATAGCTGAGTTGTTTTCTCAGCCTGCTTCTTGCCCATAAAAAGCTGGAAGCCCATTAGTCCCTTTTCATTTGAATTACTTAGTCCTTTTTAGTACAAGCAGGAGATGCTTTTGCTACTACAACTGTCTTAAAAACTTTGTGCATTTCCTATAAATCTTATCAGGGTTTACCCCCCACCCCCAACCATGCCAAGTCACACCATGATTCTCTTTAAGACAGATCTTTATTTCTGTATGTCAGCATGTTGTGGGACAGTGCCCTTAATATTGTTAGAAGTTCTTTGTCTATCTGAGAGAGTCTATCAGGTTCCATCTTTCTGAGGTCAAAGAAAGGGTTTTATACCCACACCTTTCATTTGGTCTTTGCTTGAGGCTATTTCTTAATTTTGGAATCTTTTGCCAACTGGATAGCCTGGGGATAAGAAATAGGCTTATTTTCCAACCTAGAAACTTTCTTTAAATTCTGCTTGCAAACAATAAGTTCCTTCTTACATTCTTTCTTTCCCCCCCGCCACTGACATGTCATGTGAAATTAGAAACACTCGATGTTCTGACTTTCAACATGCTGACTAGTGATCTCTTCAGCCAGACCAATAAGTTCATTAGGCACGTTTTCTAACTTTCAAGTTATTGTATTTTTTATCATGCAATGGTATGGTATTACTATTACGATTTATCATATTATACATTTATTATGATTTATACAGTCTACCACTGTATAAATGACAAACACTATATAAACGACATACACTGTATAAATGATAACTGTGAAGAGATGACGGTGCAAGTGTAGACACATAAAAAAGAGTATATTCTGTTCCTTTGGGTGATGAAATATGGAGATAAGTGATTCAAGACAGTATAAAAACTGTGCTAGAAACAAATGAGCATGTATCTGTCCAATTTTAGACAGAAAATTATGAAAAAGTGTCACTCCTTTTCCCCTAAAGTTAAGATTTTCAATCTATCCTCTTACTACACACCTTTGGAATAGTAGTTCCTGATTTTGTCCAGTCATTCTCTTTCTTCTCAATAGCTTAACATAATATGGTTCTTCATTATCTCATTATCTCTTGGTCTAGTTTTCCATGAAGCTAGAGAACCTTCTTCTAGAGTTTCTAAATAAGTTTATCACTTACTTTTAATAATTGAGCATCAAAATTATCTTCCATGTCTTTTTTGGCCACTTATCACATGATTTATTTTTGTTAGTCACTCTTGGGAAACACCAATTGACGTTTGTTTATTGAGGTTCCATGAGGTAATGAATTTACTGGCTTAATGAAAACACTATGTTTTCATAGCTAGAGAGAAAAAACACCATTCAGACAGTTTTTTTTGTTTGTTTTGGATATACTGTATACTTACACGCCCTCTTCAACATGAGACTTCCAAAAGGTTATGCTTTCAAAACAGGGTTTCAAGGAGACTAGACTAGAAATAAGGAGAACCTGTAAATAAAGTAGAGTAGAGACTGAAATGAGAAGGAAAGAAAGAAGGACAAGGCGAAGTTGAAAACTGTGGTAACAGGAAGTGGGAAAGATTCTGAATAAGCTTTGATGGTAATTTCGTTTAAGTGCAAGGAATTGGGGAGGGAGTAAGTCAGTTTTATTTATCCTTTGGCAACAATATACATCCTTTAAAAATGCTCGTACTTTTGAGGATGATTAAAGCAATTAATGTTGAACTAAAATACCTAATGTTACATCTTAGCCTTGTCTCTGTATTAGTCTCTGTGCTAACAAGCCTTCATGTTGGCATCAGAGCGCTGACACATTGAGATGAGAAACTGAAAAGTCAGCTGCTGTCTTGGAATATAAGACACTTAATCCTTCATTTTCTAGCCTTGCAGCTTAAAAACAGTATTTAAGGTGAGAGACTGGAAAAGTATAAATTTTAACTTTCTAGTAAAAGTAACATTAAGTCTGTTGCAGTCCTAGAAATGGTTTATTTGGAATCATTTATTATGTTTGATGAACTCAATGAAAACCATGAGAGGGGTGCTCTTTTTCTTTCCTCGCTCTTCCATAATGATATTTACTGTTTGCACAGCGATCATTCAATTTTCAGAGAAGCTCACCACCTTCTCCTGCTGATTAAATTCCTGTTTGGTTTTGCTGCCAAGTCTGTCGGGTTAAATTAACAAGTTCTTTTTGTTTAGTGGGAATGACCTGCACCAACCTTCAGCTTGTAAAAAATAATAATCTCTTCAATGATATATTGATTCAATGATCTTTATCTTCTTTTAAAGAAATGTGCAGTGAAAATGTTATCTTCCGCTTGCTGGAATCTGTAGGCCTTCATTGCTTATTTTAATATATTGGAGACCTTGATCTTCCATATCTAATAACGCCTTTCTCTTTGCTGTTTTTAATGATTCCTGTTCTTCTAAAGGATCATCAAATCTTGATTACTCTAAGGAAAGACTTTACTGTGATCTTTTAGTCTATAAAATGTCCTTGGAAATTATCTACATCTAAGGGCCAATTAAGGAAGATTAAAACCTTTCTTTTTTAAAAGTGAATCCAATTTTTATTGAATTACTTTGTCCGTGCCTCTTTTATTTGCTTTATAGCTACCAGCTAAGAGGTTTTGCGAAGTTTTTGAAGAAAATGAATTAAAAATTTTGATATAAAATGACTTGAAAGTATAACAAGATTTTATAAATTTTTCATGGAACCTAAGCCATTGCAAGCATTATAGCAAGCATTAGAAAATTAAAATGACATTCTCTGAATTTCAATAAAAAAAGAATATCAGTGAAATAGTTGCTGAGGGGAGAGTACTGTGGAAAAACAGCAACAGTTGATACATTCCAGGGATTAAGCTATGGTATATAGTTTGTGTATTTTCTTTTTTTTGTTAACACCTTTATTAGAGTATAATTGCTTTACAACGGTGTGTTAGTTTCTGCTGTATAACAAAGTGAATCAGCTATACATATACATATATCCCCATATCTCCTCCCTCTTGCATCTCCCTCACACCCTTCTTATCCCTCCCCTCTAGGTGGTCACAAAGCACCGAGCTGATCTCCCTGTGCTCTGCGGCAGCTTCCCACTAGCTATCTCTTTTACATTTGGTAGTGTATATATTTTCATACCACTCTCTCAGTTCATCCCAGCTTACCCTTCCCCCACCCCGTGTCCTCAAGTCCATTCTCTGAATCTTTATTCCTGTCCTGCCCTGGGTTCTTCAGAACCTTTTTTTTTTTTTTTTTTTAAGATTCCATATATATGTGTTAGCATATGGTATTTAATTTTCTCTTTCTGACTTACTTCACTCTGTATGGCAGACTCTAGGTCCATCGACCTCACTACAAATAACTCAATTTCGTTTCTTTTTATGGCTGAGTAATATTCTATTGTATATATGTGCCACATCTTCTTTATCCATTCATCTGTCGATGGACACTTAGGCTTCCATGTCCTGGCTATTGTAAATAGTGCTGCAGTGAACATTGTGGTACATGACTCTTTTTGAATTATGGTTTTCTCAGGGTATATGCCCAGTAGTGGGATAGCTGGGTCATATGGTAGTTCTATTTTTAGATTTTTAAGGAACCTCCATACTTTTCTCCGTAGTGGCTGTGTCAATTTACATTCCCACCAACAGTGCAAGAGGGTTCCCTTTTCTCCACATCCTCTCCAGCATTTATTGTTTGTATCTTTTTTGACGATGACCATTCTGACCAGTGTGAGGTGATACCTCACTGTAGTTTTGATTTGCATTTCTCTAATGATTAGTGATGTTGAGCATTCCTTCATGTGTTTGTTGGCAATCTGTATATCTTCTTTGGAGAAATGTCTGTTTAGGTCTTCTGCCCATTTTTGTATTGGTTTGTTTGTTTTTCTGATATTGAGCTGCATGAGCTGCTTGTAAATTTTGGAGATTAATCCTTTGTCAGTTTCTTCAATTCAAATATTTTCTCCCATTCTGAGGGCTGTCTTTTCGTCTTGTTTATGTTTTCCTTTGCTGTGCAAAAGCAAAGTTTTAAGTTTCGGTAGGTTCCATTTGTTTATTTTTGTTTTTATTTCCAGTTCTCTAGGAGGTGGATCAAAAAGGATCTTGCTGTGATTTATGTCATAGAGTGTTCTGCCTGTGTTTTCCTCTTAAGAGTTTGATAGTGTCTGGACTTACATTTAGGTCTTTAATCCATTTTGAGTTTATTTTTGTGTATGGTGTTAGGAGGTGTTCTAATTTCATTATTTTACATGTACCTGTACAGTTTTCCCAGCACCACTTATTGAAGAGGCTGTCTTTTCTCCATTTTGTATTCTTGCCTCCTTTATCAAAAATAAGGTGACCATATATGCATGAGTTTATCTCTGGGCTTTCTATCCTGTTCCATTGATCTATATTTCTGTTTTTGTGCCAGTACCATACTGTCTTGATTACTGTAGCTTTGTAGTACAGTCTGAAGTCAGGCAGTTGGATTCCTGCCACTCCATTTTTGTTTCTCAAGATTGCTTTGGCTATTTGGGGTCTTTTTTGTTTCCATACAAATTGTGAAATTTTTTGTTCTAGTCCTGTGAAAAATGCCATTCGTTGTTTGACAGGGATTGCATTGAATCTGTAGATTGCTTTGGGTAATATAGTCATTTTCACAATGTTGATTCTTCCAATCCAAGAACATGGTATATCTCTCTATCTGTTTGTATCATCTTTAATTTCTTTCATCAGTGTCTTATAGATTCCTGCATACAGGTCTTTTGTCTCCTTAGGTAGGTTTATGCCTATGTATTTTATTCTTTTTGTTGCAGTGGTAAATGGGGTGTTTCCTTAAATTCTCTTTCAGAGTTTTCATCATTAATGCATAGGAATACAAGAGATTTCTGTGCATTAATTTTGTATCCTGCTACTTTACCAAATTCATTAATTAGCTCTAGTAGTTTTCTGGTAGCATCTTTAGGATTCTCTATGTATAGTATCATGTCATCTGCAAACACTGACATCTTTACTTCTTCTGTTCGGATTTGGATTCCTTTTATTTCTTTTTTTTCTCTGATTGCTGTGGCTAAATCTTCCAAAACAATGTTGAATAATAGTGGTGAGAGTGGGCAACCTTGTCTTGTTCCTGATCTTAGTGGAAATGGTTTCAGTTTTTCACCATTGAGGACGATGTTGCCTGTGGGTTTGTCATATATGGCCTTTATTATGTTGAGGTAAGTTCCCTGTATGCCTACTTTCTGCAGGGTTTTTATCATAAATCGGTGTTGAATTTTGTCCAAAGCTTTTTCTGCATCTATTGAGAGGATCATATGGTTTTTCTCCTTCAGTTTGTTAATATGGTTTATCACATTGATTGATTTGCGTATATTGAAGAATCCTTGCATCCCTGGGATAAATCCCACTTGATCATGGTGTATCATCCTTTTAATGTGCTGTTGGATGCTGTTTGCTAGTATTTTATTGAGGATTTTTGCATCTGTGTTCATCAGTGATAGTGGCCTGTAGTATTCTTTCTTTGTGACATCTGTGTCTGGTTTTGGTATCAGGGTGATGGTGGCCTCATAGAATGAGATTGGGAGTGTTACTCCCTCTGCTAAATTTTGGAAGAGTTTGAGAAGGATAGGTGTTAGCTCTTCTCTAAATGTTTGATAGAATTCCCCTGTGAAGCCATCTGGTCCTGGGCTTTTGTTTGTTGGAAGATTTTTGATCTCAGTTTCAATTTCAGTGAAATTGATTGGTCTGTTTATATTTTCTATTTCTTCCTGGTTCAGTCTTGGAAGGTTGTGCTTTTCTAAGAATTTGTCCATTTCTTCCAGGTTGTCCATTTTATTGGCATATAGTTGCTTGTAGAGCTCTCATGATCCTTTGTATTTCTGCAGTGTCAGTTGTTACTTCTCCCTTTTCATTTCCAATTCTATTGATTTGAGTTTTCTCCCTTTTTTTCTTGATAAGTCTGGCTAACGGTTTATCAATTTTGTTTAGTTTGTGTATTTTCAAATTTGTTGCTGGTCTGCATCCCCCTTCCCACACCCCTCTGCCTCATTATTTCATTGTCACAGATAAGGTAAGTGAGGAACAAAGAGATTAAGTAACTCACCTAAATCACATATGGAACACAGGGGAACTGAGATCTACCATTTGACCTTAAGTCAGTTTAGCTCTAAAGATCATTCCCTTCTTAACATATTCTGTCTCTGAGATGTAATCACTTCCAAATTCTCAACCTTCTTCTCTACTTTCTGCACAAAAACATGACCCATGATTCTGCATATCCCATAATAACCATATGATAACATAGGTTACTTGGGAAGTTTTCTCCCCACTGAGGTTCTTGCTTACTGGATTTATCTTTTAATCCATTCGGAGTCTTCTATGTAGTTCAGTAAAATTCAACTCTCTGTTGTCAGAGAAAAGGTGAGATAAACCATTCTCCTCAATTCTGTGGAACTCAAGAAGGTGACACTGGGACTGAGAGTGAAATGGAGGTTGTATCTCTGCTGCTTTATCAGTCAGTTTCCGAAGTGTGAGCACCTAGATGAGCTGAAGATGCATTGGATGGGTGTTTTTTTGTACAACATCACCCCTTGCTGCAGTCCAGGTCCTTAATCTGGGGCTCCGTGGAAGAAATCATGATCTGTTCCAGTGTTGGAAGAAAGCTGTCTGATTTGTTTGTTTGTTTGTTTTTTTTAATTTATCTGTTTATTTATTTTTGGCTGCATTGGGTCTTCATTGCTGTGCATGGGCTTTTCTCTAGTTGTGGTGAGCGGGGGCTACTCCGTGGCAGTGCGCAGGCTTCTCATTGCAGTGGCTTCTCTTGTTGTGGAGCACGGGCTCTAGGCGTACAGACTTCAGTAGTTGTGGCACATGGGCTCAGTAGTTGTGGCTCACAGGCTCTAGAGTGCAGGCTCAGTAGTTGTGGTGCATGGGCTTAGTTGCTCTGCAGCATGTGGGATCTTCCCGGACCAGGGCTGGAACCCATGTCCCCTGCATTAGCAGGTGGATTCTTAACCACTGCGCCACAAGGGAAGTCCCAAGCTGTCTGCTTTGGATTTACTGAGAGATTATGTTTGCAGACTGGACCTATTGGGCAGTTAAAGGCTTTGTGAAGGATAATTGTGACTGTATTGGTTTTTCACCTGTGTGCTAACAGAGAAAGTATTATCTCCATCTACCGAGCCCTTCCTGCCTTCCCCTCCACTTCTCTCCTGCTTCAGTGCCCACCTTGGTGTATGATGTTCTCAGGTATGGTACCTTACCCCACAACCTGTACCAGTTGGCTTTCCCATCTGAGGTCCTGCCATAATTTTTTTTTTTAACTGAGAAACACATTTACTGAACTTATAAGACAGAAAATAAAGAAACCAAGCTCATTTAATACTGATAGTCAAGGCAGTGAGTTTATTTGCAAAACCAAAGCAGTTATCATGGGTTTGAAAGGAACACCTTAACCAGCAGAACTTTGTATACGCACAACCCACACCGATTCACAGATCAGATTAGATAGATAAATTGCTGCTACTGCTTTACCCACAATATAATTAGTCCTCTGTTTCTCATCCATGAGTAAATTGTTTGATTGTCCCATCTGAATATCCAAATTTACCTGCAGTGCTTGCTCCTGGATATCACGAAACAGTACCATATTTTTCTCAGTCATGATTTCTTGGCTCCCCAGAAGACATTCCTCTCTTTCTTGTTTGCCATCCCTGTCATCCTGATTGTCTGTGGGCCAATCTGATGTTCTTGATTTTCTGTTGCCCCTTTTCCTGATTCTCTGTTGCTTAGAGTAGTCTACCACTCCCTCTCCAGGTTTCTGACCATCAGGGGAAGGGGCACAGAATTTGGTCAGGCCATCTGTGAGGCCTTTCCTTTTCTTGTTGAACTTCAAGGGAACGTTGGCATCTCGGTGGACATCCAAGCTGCCCATTCAGTGTAAATATCTTTCTTCTGACGACGATGCTGATTGGCTGGAGAGAGTGATATTATGTGTCTGACCCCTTCCAGGGCCTGTTTGAAATTTGCTGAAGGCAACTTTTGACACTATGTTTTGTTTCTTTAATGTCCTAATAGATTTTTTAATGTCCTAATGGATTAGTATAGTGCCGTTTTCTCTGTGCCACCTTCTGTAGAAATTTTTGTCCTTTTCCCCTAGGTTGACCTATTTGACATGGCCACACGCCTTTTGGCATCCCAGGGAGCAGCGGATCACTACACTCCATGTGAACAATCTTGGTCACAGGAGTCATGAAAGAACATGTTATCTGCATTTTTGCCCTCATCTTGACAGGAGCTGCATGGTTTCCCCTCGAGGTGCTGCCGCCGTAAAGCCCTCACTTCTATCCATGAGTTCCGGTGGGAAACTTGAAAAAGGTTGGATGACCGCTGTTGCCACAGTTGGCACAGGAGATGAGTGCCTCTGCTCTTTTCTCTGTTCTTTTGTACCAAGACTGAACCCCACAACCTGTACCAACTAGCCTTTCCCTCTGAGGTCCTGCCACATTTTTAGTGAGCGGTGAACAGGTTTCCATCTCTGGAGGCATCCCCTGACTTCTCTTTGTCCCAAACTAACAAAAAAGAACCTTTTTTGTTAGTTTCAGAGACAGTTCTACCACTTCCTGTAAGTTTCTCTTTTCTCCGTTGGTCTTACTTTTTTCAAAGAATCTGTGCCACATATCTTCCCTGAGGTAAAGAAGTACAGGCTCCACTTTCTCTTTGAGTTGGGGAAGGGAAGGGCGAAAAGATAGGGGGAGGAACAAAAATTCAGATGTTCAAAATTTGCCTGCCATAGTATTTTGCTCAATGGCAATGTTTCCCTATCCTAGCTGTGGTTTTCTGGACTCAGCATCGCTCTCTTTCTTGTTTGGCGTCATACAGAATGAATAAAAGCATCTTTTCTACTTTGAACCCAACTGGAATAATGTTCTTCAGTGAAATCGGTCTGCAGGAATCTCCTCAATAAAATTTTGTTGACTCAGAATCAATCCTAGGTAGATGATGGTGATACCAAGCACAGGACCCTCACTTTGTGGCATAGGCTGCAGTAGGAGTTGAGGAAGGGATTTAGGGAGAGTGGCAGTGGGACAATGGGTATCCCTTTGTGGTGTGCCTCTGACATGGGTCTAGGACTTTGGTGATGCCTTTCTTAACCAATTGATGGTTATTGCCTCGGATGGATTCAAGGCTTGGATTTGCCTTTCGTTTGTTAAATTCTAAGTACCAATATTGCCTCTTACTGTCATTAATAAGCTCTCAGTACTTTTATTCTTCCTTTTAAAAGTTAGAGTTTCATAATCGTGCACTGTGAGACAGTGCTGAGGTTATTAGCACTTTTCTAAGGCCCGATTTATAAATATTCTTCCACTATCTCTCAGGTTATCTACAAAAGAATTTCAATAATTCACCCTTTCTATTGTACTTGAACATAGCTCTTGAGGGTATTTCTTTTTTCTCTGAAGTGAGTAGTAGTGTTTTTTTATTTTTTTAAACCATCATTTTCACTGACACTACATCAGCATCAAAGAAATGATTTCCAGCAAGTTGTGTGTAAGTTGAAGTTTCCAACTGATTTTTGCAGTTCTATCTTGCAAATCAAGGTGGAGGAGCAAACAAACAAACAGAATTGTTGTAATACAGTGAATCAGAAAGCAAAAGGGAGCTTATAACTGGGGCTGTGTCCTAACCAATTGATTTGGGACTGACACTGATGAAGGACAACATTCTGCAGTAAAGAGTGATGCAGTAACTAGCTATTACTCAGATAGCGGTGTTTTTGTACTTTATCACTGTCTGTGAGCAATGACAAGGATTGAGGTGGCTTTCCGAAGTATGCCATAACTTTTGTAGCTATGCTTGGCCTTGACCAAGCCTTATTATGTGTTGGCTGTTTCATTCCTTCAGAGAGAACTAAAATATACCTGGACAATGTCCTGTGATTAATTTTGGTGAGAGACTTTCACATGAAAACAAAACACAGTAAAATAAAGTAAAATAAAAATGACCCAATGTATGAGATTATCAGAAGGAGCTGTGATGCATTTTGTTTTTCTTTCTTAAAAGGAGAGATTGGGGCTTCCCCAGTGGCGCAGTGGTTGAGAGTCCGCCTGCCGATGCAGGGGACACGGGTTCGTGCCCTGGTCCGGGAAGATCCCACATGCCGCGGAGCGGCTGGGCCCGTGAGCCATGGCCGCTGAGCGTGCGCGTCCCGAGCCTGTGCTCCGCAGCGGGAGAGGCCACAACAGTGAGAGGCCTGCGTACCGCGAAAAAAAAAAAGGAGAGATTGACTCTCAGAATTTGGAGATGGTGACATAGACTGCCATGGGTTTGATTTGTGTACAAATTATTTTTTTTAATCTGTTTTGGGATAAGAACTTTCTACAGGTAATTCAATAAAAGGTTAAAAGTAAAATGACAAAAAGCTGTTAAACCTCCTACTCTGGCAATGCTACGTTAGAACCTTTTCCTCTTCATTATTCCTAGGAGTCTTTGCATTCAACATTTTAGTTTCAGTGCTTTCTCCCCTTTTCTTGCTGTAATAATATCTCTGCCGTCTTTCTTGGTTATTTGACATGTTCATTTCTCTTGGGAATGATGTTGCTTATCTCACCTCAACAGCTACGAATTTTACTCTTTCTACCATACTTTACGTTCCATATACTTTTGCCTTATATTTCAAGCAAGAAACCAATGACTACCTAATGTATGTGCACTCTGTGTTTCATACTGTATATATTTTAGATATTTCACGTAAGTGATTTAGTGAAAGGTGGAAGAGGCAGTTTTTTCCGTTTTTTAGTCTTCACGGTGAAACTGAGCACAAATACCGTTTCCTACAAATTATCATGAATTTGTTGACAAAAAATCAATTATAACTCTGTCTCCTGATTCTTAAGTCTGTGTATTTAAGCTAATGTGACTCACAGAATGCTGAGTGTGAAGTGAACAAACAGTAATATCTTTCGTGACTTACTGCCTGGGAAGATGGCAGAAGATGTTACAGTGGTACATGGAGCTGCCACGGAGCCACACAAGTGGAAGCTACCACTCTAAACAGATGTAACTTTCTTCACAAAAATAAGTTCTAAATCCCCATTCTGTCTTGTTAGTGCTGGAAAAATGTTGCTTCTGGAGGGAGGATATCACTGTTATAAGGGAGAGATGCATTTGGAACCCTCAGTCTACAGAAGCACAGAACTTTAGCACCATGCAACCTACGCAGGGTTAACAAGAACAGAAGGATGTAAGTTATCTGGTATAAGTTCCTTGAATTTCTTCTCTCCACTCACTTCAAATATATTCTGGCTTGACTTTCTCAATTTTTTCCCCACCTAGGCTTTCCGAAGTGTGTTATGTTGGACAGTCAGTATTTAAGATTTTGTGGTGGAGAATCAGGAAGAAAAGGGAAACTAGACAGACACTTCAGGAAGAAGTTTTTTTGTTGTTGTTGTGGGGCAGGAGTGGGTTGGAGCATAATCCTTACATGAGAGCAGAAGTGGAAGAGGAAAATGGTGATAAAAAAGATGTTGATAGGATCCTCTTTCTTTTCCACTGTGTTTGATAAATAGAAATAAAAGATTTGTTATTTTAGTTTGAAACCACTTTTGGTGGCATGACCCGTGTTCTGTAAGGATGACCCCAGTGTTCTCCTGCACTATGTGGGTCAAAGCATAAGCTTGTGTTACGTTCATGAAGGCATGGACAGTCAATACAAAGAAGACCTGGACCAGACTGCTGCATGGCTTGAACCATAGTAGTTCATTATTTTCACCATCTCAGAGAGGAGAAACTTGAGGCCAGTATTGGTCAGTTAATGCCTGCCTACTATTGGTTACCTACTGTGTGCCAGAGACTGTGTTAGGCAATTAACATGACTGTGCTGGTAATCCTATCAATAACCGTGTAAGAAAACAGAAAACCGCCTCAAGAGCATAAAGTTCTAAAAAGGTAAAATGCAGAAGAAAAATGCTCAGTAAAAAACTTAGTCAATGTCAAAAGTAAAAGTCTCCTTTGCTTTTACTCTTTTTTTAGGCATTACCACCAGAGTTAACTGTTTCATGTACTGAATGAAATATATGGTTTAATTCCACGTCTGTCTAGAAAATCCCCAGACCTATGCTTGTTTGAACTGTATAGGCAAAATATGATTCTAAAGGAAAGTAGTCTTTTATGTACATAATCCATTTGTGCTTGAGATAGTTTTGGATATTGGATAATGCAGTTGGAATGTGAAATAAGTTTTCCTTGAGTGCACCTTCCTAAAATTTAAATATCATTTTCCATATATGTATTGGTGAAGGTCCAGTCAGGAAAACAGGAACCACACTAGGTATTGCAACAAAGAAAGTCTAATCTAGGGGATTGGTTAAGTAAAGCTGAAAGAGCAAAATGAGAAAGTCCAGCCATAACAACTCTAGAAAGTAGCCACCATCCAAATGGCTGGAGCATACAAAAAAAGAGGTTAGGATTTTCTGAATCTAGAAGAGTACAGACTCTGTACATTCGGGCTCAGATTACTGAACAGGGGTCATGACCCACGTACTGCAGGTCATCTGAGAAGGGTGCAATGAAGCCAGTTCCAGGAATGCCAATGGCTGCTGTTGGGATGAAGAGCCAGTACTAGATAACAGAGAGAGGAACAGGAAGGAATGATTCCCTTTCCCCTTCTCCTGCCTTCCAGCCTGTCCCAGAGAATACCACTACAGGCTGCATCAAACAGGGAGCAAGCTGACGAAGGACAAAAGTAGTTTTCACAGTCTTAGCCTCAGGATTACAAGAGTATAGAATTATAGATTTGGAGCTGAGAGATAAGAGCTTTATAACCAGCACAATATTTATAATCATTTAAAGGTATTTCTGAATTTAGAGTTTTAAACTTTAAATCATAGCTTAGGTCTGAGGGCAGTCCTTATAAGTGGCCAAAAATTTGACAGAAGGTAGACAGGGTGTGGAAACCGATTTAACTGGGATATAGCCTTTACTAGTTACACCAAAATTATTCTTTTTCCAGGAAATGGTGGGTCTAATGCCTTCAAGTATTAATTTGCTTAATGGTGAGAATGTTTCTACCTCTTAGGTTTAGCTTATAATTAAATGACTTGAAAGGTGTTACTTCTTATTGTCAATTCCAATGCCAAGATTTAGAACAAATTTAAACACATTATATACAGAAAATAATTACAAATATGTGGTGGGATTTGTGTTCTCGTGAACCTAGAATCCCATTTCTATTTTTGTAATCCAGTGCTCTAAACAAGGGTGTATGGCCCAGGGTTTTCCTGGGTGGCTAAATCACACTGTGGTGGTCTTATTGCAACATTGTTATGCATGTGAAATCAGTGTAACATTAATTTTATCCATATAAATATCTGTATCAGGAGTAGCCTTCAGTGAGAAATGTCAGAGGGAGAAAGTATGTGTTTGGTACTTTCCTTAATAGCAGTGTGTAAGAACTTTAGTACTTTTCACCTGTTTTTCCTATGCTGTTACCGAGGCCTTCAGTTTTTCAGTGAAGGTGCGATATGTGTGTAGGTGACAGCAGGAGTGGAGAAGGATCTTAGTTGGCTTACTGATTGTATTAGTCTGCTTAAGCTGCCATAACCGTATACCACAGACTGGCTGTTTTAAACAACAGAAATGTATTTTATGACAGTTCTGGAAGCTGGAAGTTTGAGATCATGGTGTCTGCTTAGTTGGTTTTGAAGAGGAGTCTCTTCCTGCCTTGCAGATGGCTGCCTTCTTACTGTGTCCTCATCTGGCTGTTCCTCTGTGATGCAGGAAGAGAAAGATTGAGCTCTCTGGTGTCTCTTCTTATAAGGACACTAATCCAATCAGATCAGCCTCTCCCCTCCCCCACCCCACTGCCCCCATGACCTTATTTAACCTTAATTACTTCCTTAGAGGCCCTATCTCCAAATACAGCCACACTGGGGGTTAGGGTTTCAATATATGAATTTTGGGTGGACACAAACATCTAGACCATAACACTGATGAATTCTGCTTCTTTGGTATTCTCAACACAAGCTCTAGGTACCTCATTGCCTTCATTTGTAAAGGTCAAGGGAAGCACTTAAAATTACCTAAGAACTAATGGAGAAAGTTATATCCTCTGCAGTTAATTTCTTTACTGATAACTGCAGTGTCTGCTCTTAATTTTTCTCTAGAGTAGTCTCATTTTACTTTTGATTCTTATTACTGAATTTAAGTGAAACTAAAAGGTAAATTCATCTTGGGCCATATAATATTCTCTTAGTATGTGATATAATTTTAAGTAAAACATTACTAGCTTAGTATTTAAAAAGACATTGCTAGTTTTATTATATCTTAGTTTTCCCTTAAATCAAGCCTCCAGTGGACAACTGGGTGTTTGTATGGAGTCCAGAGGAATATTGTATGTCTTTAGGATATTTTTGCTTAATCTATGACTTGTGGTTTAGAATCATAGGACTGTACATAGGCTGCATTGTGAAAGTCAATCTGCCCCACTCCAGAGGTGTGAGAAGCTAGACATAGACATTCTTCCTTACCCACCACATTCTAATAAAGAAATTATTGTGAGTGGAATATAAAAATATATTCTAAATCTTATTTGAATATTCTTTTGATACTTAATCCATATTAGAACATAAATTCAAATTGCTTGCTGTGTTTTTACTTGTGAGGCTTATAAGCATGCCCAGAGGTTGTTTAACCCAATGCATAAATGAAATATAATTTAAATAAGTGCAATAAAATGCCTGATTTTCTATCCTCTGTTGGGAAGAGCAAATTGATCTCTGGACAGTACAATGAGTAAAATATCTACTAGAACCAACGCATCCTCAAATTTGCCTTTTAATTGAATAACATCCTAAGACATTATTCTTCTATGAAAAGGAGAATTTACTGAAATCTCAAGAGAGTTCAGTGTCACCACCTTCCAACTCTGTATTTTTTGAGTCTATTGAAGAGGAGACTGAAACTGAAAATCTCACTTTTCAAAGTTAATATTTTTTGTAAATTAAAGTGCTACTTAATAATATTTGAAATAAAATATGGATACATATTATGTGCCAGAGACTATGCTAGGCACTTGGGATTTTAAAAAGATGAATAAAATAATTATCAGGTATTTATAATATATGAACTATATATGTTTCCCCAAATTTTGTAAGATGGTAGGACTACTAAGATAATAGAAGAACATGCTTAATAAAAAACAGAGGTAATATGGTGGAGGGAATGATTAACCAATACTCTTAGGGATGGAGGGTCCAAAGAAGAGCTTGACAGAGGATACAATTCCTGTTATTATCTACTGATACTCAGCACCTGTTGCCTCCTCTTCAATGTCCCTATACCCTATAGCGGTTGGAAGGCTAAAAAGTATAGAGAAATGCTCTAGTGAAAAATTTGCGAAGCAGGAGAGAATGGAGTCATTTTTCCTTTGGCAGTGATGGCTGCTGACATACAAAGATCCAGCAAACATTGTTTTTTATAGTGATCAGACTCCTTGTTTCACTGCCAAGTCATCACCCTTGACTGTGGGGGCAGCTGTGACATAGGCAGTAGTTCTTATAGCTTTCTGACCTCTGACTGTCAGCAGCAGCTCCCAATTTCTGGATCATACCTGCAGTGTTGTGACCTGAAAGCTTATTGGTGGCCCTGACTTGAGTTCCTCTAATCCTTTCAACAGTTTCCTTGGCATTTCATTCCCTGCATTAAATGCCTTCCTGTCTGACATACCTGGAGTGAATTCTGTTTCCCAAATTCAACTCTGACTGATACAAAGGGTTTGGAAGATCAATAGGAGCTCACCAAGTAAACAGAGGAAGAAAGCCTCATTCCACTCAAAGCAAAGAGAATGAACAAATTAATGGTGCGCATGAAACGCTATGGTATGTTAATATGGGTCAAAGTAAGTCATTACTGCTGGAGTATAAGGAGGTCAGAGAGAGCAAATGAGGTTGGCAAGTTAAAAAGAAAAGAGATAATGACGTGAGTTGTATGCTTTCCTAAAGCTGGTTAGGTACCGTTGAGTTAATTTAACCAGGGAATGGTGCTATAAAGGCTATATTTTTATGTGGCCCCCTCTCATGACGCCATGGAGGATGAACCTGGGAAGGTGGTTCAGATAGGAGAGAAGGCCCAGGGAAGCATGTGAAATTAGAGATTATCAAAGAGAAAATTTGATTCAGGCTTAGGTCTTTGAATTAAGTTATTATTATTATTTTCAAGGAAAATGTTCTTAAGAAAATGCATTGTGCTAATTTGTTTTCCAACTGCTTTCCATTATAGAAAAAAGTGAGGTTTCAGAAAAATTTCCTTATTCACGCACAGAGTACATCTCCTTTCTTTGCTATCTAAAAGAATCTCCAGCCTCACATATTTTAGACTTTCTGAAAAAATATTTTAAGAGGAAAAAGAGCTACTCATCTGTGTAGAAGGGATATTTTTGTCTTCCTTTGATGTTCGCATCAATTTAAATGAAATTTCTTTTTAAAGCATAAATACATTTATCCAAACTTCTCTTCTTGTAAATTATTGTAGTACAGGGTGGGAAGAAGCAAGATAATAGGAAAAGAAGTGGGGTCAGCAAGGAAGGATGCACTCGGGACTGGCATGGTCAGTCCTGGGCACACGGAGCTGCTGGCAAGCTGTTGAAGGAAACTGTTTATCTTGCTTCGTTTGCTCACTCCACACCTTTTCTTCACCGTTTTCTTTTTTTCACACAGTGCTCTCTTGGAACTGAGCCTCTGACTTCTATTCCCCAGCCCAAGAGAAGCTGAACAGACAACACAGAACATTAGGACACCTAATGTTTGTAAAAAAGTTTGAAAACTATGCATGTCTTTAAACAGGCAAACAAAAGCAAGGAAACATTTTTCTTTTTATAGAGTCAGGCTCTGTGTTCAAACTTCTAAAGAGGAGGCAGTAGGAACTGGTTTAAATTTGGATAGGTGTCTTAGTTCCGGCCACTATAACAAAACACCAAAGACTGGGTGGCTTATAAACAGCAGAAATTTATTTCTCACAGTTCTGGAGGCTGGAAGTCTGAGATCAGGGTGTCGGCGTGGTCGAGTTCTGGTGGGAACCCTCTTCCAGGTTGCAGACTGCTGACTTCTCAGAGTGTCCTCGCATTGCAGAGAGCACAGGTTGGAAGCCAGTTCTCTCCTGACTCTTATAAGGGCACTAATCCTGTTTATGGGGGCTTTCCCCTCATGACCTCATCTGTTTCTAATTACCTTCCAAAGACCCTACCTCCTAACACTACCATATGAGAGGTAGAGTTTCAACATATGAACCTTGGTGGGACACAAACATTCAGTCCATAAAAGTGGGTCTCTTCTGCACCCTTGACAAAATGGACCTCGAAGAAAGAATATTCTCTTTTTTTAGGCAAAACATATCTGGGCTTTTGCAGAGAAGTAAAGTTATTTGCCAATGGACATTTGTCTATAAATGGGCAATTCTACATGTAAACTAAAATGTAGTGCAGGTGTGTTTTCTAGATAAACATCATTTGTTGAATAATCCTTCATTTGTCAATTAAAAAATTCCCAAAAGAACCATTGTAAAGAATTAGTGTCTTTATACTGTGGAATGAAAATTATTCATAGTTTTCTAAATTATCAACTCAAGCATAAAGAAACATTGAAGAATAATTATTGTATAGTAGGGTTCTGATCTTAATTTTATTTTTTTCTTTCTATGAGCATTCTTTTTTTTTTCTTAAATTTGTATTGGAGTATAATTGCTTTACAATGTTGTGTTAGTTTCCACTGTATAACAAAGTGAATCAACTATATGCATACATATATCCCCATATCCCCTCCCTCTTGCGTCTCCCTCACACCCTTGCTATTCCATCCCTTATGTGGTCACAAAACACCGAGCTGATCTCCCTGTGCTATGCGGCTGCTTCCCACTAGCTATCTGTTTTTCATTTGGCAGTGTATATATGTCAATGCTACTCTCTCACTTTGTCCCAGCTTACCCTTCCGCCTCCCCATGTCCTCAAGTCCATTCTCTATGTCTGCGTCTTTATGCCTGTCCTGCCCCTAGGCTCTTAAGAAGCTTTTTTTTTTTTTGCAGTACACGGGCTTCTCACTGTTGTGGCCTCTCCCATTGCGGAGCTCTGTGGCTCTGGACGCACAGGCTCAGTGGCCATGGCTCACGGGCCCAGCCGCTCCGCGGCATGTGGGATCTTCCCGGACCGGGGCACGAACCCGTGTCCCCTGCATTGACAGGCGGACTCTCAACCACTGCGCCACTAGGGAAGCCCCCATTTTTTTTTTTTTTTTTTAGATTCCATATGTATGTGTTAGTATATGGTATTTGTTTTTCTCTTTCTGACTTACTTTACTCTGTATGACAGACTCTAGGTCCATCCACTACACTACAAATAACTCAGTTTCGTTTCTTTTTATGGCTGAGTAATATTCCATTGTATATATGTGCCACATCTTCTTTATCCATTCATCTGTCGACGGACACTTAGGTTGCTTCCATGTCCTGGCTATTGTAAATAGAGCTGCAGTGAACATTGTGTGGTACATGACTCTTTCTGAATTATGGTTTTTTCACGGTATATGCCAGTAGTGGGATAGCTGGGTCATATGGTAGTTCTATTTTTAGTTTTTTAAGGAACCTCCATACTGTTCTCCATAGTGGCTTGATCAATTTACATTCCCACCAACGGTGCAAGAGGGTTCCCTTTTCTCCACACCCTCTCCAGCATTTGTTGTTTGTAGATATTTTGATGATGGCTGTTCTCACTGGTGTGAGGTGATACCTCACTGTAGTTTTGATTTGCATTTCTCTAATGATTAGTGATTAATGATGTTGAGCATTCCTTCATGTGTTTGTTGGCAATGTGTATAACTTCTTTGGAGAAAAGTCTGTATAGATCTTCTGCCCATTTTTGGATTGGGTTGTTTGTTTTTTGATATTGAGCTGCATGAGCTGCTTGTAAATTTTGGAGATTAATCCTTTGTCAGTTGCTTCATTTGCAAATATTTTCTCCCATTCAAGGGTTGTCTTTTCATAAACCATTGTTTATGGTTTCATTGCTGTGCAGAAGCTTTTAAGTTTCATTAGGTCCCATTTCTTTATTTTTGTTTTTATTTCCCTTTCTCTAGGAGGTGGGTCAAAAAGGATCTTGCTGTGATTTATGTCAAAGAATGTTCTTCCTCTAATAGTTTGATAGTGTCTGGTCTTACATTTAGGTCTTTAATCTATTTTGAGTTTATTTTTGTGTATGGTGTTAAGGAGTGTTCTAATTTCATTCTTTTACATGTAGCTGTCCAGTTTTCCCAGCACCACTTATTGAAGAGGTTGTCTTTTCTCCATTATATATTCTTGCCTCCTTTATCAAAGATAAGGTAACCATATGTGCATGGGTTTATTTCTGGGCTTCCTATCCTGTTCATTGATCTATATTTCTGTTTTTTTGCTAGTACCATACTGTCTCGATTACTATAGCTTTGTAGTATAGTCCGAAGTCAGGGAGTCTGATTCCTCCAGTTCCGTTTTTCTCTCTCAAGATTGCTTTGACTATTCGGGATCTTTTGTGTTTGCATACAAATTGTGAAATGTTTTCTTCTACTTTTGTGAAAAATGCCATTGGTAGTTTGATAGGGATTTCATTGAATCTGTAGATTGCTTTGGGTAGTATAGTCATTTTCACAATGTTGATTCTTCCAATCCAAGAACATGGTATATCTCTCCATCTGTTTGTATTATCTTTAATTTCTTTCATCAGTGTCTTATTGATTCCTGCATACAGGTCTTTTGTCTCCTTAGGTAGGTTTATTCCTAGGTATTTTATTCCTTTTTGTCACAATGGTAAATGGGAGTGTTTCCTTAATTTCTCTTTCAGATTTTTTTTATCATTAGTGTATAGGAATACAAGAGATTTCTGTGCATTAATTTTGTATCCTGCTACTTTACCAAATTCATTGATTAGCTTTAGTAGTTTTCAGGTAACATCTTTAGGATTCTCTGTGTATAGTATCATGTCATCTGCAAACAGTGACAGCTTTACTTTTTCTTTTCTGATTTGGATTCCTTTTATTTCTTTTTCTTCTCTGATTGCTGTGGCTAAAACTTCCAAAACTATGTTGAATAATAGTGGTGAGAGTGGGCATCCTTGTCTTGTTCCTGATTTTAGAGGAAATGGTTTCAGTTTTTCACCATTGAGAACAATGTAGGCTGTGGGTTTTTCATATATGGCCTTTATTATGTTGAGGTAAGTTCCCTCTATGCCTACTTTCTGGAGAGTTTTTATCATAAATGGGTGTTGAATTTTTTCGAAAGCTTGTTTCGTTAATATGGTGTATCACATTGATTGATTTGCATATAATGAGGCATCCTTGCATTTCTGGGATAAATCCCACTTGATCATGGTGTGTGATCTTTTTAATGTGCTGTTGGATTCTGTTTGCTGGTTTTTTTTGTTTTTTTTTTTTTTTGCGGTACGCGGGCCTCTCACTGTTGTGGCCTCTCCCATTG
This sequence comes from Tursiops truncatus, assembly GCF_011762595.2. Classification (NCBI taxonomy): domain Eukaryota; kingdom Metazoa; phylum Chordata; class Mammalia; order Artiodactyla; family Delphinidae; genus Tursiops; species Tursiops truncatus. Next base: position 51,973,304 of record NC_047042.1, read on the forward strand.
AGGAGCACAGGCTCTGGACACACAGGCTCAGCAGTCATGGCTCATGGGCCCAGCCGCTCCGTGGCATGTGGGATCTTCCCGGACATGAAGGGGACATGAAGCCGTGTCCCCTGCATCGGCAGGCGGACTCTCAACCACTGCGCCACCAGGGAAGCCCTGTAGATTTCTTTTTTTTGTGACATCTTTGCCTGGTTTTGGTATCAGGGTGCTGGTGGCCTCGTAGTATGAGTTTGGGAGTGTTCCTCCCTCTGCTATATTTTGGAAAACTTTGAGAAGGATAGGTGGTAGCTCTTCTCTAAATGTTTGATAGAATTCGCCTGTGAAGCCATCTGGTCCTGGGCTTTTGTTTGTTGGAATATTTTTAATCACACTTTCAATTTCATTGCTAGTGATTGGTCTGTTTATATTTTCTATTTCTTCCTGGTTCAGTTTCAGAAGGTTGTGCTTTTCTAAGAATTTGTCTATTTCTTTCTTCTTGTCCATTTTATTGGCATAGAGTTGCTTGTAGTAATCCCTCGTGATTCTTTGTATTGCTGTAGTATTAGTTGTTATTTCTTCTTTTTCATTTCTAATTCTGTTGTTTTGAGTCTTCTCCCTTTTTTCTTGATGAGTCTGGCTAGTGGTTTATCAATTTTGTTTATCTTCTCAAAGAACCAGCTTTTAGTTTTATTGATCTTTGCTATCACTTCCTTCATTTCTTTTTCACTTATTTCTGATCTGATATTTTTGACATCTTTCCTTCTACTAACTTTGGGGTTTTTATGTTCTTTCTCTAATTGCTTTAGGTGAAAGGTTAGGTTGTTTATTTGAGATTTTTCTTGTTTCTTGAGGTAGGATTGATTTGCTATAAACTTCCCTCTTAGAAATGCTTTTGCTGTGTCCTGTAGGTTTTGGGTTATTGTGTTTTCATTGTCATTTGTTTCTAGGTATTTTTTGATTTTCTCTTTGATTTCTTCAGTGATCTCTTGGTTATTTAGTAGCGTATTGTTTAGCCTCCATATGTTTTTTTTTTTACAGTTTTTTTCCTGTAACTGATTTCTAATTTCAGAGCGTTGTGGCCAGAAAAGATCCTTGATACAATTTCAATTATCTTAAATAACCAAGGCTTGATTTTTGACCCAAGATATGATCTAGCCTGGAGAATGTTTCATGAGCACTTGAGAAGAAGGTGTATTGTGTTGTTTTTGGACGGAATGTCCTATAAATATCAATTAAACCCATCTTATTTAATGTATCATTTAAAGCTTGTGTTTCCTTATTTATTTTTGGATGATCTGTCAGTTTGTGAAAGTGGAGTGTTAAAGTCCCCTACTATGATTGTGTTACTGTCAATTTCCCCTTCTATGGCTGTTAGCACTTGCCTTCTGTATTGAGGTGCTCCTATGTTGGATGCATAAATATTTGCAATTGTTATACCTTCTTCTTGGATTGACCACTTGATCATTATATAGTGTCCTTCCTTGTCTCTTGTAATAGTCTTTGTTTTAAAGTCTATTTTGTCTGATATGAGAATTGCTACTCCAGTTTCTTTTGATTTCCATTTGCATGGAATATCTTTTTCTGTCCCCTCACTTTCAGTTTGTATGTGTCCGTAGGTCTGAGGTGGGTCTCTTCTAGAGAGCATATATACAGGTCTTGTTTTTGTATCCGTTCAGCCAGTGTATGTCTTTTGGTTGGAGCATTTAACCCATTTTCGTTTAAGGTAATTATTGATATGTATGTTCCTATTACCATTTTCTTAATTGTTTTGGGTTTGTTATGGTAGGTCTTTTCCTTCTCTTGTGTTTCCTGCCTAGAGAAGTTCCTTTAGCATTTGTTGTAAAGCTGGTTTTGTGGTGCTGAATTCTCTTAACTTCTGCTTGTCTGTAAAGGTTTTAATTTCTCCATTTAATCTGATTGAAATCCTTGCTGGCTAGAGTAATCTTGGTTGTAGGTTTTTCCCTTTCATCACTCTTAATATGTCCTGCCTCTCCCTTCTGGTTTGCAGAGTTTCTGCTGAAAGATCAGCTGTTAACCTTATGGGGATTCTCTTGTATGTTATTTGTTGCTTTTCCCTTGCTGATTTTAATTTTTTCTTTGTATTTAATTTTTGATAGTTTGATTAGTATGTGTCTTGTAGTGTTTCTCCTTAGATTTATCCTGTATGGGACTCTCTGTGCTTCCTGGTCCTGATTGACTATTTCCTTTCCCATATTAGGGAAGTTTTTAACTATAATCTCTTCAAATATTTTCTCAGACCCTTTCTTTTTCTCTTCTTCTTCTGGGACCCCTATAATTTGAATGTTGGTGTGTTTAATATTTTCCAAGAGGTCTTTGAGACTGTCCTCAATTCTTTTCATTCTTTTTTCTTTATTCTGCTCTGTGGTAGTCATTTCCACGATTTTATCTTCCAGGTCAGTTATCCATTCTTCAGCCTCAGTTATTCTGCTGTTGATTCCTTCTAGAGAATTTTTAATTGCATTTATTGTGTTGTTCATCATTGCTTGTTTGCTCTTTAGTTCTTCTAGGTCCTTGTTAAACTTTTCTTGTATTTTCTAGATTTTATTTCCAAGATTTTGAATGTCTTTAGTAACATTACTCTGAATTCTTTTTCAGGTAGACTGCCTATTTCCTCTTCATTTGTTTGGTCTGGTGGTGTTTTACCTTGCTCCTTCATCTGCTGTGTATTTCTCTGTGTTCTCCTTTTGCTTAACTTACTGTGTTTGGGGTCTCCTTTTCTCTGGCTGCAGGTTCGTAGTTTCTGTTGTTTTTTGTGTCTGTCCCCAGTGGGTAAGGTTGGTACAGTGGCTTGTTTAGGCTTCCTGGTTTAGGGGACTGGTGCCTGTGTTCTGGTGCCTGAGGGTGGATCTTGTCTCTGTGGTGGGCTGGACCACGTCCGGTGGTGTGTTTTGTGATGTCTGTGAACTTAGTATGATTTTAGGCAGCCTCTCTGCTAATGGGTAGGGCTGTGTTCCTGTGTTGCTAGTTGTTTGGCATGGGGTGTCCAGCACTGTAGCTTGCTGGCCATTGAGTGGAGCTGGGTCTTAGCGTTGAGAGAGAGACCTCTGGGAGAGCTCTTGCCGACTGATATTACGTGGGGCCAGGAGGTCTCTGGTGGTCCAATGTCCTGAATTCAGCTCTCGCACCTCAGAGGCTAAGGCCTGACACTGGGCTGGAGTTCCAAGACTCTGTCAGCCACACGGCTCAGAAGAAAAGGGAGTAAAAAAGAAAGGAAAAGAATAATAAATAAAATGAAATAAAATAATTAAAATTAAAAAATACAAAATAATAAAAAAGAAGAGAATAACCAAACCGATAAACAAATCCACCAGTGATAACAAGTGCTAATAACGGTACTAAAATAAAAATCAGAAACAAGTCAGTTGCAGACAGCAAACTCCAAATATACAGTTGCTCCCAAAGTCCACTGCCCCAATTTTGGGTTGGTTTATTGTCTCTTCAGGTATTCCACAGATGCAGGTACCTCAAGTTGATTGTGGAGATTTATTCTGCTGCTCCTGAGGCTGCATGGAGGAATTTCCCTTTCTCTTCTTTGTTCACACAGCTTCTGGGGTTCAGCTTTGGTTTTGGCCCCACCTCTGCGTGTAGGTTGTCCTCAGCTTTTGTTCCCACCCATCAGTGTGGGGTTGAAGCATCGGCTTATTAGGGGGCTCTGGCTCACTCATGCTGGGGTGAGGGAGGGGTATGGTAGTTATAACTGGAATGCAGGGCGATCCTGTGGTGGCAGAGGCTGGAGTGACGTTGCAACAGCCTGAGGTGCTCTGTGTGTTCTCCTGGGGAGGTTGTCCCTGGATCACGGGACCCTGGCAGTGGCGGGCTCCCAGGATAGTGATAATCCCCTATCACAGGTCACAGTGGGTAGTGACCTGTGCTTGCACACAGGATTCTTGGTGGCTGTAGCAGCAGCATTAGTGTTCCATGCCCGTCTCTGGTGTCCAAGGTGACAGCCGCATCTCGTGCCCATCTCTGGAGCTCATTTAGGCAGTGCTTTGCCTTCTGTTGGCAGGCGGGGAAGGAATTCCCCTCTCCTTGTGCACTCTGAAACAATGGTCTCTTACCTCTTAGTAAGGTCCAGAATTTTTCCCGGACTCCCTCCAGGCTAGCTGTGGCGCACTAGCCCCCTTCAGGCTGTGTTCACACAGCCAACCCCAGTCCTCTCCCTGGGATCTGACCTCCAAAGCCAAAGCCTCAGCTCCCAGCCCCCACCCGCCCTAGTGGGTGAGCAGACAAGCCTCTCGGGCTGGTGAGTGCTCAGCACCGATCCTCTGTGTGGGAATCTTTCCGCTTTGCCCTCTGCACCCGTTGCTGTGCTCTCCTTTGTGACTCTGAAGCTTCCCCCCAGCCCACCCCCCATCTCCACCAGTGAAGGGGCTTCCTAGTGTGTGGAAACTTTTCCTCCTTCATAGTTCCCTCCCAGAGGTGCGGGTCCCGTCCCTATTCTTTTATTTCTGTTTTTCCTTTTTTCTTTTGCCCTACCCGGATACGTGGGGATTTTCTTGCCTTTTGGGAAGTCTGAGGTCCTCTGCCAGCATTCAGTAGGTGTTCTGTAGGAGTTTTTCCACATGTATATATAATTTTGATGTATTTGTGGGGAGGAAGGTGATCTCCATGTCTTAGTCCTCTGCCATCTTCCAAATTCTTTTCCTGATCTTAATTTTCAATCCCTTCAAAATAACGTTGGGGAGCTCTTTAGCCATAATTATTCCCTTCTCTCATCATCTATGTTTTCTAGTCACTCTTTGTGAACTATGTCAGTCTCGGAAAGAATGCTTATTTATCAGTTCTTTGAATTTTAAAATCAGAGTCTTTAATCTCATTCATAAAGTTGAAGAAATCTTTGTAATTAATCAATATAGCATTATTTGCCCAATTATTGCTGACAGCACTACAGATGCATGCATTTTGGGGATTGGAGGATTTCTGTCTCATCTTCCTTCTTGAGAAATGTCAATTTCTGGAGCAATTATTTCCATTTTTACATTGGTGCTCACTGGGTATGTGCTTTTTGTCCCTCTCTGTTCTGTGACCTCTCAGATCTTTGAAATCCTTGTATCACTCTCTCATTGTCTACAATGGTAATAGAGACATTCTAGCACCTGGATTTTTGGAAAGAAGAGAAAAACTTTTAAGACGAAATGACCCTCCTCCAATACATGTTGATCCCTCCACAGTGCGAAAGCCATGGTTTTATAATTCACATCTCAGGTTATCAGTAAGTTCTGAACTATAGCAACTTGGGAGGTTCTGTTTAACCATTTCATGGTTGCTTTTGGGCAGGCTATAATCCTTTATGCAGACACTTGGTATTCCCAAATCGTTGCACTGTATTTCCTCCCTGCTTGATCACACAGTTCCCTCAGCCTGAAATGCCTTTCAACTTTGTTTCTTACTTGTCACACTGCTATCCATCCTTTGAAATCAAGTTAAAAGGCCCCTTTCTCCATGAGGCCTTTTCCAATAACTGTAGATTTAACTGATCCTGCTGTTTTTTGAACATCTTGCTATGCTGATGATATTCTAAAGTATAATTGGAGGTTACTTGCCTTATCACCCTCATTATCTTATATAAATGTGTCTGGTTTTTTTCTCCAAAAAGATTAGAAGTAGTCATCTCTCTTATTAAAGGTAAGTTCCTGAGAAAAAGATTCTTATATATGATTGTGTTAATTATCATAACAGATAATTCCCAAATCAAAATAGTTTAACACAGCTGAAGTTTATTCTTACTCTTATAAAATTTCAGTGTGGTCTCTGGCAGGCAGTCTTCTGTGTGGTGATGTAGCAACCAGGCTCTTTCCATCTCAGGCACTGCCCTCTTCAACATGTGGCTTCCAAGGATGCCAAGTAAGGCCAAGAGAGACTAGAGAGAGAACGTTTGCTTCTTAACCAGGTTGGTCCCAAAGAGTTTATACTTCTCTTTTGTTTATACTCTGTAGTCACCTGGCCATGGCCAGATGCAAAGAAAGCCCAGGAAATATAGCGTCTGGCTAGAAGATGCTTCCCTAGACACTGTGGGATAGGAACCCAGATCTTTGTTGAACAGGTAGCTCTGCCACAACAATATGGGTGGTCATAGGTCTCTACAGTGCTTTGCCCATTGGAGGTGCTTTGATATATGTTTGTTAAAAAAAAAAAAGAATGAATGAATAAATACTGTGTACCAGGTCTAGGGTAAAGGAAATTAGGTGAGAGCCACAGGTTTGCATGTGTTTTATGGCTACTGGGTGTATGAGTTCACAGACTTAATGTCAGTGGGAGAGCAGCTATTTATTCAAAGGGAGAAATAATCAGTTTGGGACTTATCTCTGTTCTTTAATCATGCCTTGATCCAAAGGCCATAGAGTATTTTATAGACGTTGTGATGAATACTTAGGAAAATATTGTCATCTTTCTTGTTCTGAGTACATTTTGTTGTTTACGTGCTTTACACATCATTTATTTGCCCGAAGAACATTCTAGAAGGAATGTTTCTATTTTAGAAAATAACTGTTCTCATTGTCGGGCAAACATCCATTTGTTCTAATGATTAAAGAAGTGTTCTATTACCTTGGGAAAGACTCAGATTTTTAAGAGGCGGGGACAGCATTACGTAAGTTCTAAGGGAATGAAAAAAATTTTTTTCTATACAAAATATTCATTGGTACTGCTTTTGCTATTTTTTTCTTATTAAGAGGCAATAGATATGATATCTATTCAAAAGTATGTAGTGTTACAAAGTGACAAGATGTCAAATGCACAGGCTGCGGGAGAATATTTCTTAATGCAACATATTTATTGGAAGCCTCTAGCATCCATTACATTGTACAAGTGAACAAAATTGATAGGTGTTAAAAAAAATTAAAGCATCAGCCATGGTATGTTTAGTGTCTACAGGTAAAACAAAACACTTTAGATCTGAGCTTCCACTTTATTTTATATGTGTGTTTACTCAGGAATTGTTATGCTTTATCATTTTTATTGTTCTTTTATCACAGCTGTGTGAAAAATTAGAGTTGGAGCAGTGCTCATGTTTTTACTAAAATACATTTTATTTCCTGCTATGAAGCAGATTGCTGGCGTTTGCTACTTTTATTCTTATGGCTGCATGACTCTCTCCGTTCCAGTTAAGGTTGTGTCAGTATTTCTATGAAAAAAAGTCCTTTTTATTTATGTATTTGTTTTTATTCTATGATTGCCTTAGCTAAGCAGAGGTGAATCTCAGAAGAACTCATGCTAAGTTAAAAAATTGGACAAATAAAACATGGGCACCGAACACTGACTATAAATTCCACACGACAAATACTGCATCTGAAATAAAGGTAAAGTTCAGAGAGGATGATTTCCACAGGATTCGATAAGAAGGGACCTTTACATTGTAACGTAGCCACTCAGGTTCTTGAAACTGAGACTGATCTCATGATACTTAAGGTTTCAAGAAATCAGATGAACTGTTAGCAAGTACACTCTGGGTGGAAATTGGGTGCAACCATCTTTACCTGGAAGCATGTGTAAAACTTGAGGTGGTGGGACTTCTAGCTGTGCAATACACTTTGGATAGGGAACTGAGTTTTCTTTCTCACCATTGTAGTTTAAACAGTGTATTGCTCACTCAGGTTTGTTGGAGTAAGGACCCCCATCAGTGTTGGTAAGCATCATTTTAACTCTTTCTGCATTTGGCATAGAAAGGGCCGATGCTAGTTTACTTTTCCAAGTCACCCTGCTGGTAAAACAACAGGGGAATGTAATCCAGCAAACAAACGTTTTATAGTTTCAGATTTGAAACTAATTTGTCTTTGCCTAGTGATAATCCACTCATCCGTACCTGTGGACAGGCATGTGGCAGGGGAAGGTGACAAGCTGTGCCTGAGAGAATGGGCTAGGGGGCTTGCAAATGTAATCTCCTGGTCGCTTGGCTAACAGTGTAGTTCTTGTCCTTTTCAACGAAGTTTCCTGATTTTTTAGGCACAGAGATATGGATAAAAGTATGGAGTGGGCAAGTCTTAACCTGCCATTCCAGTTCTTTCACTTCCTTTGGTCTCTCTGACAGCCTAGTAGGGAATAAGCATGAGGAAAAAGGGGGAGCACGCATCTTGGGGTCAGGGTTCTGATGCCCTCTGCGATCTGTAGTCCTGTAGTCACAAAGACTTTGGGTGCTGTTGTCTCCATCCAGCACTCCGGATATCCACCATCCATTGTTTGGATGCCTCTTTACTGCCTTGGCTAGCTCAGTAGCACCATATCCGATGTTTCTTAACAGTATGGGATACTGTATTGCTACTCTAACACAGTTAGAAAATTGAGTAACATTCTAAACCAGAGCCCCTGCAGGTGTCCTAGCAGCACCATTCCTAAAGCCACGGCAGGGCTGTGCAATGAGAGACGGTCAAGTTCTCTGCCACATCTACAGTGCCTTTATTCAGTAAGCAAACATTTCTTGGGCACCAACACAAATAAGACTGGTCAGTGAGCATGTGTACCACACATAAGGAATTTTGAGAATCTGTGTTTATTTATAACTATTGCAGTTGAAAGTCTAAAACAGTAACCATTTCAGAGCATTAGAGGGTAGTCTAATAACTGTGATCAAACAGAACAGTCAGCCTGGGATACTTGCAACCCAAATTTGATTGTTTTCTAAGGCAAGGGGAAGTAATACAGCCTAAAGCCATTTAGGAAATCATTGTAGCAAATATAGATAGATAACTAAAGAAATCATCACAGAGGTATGAAATGCCTTAATTTTCATAGGAGGAAGGGGGAAAAAAACTTCTGTTTGCATTTCCAGCCCAACTCTCTGGGACTTCCTTGCATCTACACAGAAAACACATTGCATCTGAGATTTGCTCTGCAGATTAGGGAGGGAAATTAAGTATTCTGCCTCTAGGCTGCAAGCCGAACATTACAAATAGATGCATCTGGGTTGTGCTGGAAGAAGATACACTCAAAACTGTCCAAGGAGTCGGCGAGAAACCCATCTGTGTATAAAACTCAGAATTGGACTGCTTTTGCTTTTGTTATAAAAATCCATTCTGTTCAAATCCCAGCTAATGAAAATGTGCATCTGTAAACAAAAAATAAATCAAGGAAATGTATTAATCCTGCAGCTGCTGTCTACTTAACTTTACTTGTAAAAAATAACTCAGTTTTCTGGTCTGAATGTTCTTGCTCTTTAGCAATGTGATGGCAATTCGAGGGGGACAAAATATGTATTGAATTCTATTTATGTGTAACAACCTTGGCAGTAAAAGCAGATATGCTGTAACTGTACAGTCATTTGCTTTTATAACTGGGCGGATACTTGAGTTCCAGAGTCTGACCCTAGAAATCCATTACATGGCTGTTTAAATTGCTTTTTTATTTGCTGAGGCGATTAATTAAGTTGTTTCTCTAACCTAGGATTGTCACTGTGAGTAGGTCAGCTGGATCATGTTCCATGTTTTATAATTTGGAGATGAACAGAAAGGGCCCTTGACCAAAAATGTCCTCCTGTCTGCATTCCATAGTGATGAAAATATTTGTCTTTAAAATGGTTAGACTATTAGTTTCTCTAGGAAGGATAGTATATTAGCTAGAATTAGACAAAAATTCATCTCATCTATCATAACCCACTGTAACTGGAAATGAGGCAAGACCTCAAAGAAAAAGGAAACAAAATATTTCAGTTCTGATGAAGCAAGAGAAAGGTCTGGGAATGGCACTATCTTTAAAAGATCATCTCTCCTTGATGGTTGGAAATCCTTACAGATCTTGGCATACATCCCATTGCTAATGTTACCATGAGAAGAAGGTAGGAATAGGTGCAGCTTATTAAGAATAAGTTTATCCTAGGAGAGATGACCACAGATAGGATGTGTGGCTAGACCATAGTAGATGTGACATTGAAGGAAGATAAAGAATCTTCTGGGGCTTCCCTGGTGGCGCAGTGGCTAAGAATCTGCCTGCCAGTGCAGGGGGTACGGGTTCAAGCCCTGTTCCAGGAAGATCCCACATGTCGCGGAGCAACTAAGTCCGTGCGCCACAACTACTGAGCCTACACTCTAGAGCCCATGAGCTACAACTACTGAGCCCGTGTGCCACAACTACAGAAGCCCACGCGTCTAGAGCCCGTGCTCCACAACAAGAGAAGCCACCTCAGAGAGAAGCCCTCGCACCACAACGAAGAGTAGCCCCTGCTCGCGGCAGCTAGAGAAAAGCCCACGCGCAGCAACAAAGACCCAACACAGCCAAAAAGAAAATAAATAAAATAAAATAAATTAATAAAATTTTTTTTCCAAATCAAGAATGGGGTGTCTGACATAGAATTAAAGAGACTGTAGCTTTCAAATACCAACAAAAGTAAATGGAATTGCATAGTTACTGAGCTGCCTTTTTTTGGGGGGGAGGGAATTGATTTATGTTAGTCTTACCTTGTATTAATGATGCTAAGACTCTCTCAATAGGAAGGATTCTGCCTTTTAGCTTTCCGAGACAAATCCAGGGATAAGTACTGACTATGTCTTCTATTTTTTCAGGACATATACTTATTTCTCTTGTGCTGTTAACCCACATTTGGTTTTAATTGCTACTGGCCAAAATGCATCAAAGAGGAAGACTTTAAAGCTCAACAAACAGTTTGTACCACAGGAGCAATTGTTTTCATTTTCTTGTGTTTAAAAATCTTCCAGATCATCAGTAAACCTCTTATTGAAATGGCTCTATACCTGGCCATCCTCACTGTAACCCTCATGGCTTGAAGAGTTTGTCCTGGTGAAATTCATGGTGGTTAGAGAAAAGTCAAGGGTTTCTCTTAGCATCTCTTCTCTTAATCTCTTTACTTATAATTTCCGATTTCCTTGGAGATTTTTATCAAGAAAGTACATTCAGGGAATTCCCTGGCAGTCCAGTGGTTAGGACTCTGAGCTTCCAATGCCTGGGGGCCCAAGTTTGATCCCTGGTCAGGGAACAGCACGGCCCCCCTGCAAAAAGTACATTCACTTCCTTGTGCAAAATTGCTGCCTCGTTCCTTGGTGGCCGCAGCTGAAATCATTTTTCTTCTCTGTTAAGCCTGATTGTGCCCCCCACGCCCATTGCCTCCTGAAACAATGAGATTGATGGCAGTGTGCTGCTTTCACCTGACTGTTCCTACCGGCTCTACCAGGCCATTTCCACTCTTATGTCCTTTCCTGAGAGGCAAGCGGAGGATGTCAAACTTGCATAATTCAGTTTTGAAATTCAGCTGTTTATTCTCAGTTTAAAGGTTGGTGACTAGACAACAGGAGGCAGCTGGATGAAGTCCAGGGTTTGCCGGGCGCCGTTGGATTTTAAGGGATGTGTAATGTTACTTTTCTAGATTTTACTTGAAAATGGTGATTAAATTTTAGATAGGTACCTTGGATAATTGGTTGCATTACTTTTCCTCATAAGAAAAAATGCTGTTGGTGTACATTGGACTTGTGATTATGTTCTTTTTTTTCAAAGATGGGAAAAATAACCTCATGTAAACATACTTTTCCCCCCCATGGTATGCTACTAAAATGCTAGTGTTGATGGGTATTTGTAGTTGACTTATGTATTGAGCACAAAGAGTGTGCTGGGCTTTATGAATAAGCAGCATGATCCCTGTTTATCACGTAAGTATTTATCTTTTCTACTAATTAGAAGGCTCATTATAAACCCAGGTTTATACCTTGTGCATCGACAACTTTCAAATAGTACATTGGACTGTTTTTAGAGTCCTCGGAAGACAGAGCCTGGGGCAAAGCTTAGGTGCTAAAGCTTCATTGGTAATCCAATCCCAGGGCCGTGAGAGTGAGAAAAAGGGGAAGTTAGGTAAAGAAGGAAGAAAGCAAACATAAGGTGGTGCATTACTGAGTTTATCTTTTGTTTCACAAAGGGACACAGGTGGTCTTCCAGCCACGCAAGAGGTCTCCTGGCAGGATGATTAGAAGCATTGTATCTCCAAATGGTCCTCTGGAGGGGGAAATGCAAAGCAAATTTGTCTAGTGGTTCCCTGCCATCTCCAGTCTCTTCTTGGTCAAAGTAAACTATATGGGGAGTTGACAGCCCTTCACATTTGGCTTATGTCATTAGGTTGTGAAGCTTCGGAATCCTGACTTGTTGTCCTGTAGCTGGTACTTCATGAATCAGACTATGGTCAGCCCTCCATATCCACAGGTTCTGCATTCGTGGAATATTTGGAAAAAAAATTCCAGAAAGTTTCAAAAAGGAAAACTTGAATTTGTGTGCAGGCAACTATTTACAAAGCATCTGCATTGTTTTTATACAGCATTTACATTGTATTAGGTATTATGAGTAATCTAGAGATGTTTTAAACTGTAAGGGAGGATGTGGGTAGGTTATATGCAAATATGAGGTCTTTTTTTTTTTTTTTTTTTTTTTTTTTTGCGGTACGCGAGCCTCTCACTGTTGTGGCCTCTCCTGCTGCGGAGCACAGGCTCCAGACGCGCAGGCTCAGCGGCCATGGCCCACGTGCCCAGCTGCTCCGCGGCATGTGGGATCCTCCCAGACCGGGGCACGAACCCGCGTCCCCTGCATAGGCAGGCGGACTGTCAACTACTGCGCCACCAGGGAAGCCCTTTCATCAGTGTCTTATAATTTTCTGCATACAGGTCTTTTGTCTCCTTAGGTAGGTTTATTCCTAGATATTTTATTCTTTTTGTTGCAGTGGTAAATGGGAGTGTTTTCTTAATTTCACTTTCAGATTGTTCATCATTAGTGTATAGGAATGCCACAGATTTCTGTGCATTAATTTTGTATCCTGCTACTTGACCAAATTCATTGATTAGCTCTAGTAGTTTTCTGGTGGCATCTTTAGGATTCTCTATATATAGTATCATGTCATCTGCAAACAGTGACACCTTTACTTCTTCTTTTCCGATTTGGATTCCTTTTATTTCTTTTTCTTCTCTGATTGCTGTGGCTAAAACTTCCAAAACTATGTTGAATAGTAGTGGTGAGAGTGGGCAACCTTGTCTTGTTCCTGATCTTAGTGGAAATGGTTTCAGTTTTTCACCATTGAGGATGATGTTGGCTGTGGGTTTGTCATATATGGCCTTTATTATGTTGAGGAAAGTTTCCTCTATGCCTACTTTCTGGAGGTTTTTTTTATCATAAATGGGTATGGAATTTTGTCGAGAGCTTTCTCTGCATCTATTGAGATGATCATATGGTTTTTCTCCTTCAATATGTTAATATGGTTTATCACGTTGATTGATTTGCATATATTGAAGAATCCTTGCATCCCTGGAATAAACCCCACTTGATCATGGTGTATGATCCTTTTAATGTGCTGTTTGATTCTGTTTGCTAGTATTTTGGTGAGGATTTTTGCATCTATGTTCATCAGTGATATTCGCCTGTAGTTTTCTTTCTTTGTGACATCTTTGTCTCGTTTTGGTATCAGGGTGATGGTGGCTTTGTAGAATGAGTTTGGGAGTGTTCCATCCTCTGCTATATTTTGGAAGAGTTTGAGAAGGATAGGTGTTAGCTCCTCTCTAAATGTTTGATAGAATTCCCCTGTGAAGCCATCTGGTCCTGGGCTTTTGTTTGTTGGAAGATTTTTAGTCACAGTCTCAAATTCAGTGCTTGTGATTGGTCTGTTCATATTTTCTGTTTCTTCCTGGTTCAGTCTCAGCAGGTTGTGCATTGCTAATAATTTTTCCATTTCTTCCTTGTTGTCCATTTTATTGGCATAGATTTGCTTGTAGTCATCCCTTTAATCCTTTGTATTTCTGCAGTGTCAGGTGTTACTTCTTTTTCGTTTCTATTTCTATTGATTTGAGTCTTCTCCCTTTTTTTCTTGATGAGTCTGGCTAACGGTTTATCAATTTTGTTTATCTTCTCAAAGAACCAGCTTTTAGTTTTATTGATCTTTGCTATCGTTTCCTTCATTTCTTTTTCATTTATTTATTTCTGATCTGATCTTTATGATTTCTTTCCTTCTGTTAACTTTGGGGTTTTTTGGTTCTACTTTCTCTAATTGCTTTAGGTTCAAGGTTAGGTTGTTTATTTCAGATGTTTCCTGTTTCTTAAGGTAGGATTTATTGCTATAAATTTCCCTCTTAGAACTGCTTTTGCTGCATCCCATAGGTTTTGGGTCGTCCTGTCTGCATTTTCATTTGTTTCTAGGTATTTTTTGATTTCGTCTTTGATTTCTTCAGTGATCACTTGGTTATTAAGTAGTGTATTGTTTCGCCTCCATGTGTTTGTATTTTTTACAGATCTTTTCCTGTAATTGATATCTAGTCTAATAGCATTGTGGTCAGAAAAGATACTTGATATGATTTCAATTTTCTTAAATTTCCCAAGGCTTGATTTGTGACCCAAGATATGATCTGTCCTGGAGAATGTTCCATGAGCACTTGAGAAAATGTGTATTCTGTTGTTTTGGGATGGAATGTGCTATAAATATCAATTAGGTCCATCTTGTTTAATGTATCATTTAAATTTTGTGTTTCCTTATTTATATTTATTTGGGATGATCTGTCCATTGGTGAAAGTGGTGTGTTAAAGTCCCCTACTATGATTGTGTTACTGTCGATTTCCCCGTTATGGCTGTTAGTGTTTGCCTTATGTATTGAGGTGCTCCTATGTTGGGTGCATAAGTATTTACAATTTTTATATCTTCTTCTTGGATCGATCTCTTGGTCCTTATGTAGTGTCCTTCTTTGTCTCTTGTAATAGTCTTTATTTTAAAGTCTATTTTGTCTGATATGAGAATTGCTACTCCAGTTTCTTTTGATTTACATTTGCATGGAATATCTTTTTCCATCCCCTCACTTTCAGTCTGTATGTGTCCCTAGTTCTGAAGTGGGTCTCTTGTAGACAGCATATATATGGGTCTTGTTTTTGTATCCATTCAGCCAGTCTGTGTCTTTCGGTGGGAGCATTTAATCCATTTACATTTAAGGTAATTATTGATATGTATGTTCCTATTCCCATTTTCTTAATTGCTTTGGGTTTGTTATGGTAGGTCTTTTCCTTCTCTTGTGTTTCTTGCCTAGAGAAGTTCCTTTAGCATTTGTTGTAAAGCTGGTTTGGTGGTGCTGAACTCTCTCAGCTTTTGCTTGTCTGTAAAGGTTTTAATTTCTCCATCAGCTCTGAATGAGATCCTTGCTGGCTAGAGCAATCTTGGTTGTAGGTTTTTCTCCTTCATCGCTTTAACTATGTCCTGCCATGCCACTCCTTTCTGGCTTGCAGAGTTTCTGCTGAAAGATTAGCTGTTAACCTTATGGGGATTCCCTTGTGTGTTATATGTTGTTTTTCCCTTGCTGCTTTCAATGTTTTCTTTGTATTTAATTTTTGATAGTTTGATTAATATGTGTCTTGGCTGTTTCTCCTTGGATTCATCCTGTATGGGACCCTCTGTGCTTCCTGGACTTGATTAACTATTTCCTTTCCCATATTAGTGAAGTTTTCAGCTATAATCTCTTCAAATATTTTCTCAGTCGCTTTCTTTTTTTCTTCTGGGACCCCTATAATTCGAATGTTGGTGCGTTGAATGTTGTCCCAGAGGTCTCTGAGGCTGTCCTCAGTTCTTTTCATTCTTTTTTCTTTATTCTGCACTGCAGTAGTTATGTCCACTATTTTATCTTCCAGGTCACTTATCTGTTCTTGTGCCTCAGTTATTCTGCTATTGATCCCTTCTAGAGTATTTTTAATTTCATTTATTGTGTTGTTCATCATTGCTTGTTCCTCTTCAGTTCTTCTAAGTCCTTGTTAAATATTTCTTGCATTTTCTGTATTCTATTTCCAAGATTTTGGATTATCATTACTATCATTATTCTGAATTCTTTTTCAGGTAGACTGCCTATTTCTTCTTCATTTGTTAGGTCTGGTGGGTTTTTCCCTTGCTCCTTCATCTGCTGTGTGTTTTTCTGTCTTCTCATTTTGCTTATCTTACTGTGTTTGGGATCTCCTTTTCACAGATTGCAGGTTCGTAGTTCCCGTTGTTTTTGGTGCCTGTCCCCAATGGCTAAGGTTGGTTCAGTGGGTTGTGTAGGCTTCCTGGTGGAGGGGACTAGTGCCTGTGTTCTGGTGGATGAGGCTGGATCTTGTCTTTCTGGTGGGCAGGTCCACATCTGGTGGTGTCTTTTTGGGTGTCTGTGGCCTTATTATGATTTTAGGCAGCCTCTCTGCTAATGGATGGGGCTGTGTTCCTGTTTTGCTAGTTGTTTGGCATAGGGTGTCCAGCACTGTAGCTTGCTGGTTGTTGAGTGAAGCTGGGTCTTGGTGTTGAGATGTAGATCTCTGGGAGATTTTCGCCATTTGATATTATGTGGAGCTGGGAGGTCTCTTGTGGACCAGTGTACTGAATTTGGCCCTCCCACCTCAGAGGCACAGCATTGACTCCTGGCTGCAGCACCAAGAGCCTTTCATCCACATGGCTGAGAATAAAAGGGAGAAAATACAGAAAGAAAGAAAGAAAGAAAGAGGACAAAATAAAATAATATAAAGATAAAATAAAGTTATTAAAATAAAAAATAATTATTACGAAAAAAATTTTAAAAAGTAAAACAACAAAACAAAACAAAAACGGATGGACTGAACCCTAGGACAAATGGTGAAAGCAAACCTATACAGACAAGATCTCTCATAGAAGCATACACATACACACTCACAAAAAGAGGAAAAGAGGAAAAAATAATATATCTTGCTCCCAAAGTCCACCTCCTCAATTTGGCATGATTCGTCGTCTATTCAGATGTTCCACAGGTGCAGGTACATCAAATTGATTATGGAGATTTAGTTCACTGCGCCTGAGGCTGCTGGGAGAGATTTCCCTTTCTCTTCTTTGTTCACACAGCTCCGGGGGTTCAGCTTTGGATTTGGCCCTGCCTGTGCGTGTACGTCTCCGGAGGGCGTCTGTTCTTCGCTCAGACAGGACGGGGTTAAAGGAGCAGCTGATTTGGCTGCTCTGACTCACTGAGGCCGGCGGGGAGGGAGGGGCACGGAGTGCAGGGCGAGCCTGTGGTGGCAGAGGCCTGCGTGACGTTGCACCAGCCTGAGGTGCGCCGTGCGTTCTCCCGGGGAAGTTGTCCCTGGATCACGGGACCCTGGCAGTGGCGGGCTGCACAGGCTCCCCGGAAGGGAGGTGTGGATAGTGACCTGTGCTCGCACACAGGCTTCTTGGTGGCGGCAGCAGCAGCCTTAGCATCTAATGCCCGGCTCTGGGGTCCGCACTGATAGCCGCGGCTCGTGCCCATCTCTGGAGTTCCTTTAAGCAGTGCTCTTAATCCCCTCTCCTTGTGCACCAGGAAACAAAGAGGAACGAAGAAGTCTCCTGCCTCTTCGCCAGGTCCAGACTTTTTCCCGGACTCTCTCCCGGCCAGCCGTGGTGCACTAGCCCCCTTCAGGCTGTGCTCACGCCGCCAACCCCAGTCCTCTCCCTGGGATCTGACCTCCGAAGCCCGCTCCTCAGCTCCCAGCCTGGCCCGCCCCAGCGGGTGAGCAGATGAGCCTCTCGGGCTGGTGAGTGCTGGTCAGCGCCGATCCTCTGTGTGGGAATCTCTCCGCTTTGCTCTCCGCACCCCTGTTGCTGCACTCTCCACCGTGGCTCCGAAGCTTCCTCCTTCCACCACCCGTAGCCTCTGCCCGCGAAGGGGCTTCCTAGTGTGTGGAAACCTTTCCTCCTTCACAGCTCCTTCCCACTGGTGCAGGTCCGTCCCTATTCTTTTGTCTCTGTTTTTTCTTTTTTCTTTTGCCCTACCCAGGTATGTGGGGACTTGCCTTTTGGGAAGTCTGAGGTCTTCTGCCAGCATTCAGTAGGTGTTCTGTAGGAGTTGTTCCACGTGTAGATGTATTTCTGATGTATCTGTGGGGAGGAAAGTGATCTCCGTGTCTTACTCTTCCACCATCTTCTCCTTGATGGGATATTCTTAAAACTCTTCTATTAATCTCTTTTGCCTCCATGATTTCCATGTTAAGAAACATTCTACTGAATATTTTAGTCAATCTGTTGACAAAGATTTACTGAGCAACTACTATGTGTTAGGTATGATTTAAAGCATTAGACATTCAGCAGTGAAAAAGACAGTACCTCGCCTCCAGATGAGACAGATGAATACATAGAGAATACATAAAGTAATACATAGAATAGGATAATTTCTAGTACTGATAAACTAATGGAGGTGGTAGCAGTGAGGAACCTGGGTGCGGCAGAAAACCTTGGGAAGGAGGGCTTCGCCTGTTGGGGGAAGGTGTTGACTTGCCAGTGTGCTCAGCTATTGAAGGAAGAGCTCTGGCAGGCTGTGTTTGTTTATTTGTTCCTTATAGCTGAAGATTTCTCTGTATTTTTTGTTAACACTTACCCCTGCATCTTTAATTTGACATTATGCCTGCTAAAGTGATTTTTGAAAATAAGATTATACTCTTTTTCTCAGTTTTAAGCTATAATACATGTTGCACAGAATTCAACCACTGAGTCAGATTATTCCAGCATCAAGTATATCTTTATTGTAGGCTGACATGTTTCAGGAGACCAACTTTAGCTATTCAGAGGTATCTAGTTAATGATTTCTCTAATGACTTTCTGAAAAGCCTCTAAGTCTTAATATTAAATGAGACAGCACATATTTAAAATTCCTATCTCACATCTAAGAAAAATGACTATAACTTGTTTTAACACATTAGTAAATCATTTGAGTTGTCTGTTGATTCGTGATTTTGGTTTATTTTGGAAATCTATCCTTTGGCTATCGTAGCATGTAACTTGATAATTTTTTTAGTTATTGAGATTTTCTTCCTCTAATATTTTCTGCTTTCCCATCCTCATATTTAAGGAATTAGCTGGCACTGGGCTTTTTGCCCAAGAGCAGGTATGAGGCAAGTCAGAAAGTGAAGTGTTTGACAAGTGTTTGTAGCCATTTGTTTATTCAAGAGATGTTTATGGACCCTTTTAAGTGCCAAGCACTGATCTGGGTGCTGGGGATATAGCACTGAACCAAAGAGATGAAAACAAACAAACCCAGCTCTGGTAGAGTTGGTGGGGGTTACTATTTTTTAGAAGTCCTGAAAGTATTAGAAAAACATAGGGGCTATTGCAGAGGAGGTGGAAGGAAGGAAATTCATGGCACAAAGCATTTTGATCAGAAACATGAAAGGAGATGGGGTTTTTGAGACTGAAAATCTAAATTTTTCCCGAGTTGAGTGGTGGTGTGGGTTGAATTGTGTCCTCCAAAAAGGTATGTTGAAGCCCTAAACTCTGGTATGTGTGAACATGATCTTGTTTGGAAACAGGGTCTTTCCAAATGTAATCAAATTAAAATGAGGTTACTAGGGTGAGTCCTAAATCCAATATGACTGATGTTCTGACAAGAGGAGGAAAATACCACAAGAAGACGGAGAAACACAGGGGAACTCCACGTGACGACAGCAGCAAAGATTGGAGCGATGCAGCTGCAAGCCACGAAGTGCCAAGGATTGCCAGTGTAAAAAAATTACAGAAATAGGGCTTCCCTGGTGGCGCAGTGGTTGAGAGCCCACCTGCCGATGCAGGGGACACGGGTTCGTGCCCAGGTCCGGGAAGATCCCACATGCCGTGGAGCGGCTGGGCCCGTGAGCCATGGCCGCTGAGCCTGCGCGTCCGGAGCCTGTGCTCTGCAACGGGAGAGGCCACAACAGTGAGAGGCCCTCGTACCTCAAAAAAAAAAAAAAAAAAAATACAGAAACCTCAATTAAATAGAGTTGGGAGACCAGCAGGGGGAGCTCTCTCACCCTGCGTTGATAGCAGAGCCCCACAGGAAGACTCCTCTTCTTCCCTGGAAGGACTCAGCCAATGAAAAGCCATGGACTCTTTGTTTACTACAGCCTTCCCAAGTTCCTTTCCCTCTATAAAAGCGTTTCCCTTCCCTTGCCATGCAGGGCTCACCATGGTTGCAGACTGCAGATTGCCATTCTCTGCTGATCTTAAACAGACCCATCTTTGCTGGAGAAATGTCAGGTTAGCAGCAGCTGCCTCCAAAAGCTCAGAAGAGGCAAGGCAGTATTTACCCAGAGTCTCAAAGGGAGCATCACCCTGATGACACCTTGATTTTGAACTTCTAGCTTCCAGGACTGTGAGAGAATAAATTTCCCTGTTTTAAGCCACCCAGTTTGTATTATTTTATTAAGGGCAACCCTAAGAAGGTAATACAAGTAGTGAGGAAAGAGTGAAGAAGTCGATGAAAGGAGATTACAAGATGCATGTAGCGGGGTAGGAGTAAGGAGCTGATGTTGGAGAAGTTGCCCCCAAAAGAGAAAGTAGCTGCTACCCAGAAGAGCCCAAGGGTTTACTGGACATTGTATTAGTCTCCTGGGGCTGCCATAACAAAATAGCACAGTCTAGGTGGCTTAAATAACAAAAGTTAATTCTCACAGTTCTGGAGGTTGGTAGTCCAACATCAAGGTGTTGACAGGTTTAGTTTCTTCTGTGGTCTTTCCTTGACTTACAGATGGCTGCCTTCTTACTGTGTCCTCACATGGTCCTTGTGCATGTACATCTCAGTGTCCAAAGCTTTTCTTTTGGTAAGGATACCAGTCAGATTGTATTAAGGCCCACCCATATGACCTCATTTTACCTTAATTACCTCTTTAAAGACCCTAACTCTAAATATAGTCACATTCTGAGGTATTGGGGGTACCTCAGAACTTCAACATACAAATTTTGGGAAACAGATTCAGTCCATAACATGCAGGGAGGGGCATGTTTGCACATCCAGGATCTATGTGGTAACTGGGTCAACTGATTTCTCAGATTTCCTCAGAGGCAGCTCACCTTCGTGTACACATATGAATGACAGCAGTTCTTTTAGATAGTAGATGGTGAAGCTTTCACTTTGTTGGAAGCCAGTAGCTCCTTTGGTACCCCCTCAACAGGAGCAACCTCTGTCATTGCCTAAGACTTGCTCAGTTTCCATATAATTTATCCCATGTGTACATCTCCTCTTAGCCTTAGGGCCCATGTAAACCTAAGAAAAAATACCCAATGGGAAGGTGATGGGTGAGAGTCCTCTACATGCGTATTGAGGGGGCCTAATAAACAAATTTGGAACCCATAATGTAGGACAGTCATCGATGATGCCCCAACCACGTGTATTCTGGTACATTTTATTTATGAAAAATTATACCAGTAAGTGTATAGATACTCTGAGCTAAATGCTTCAAGACAGTTTAATTTTTAGAATATGCCTGATTAAAGGAAGAAAAGAACCAATTGTAGTCAATGAGGAATGTAAGATATTAGAAACACACAGTTAAAGATGTAGAAAGCATGGAATACTTTTCCATTTATCAAAAGTGCAATGCATCAGACCTTATTTATTCCCTGAAAACAATACCTTGGTGTGTTTTTGCAAGAAATGGCCAGGAAGGCTTGCTTCTTAGGAGTTTTGGTGGTATAGAGATGGGTGCCTAACCTGACCTTGAAATGCAAAGCTGGGAGCCATGGCCTAGGGTAGTGCTGGGACTGCTTGGGTGGTGTCACTGCCAGATGGAATTTAACAGAGTCTGACGGTGTATATTGTGTTTGGCCAAGACCTGCAAATCTGCATGTGGTGGGGATAAGAGTACAAGGTCCAGGCAGCCCTGCTGCTGTGAACGGTGGGGAAATCTCAGTAGTTACCAAGATGGTGCCAGGCTGCCCCACTGGAGGAATGGGGAAGGAAATTAAATCGCAGAAACAGAAAGTGTTCCTCACTCTGTATTCAGTGAGATTTGCCACTTTTTTGCATTGCTTCTCTATGCTTTGTAATCAGCTTAAAATGATTCCTAAGATGCTCATGTTTGGTTGAGGTATAACTGGGTGAGAGTGAGATGCAGACTTTTAGATTTCGATTTACAGTCATCTCTTGACAGTCACCGGGATGTTGTAGGACCATTTGAAAAGTTCAAATTCCCAACTAATAATATAGCTACGGAATTCGTTGATGAAGAAAAGACTACATAGCTATGTTGAGAGGCATTTACCTCTGGGCTCACTAGCTCTTTATCATAGTGTTTCTCAGAAGGTACCGAATCACCTGAAGGCTGGTGAAAAGTGTAGTTTCCCTGACCCCACATCAGTTCTACTGATTCAGAGTCTCTGCATTTTTTCCAAACACTTTGAGTGATTCTCATGCACACTACAATTTGAGAAGTACTATGCATATTATTCACATTTACATCTGAGCAAAATTATGGGTTATGACAACATGTGAACCTTCTCTAGCTTGTTCTCAAATAGATGTAGTTATGAGTGTAATATATGAAAATGCCTAGGTTCCAGTGACTACTGTATTCTCTCAGCAACAGAAGCATCAGGGAAGACTTGGAGATATCTCTTTATTTGCCCATTCACTCTCTATTCTCTTTCTTCTTCCCCTTACCAATAAATAACATTATGAATTCTAAAAAAAATAGGAAAAAAGCAAATGACTCTTTTAAAACAATTCATCTTGAAGAGTTGAATAGAGTACCCTGAATGTTGTGAGAATTTTATAGGACTTAAAAAAAAAACTCAGGTGAACAAAATTTTATTAATTATAACAGTGCTTGGTTGGTGACACATTATCATCATTAGTCTGTGTATGACACTCTCTCGCCCCCGTCCTGAAAATCACTGCTAATGAAGAACTAGAAATTTATCAATAACTTACATTTATTTCTGTGTGCTACTCCAGTTGCGTTTCCACAGACATGTATCCTATCCTAAATTTTGTTATCTTTTGCTTTTCATGAAATGTATTTACCCCATATATTTATATGCCTAAGCAATATATTGTTTAGTTTACTTTAATAACAGAGTAATAATAGAAGCTGTAATAACTTAACCATTCTACATTGCTTTCTGGGACATGCCATTTTGACCCTCTACTTTGTCATTCATTCATGTTGTTGTATTTTATTCATTCTTACTTTTGTATAACATTATATTATGATACGTACCACAGTTTATTTACCAGTTGTTTATTGATGGGTATTTTACATGTTTTTCCAGTATTTTAACATTATGAACACTATGTCTATGCCTATTAGCCCACCTCTCTCTTGTGAAAATTACTGGGTTACAGAATATCATTATATGTGACTTTATAAGATAATGCAAATTGTTTTTCAAAGTTGCTGTACCTCCAGAAATATAAAGAAATCACACCAATCTCCATTGTTTACAATATTTCATATTGTCCGATTTGTTTTGTTTTTTCTCCAATCAAATGTGTTTAAAAAGATGTTTCATTATGCGTATGTTTATTCTCAATAGGTGTTTCTTCTATAAACACCTGTTTATATCTTTTGCTTATTTAAAAAATTTTTTTTAATTTATTTTTTTTTTTGGCTGCGTTGGGTCTTCATTGCTGCGCACGGGCTTTCTCTAGTTGTGGCAAGCAGGGGCTACTCTTCATTGTGGTGCACGGCCTTCTCACTGCGGTGGCTTCTCTTGTTGTGGAGCACAGGCTCTAGACGTGCAGGCTTCAGTAGTTGTGGCACATGAGCTCAGTAGTTGTGGCTCGCAAGCTTTGTTGCTCTATGGCATGTGGGATCTTCCCGGACCAGGGATTGAACCCGTGTCCCCTGCATCGGCAGGTGGATTCTTAACCACTGTACCACCAGGGAAGTCCCTCTTTTGCTTATTTATATGTTTTGTATTTTTCCTTATTGGTTTCTAGAGCTCCTTTATATATTTTAATACTAATCCTTTGTCAGTTTTATGTGTTGTTAACATTTTTTTCCAGGTTTTAGCTTGATTTTTTCTTTTATTAAGGCTTCTTTTATGAATAGAAGATCTAATATTAATATAACAAGTTTATCGTTTTTTTTCTTTTACAACTTGGGAATTTTCTGTCTTCTTGAAGCTGTCCTTCCATACCTCACGGGCAGAAAGTTATTAACTTTTATTATCTTCTAGTTTCAAAGTTTGCTTTCAACATTAATGTTATATGACTTTTATGTTTGGGATGAGGTAAAGATCTTTTTAAAATTTTTTATATGAATAACCATTTTTTTTAACTTCTTTTGTTGCCTAGTTTTTTCTTTCTCCACTGATTGGCCATGTTACCTCTACTGCCCATCAAAATTCAATATATGGTGTGGGCTTATTTTTGGTTTCTATTTTCCATTGGTCAGTTTTTCTTTCCTTATGCTAATGCCGTATTGCCTTTTTAGTATAGCATAATAATGAGTCTATATATATGGTGGGGCAAATCTCCTTCCTTTTCTTCTGAAGTATTATTCTTGGCTCTTTGATCTTCCAGAGAAATTTTATGACCAATTTTTCTAATTCTGTGAAAAGCCCCATTGGAATTTTGATTGGAGATGCATTAAATTTATAAATCAATTTGGGGAAAACTGACATTTTTATGATACAAAAACTTGACATTTTTATGGTATAGAAAGTGACATTTATATGATACCTCTGCAAACCTGAGATAGATATCCATTTATTTAGGTCTACTTCAGTGTTTTCACTAAAGTTTTATAACCCATCATTTGTAATGTATTTTATAGCTTTTGGTGCTATTTTAAATACTGCCTTAGGAACATTTTCTAATTCTTTTGTATGATCCTGGATAGGTGATACATCCTTCTCAGGGTCTCACATACAGAGGTTGCACATATCCTTCTATCCCTCATAGGTGTTGATAATTTTGATCACTTGATTTATCTGCAGTATAATTACACTCCGCCTAGCCCCTGCAACCAATAAACAGTCTGTGAGGAGACATTAAGACCATGCAAATATCCTACTCCTCGTTAAGTGTTTGATACTGGAATAAGTCTCAGGTTCAGCTTACTCTGTTCAAGAATTAACGTGCAGCTGTATCATGGGGCTTGTGGTTACTCTGGGTGACTTTGCCCTTTCCTAGTCTGCTGGTCCAAGCTGGCTGTGGTCATGCTGGTGCCTATTTACTGACACACCCAGCAGCTCAGGTACCAACTCCGCACCTCTGCCAGCTGCCCCCAGGTATTTCCATCCATGGCCCTCGGCAGTTTTGCTTAGACCTCTAGGCTCCTAACTATCCCCTTCCCATTGTCTAAAGCTAAAGTCTGGTAGTCTGTCTGTTTGTTTATGTGTTGGTGGGGGAGGGGACCTTGAAAACTTTTCTACTCCCTGTAAGACCAGTGTGCTATATGCCTGAGGTAGGTGGTAACAGAACAAGAAAGTCTTTCAGAGCTTCTAGTTACTGTTGACCTTGGAAGCTGATGACCTCTGGTACTCTTAGAGTATAATTTGTCATTTCATGAAAATATTTTTCTCGATATTAAATTAACTCATTCCTACCTGATACCATATTTGAAGCACTCAGCATTAAAAAAAAAATGGAAGCAAAATTAGGCTATTTACTTCTCCAGTTGACAGATCTAATGAGTTAGGGAAACAAAGATATTTCTGACATGTTAGAATGCTTTAAAGTTGTGGTTAGCAAGCACTTTCCTTGAAACCTATGAAAGGCAGGAAACTGAGTTTGTTGTTAGATGATCTCTAGATCTAACCCAGGATGATAATATCTAGATCCTTTAAAAAGTTTTGAAACACACAGGTATCATAAGTTGAAAGAGGCTGTAAAGTGAATTGTTACTTCTTTTACAGTTTTTCTTGCCTTTAGGAAAATTACTTTTCTCATGAGCTTGATGAATGAAAGAAAAACAGTTTTAGAGGATTTTAAACTGTTGAACACAAGATAAATGCTGGAAAATTTTCCCCCTCTCTTTTATGAAGGAGACAGCCATATTACAGTTTCTTTCACTTCTTTTGCAAAAGCACTGTCTGATTGGAAAGATTTCAGGTTGAAAATCTATAGTAGTGAACAGAAAACACCGTTGGGATGATTTGAATTGCTAGAGCCTGGCATTCTATAATATTTAGAAACACATCACCCAAGTGAATGTCACTGTAGCTACACGTTGTCCTTTGGGGGGAAAATCTGAGTCATTGTTAAGAGGAATTGACCAGCTCCATAAATTTAATGATGTACTAATTTTTAAAGCACTTTTTGATTCTTGAAACTCTCATTTAACTTCAACAATTAAAAAGAAATCCAACTAAACAGCAATAACTTTTGTACTTAAAAAACTGTTTGAACTAGGACAAATGATTCTGTACTTACTTTCTCCCCTCCCCACCCCCCCCCCCCCCCCACGGAGGCAGAACTACAAGTCCTTTGGCTGTTAATTTTTTTTCTCCAAATCTGGATTTAGTTTAAGGATGTTATCAGAAGAGTTTTTTGCATTTTGTTACTTTGTTATCTTTTGGGAACTGTATTATTTCTGGGAGCTGTTCTAACTAATTACCACAAACTTGCTGTCTAAAAATGATAAAAATGTATTCTTTCATAGTTTTGGAGACCAGAAGTCTGAAATCAAGTTACTGGCAGGGCTGTTCTGTCTCTGAAAACTCTAGGGGAGAATCCATTCCTTGCCTCTTCCAGCTTTTGTGGCTGTTGACATTCCCTGATGTTCCTTTTGGTGACTGTTGACATTCCCTGATGTTCCTTGCCTTGTAGCTGCATCAGTCCAGTCTGAGCCTCCATGATCATGTTGCTTCTCCTCTTTGTGTAGCTTCTCTATGTGTCTGAGTCAAAACCTCAGCCTTTTTCCTATAAGAATAGATGTGATTGCATTTAGGATCTGCTTGGATAATCTGGAATAAACTCCTTCTCTCAAGATCATTAATCACATCTTCTGCTATTTAAGGCAATATTCACAGGTTCTGGGGATTAGGACGTTGACATATCTTTTAGGGGACCGATTTAGCTGACTGTATTCTGTCCTCTGGTTTGCCACCAAATCATATTCATCCCATAGGCAAAATGTGTTCACCCCATCCCCAAATCCCCAGAAGTCTCAACCCATTTCAGCGTCAACTCTAAGTCCAAAAATTTTACTTAAACATCATTGCTAAGAAAGTTCCAGATCTAATAATCTACATAATCTAAATAAGGTAGAGGTGAGACTCTGGGTATGATCCACCTTGGAGCAACATTTCTTTCCATATGTAGACCTGTGAAACCAGAAAACAAGTTATCTATTTCCAAAATACAATGGTGGGATAGACATAGTATAATAACTATAGGTATTCCCATTTCAAAAGGAAGACAATAAAAGGAAGAAAGGGGTCACCGAGGGTTGACTAGAGTGGGCTACATGGTGACCCCCTCAAAAGATATGTCCATATTCTAATTCCCAGATTCTGTGAATATTACCTTATATAGTAAAATAACTGATTAATTAAGGAACTTGAAAGAAGGGGCTATCTGTACAATAGATTGTTCGGTCAGCTCTAAGTATAATCGTGCGTATCCTTATAAGAGACAGGCAGAGGAGTTCTGAGACAGATGCACAGAGAAGACACACAAAGAGGGGGAGCCACTGTGATCCCAGAGGTAGAGAGATTGAAGTGATGCAGGCACAAGGCAAGGAATGCCAAGGACGACAATAGCCAGCAGAAACTGGAAGAGGCAAAGAGCGGGTTCTCCCATAGAGCCTTCAGAGGTAGCACATTCCTGCTGACACCTTGATTCCAGACCTCTGGCATCTGGATCCGTGAGAGAACACATTTTTATTGTTTTAAGCCCCCAAGTTTGTTGTAAATTGTTACAGCAGCCACAGGAGATGAATACAGGAACATTTGGAGTTTCCACAGCTCTGTTTTCTTGCTCAAGATGGAATTACTTTTCCTTCATGTGAAATAAATAACTTTGACTAGTAAAATTTTCAGCATTATAGTTTAACTCCAAAACATTAACAGGCAACAACAAGGAAAAGAACAATTGAAAATCTAGCCATGATATCTGCCATGTGTTGTCTGCCATTGTCAACAAGGGGGAGAGGGTATTTGCTAGTTTGTTGAAAAATTAAATAGTCATCTGCTAGTGAAGCTCCACCAGGTGTCAAATTTTGCTTTCTTTCCTTTTTTTTGTGTGTGTAGGCAAATTACAGGGCAGAAAAATTAGCTCACATATTGTATCAGGTGGGTTTGGTGAGGAGAATAGGCACTCTATATTCTAAAATAGTTATTTTCACAGAAGTAATTTAATAGAAGGATATAAAATATAAGCAGGTAGTAGAGGACTGAAAAGAAAAAAGGGAGCGTTGAGGCAATGCAGAGATAGTAACTGAAGGAAGCAGCTCTCGCTGCTGGAGCTCAGGGAGCAGGGAGCAGAGGTTGAGGCTATTGGAACAGAGAAGCTCAGAGGAAGGACCCTGTGGATCTGGTCCTGGTGCCTCTGAGGTGGCACAAGGTGGTTGGTTCCTGGAGTGTGGAAAAAATGGAAACTGGAATCAGCTCTTACTGAAGCTAACTGCTGCTGTTGGAATGATGCATTCATGCTGCATGACCTCAACAGAACAGTGAGCAAACATAGGGAAGCAAGTCTCTCTGTCCTCCAGCCTTTAGTCTCTCTCTAGTACCCATTACTCACAGCATCCAGAGACCCAGCTGGCAGACGTGAAAGATGGTTTGCAGAGTCCTAGCCCCAGCACCACAAAGCTGAGTGTAGAGGGGTAGGTTTGGAGCTGAGAGTCACCATCTGAGATCTGGATGCATTATATATAGATGAGAACTAATGAGATGCCCTAAGTTATTTTGACTGTGAAACACTGAGTCTTGTTTTATTTCCTAAGTTCTGCAGCATCATTTAACTCATTTGGAGCGAGTAAAGGCCAGGCTGCTTGCTAATGGATGCTGACTGTTTATTGAGAGGAGAGCAGACAGTCAGTGTGATGCTCATGTGACTCAGTTGCTGGACCATTGAGGTAGAGAACTAACATTTCCAGAATGAGGTAGCAGCTTTTCTGGGGCCTTCAGGGCCTCTTGGTGGGGGGTAAAGTTGGATGGAGGGATGCCATCAAGTTATAAGAATACGGTGGTGGCTTCATTAAAGGAAGATGCTTTTGCACAGAAGGAACAGCCACTATGCTTAGTCTTGGGAATCATTTAGAACTGCTGCCAATTGCCCTACTTAGTCACAAAAATGGATACAATTTGAGAAAACTGTGCGCCTGGCAAGCTATTATACTGGAATCAGAGGGCAGTTTGATGTTTTTTAGTTATGTTTCATCTTGAATGGAGACTTCTCTTAGCAAAAAACGTTTGTTGTTGACATGTCTGAGGATAGATGCTTTCTTGCCCTCCCACACTGCCCCTTCCCTTTGCACAAGAAGTCCAGCATGCTTTAACTTTTCAGCATATAGTCTCAGAACATCGCTTTTGTGTTAGTGGGGTATCTTGACCTGGACCATTTGCCTCTTGCTCCAAGTACATTTAGTTAGGAAGGTGCAGGCTGTAGCACCACTGAAATTGCCTCGCATCATCTCCAAGTGGGTGGAAAACTAATGTACAACCTCTGGCTCTTTTGGGATCTATCAAGGTGCCTGAGGAGCCTGGCTTCCCAACACCTGCTGGGGTGTTCGAGAAGGTGTGGATCTCTGACTACATGTTAGCAAGTCTTAGCATCATTTTTCCCAAAGGTACTCTTTATCGTTAGGCTATTTAGGCTCTCCATTAGAATTTGTGTTTTCTGCCATGATTTTATCTTTTTTTTTTTTTTTTTTTTGTGTGTGTGTGTGGGGGGGGGGAAGTTTAAGGAGTTTATTTTAGGTTAATAAATATGTGACAGCATGATTTAAAATATGTGACAGCATGATTTACTGTTCTTTTTTAAAATTAACTGTAGTTGACTTACAATATTAGTTTCAGGTGTACAACATAGTGATTTGATGTTTTTATACGTTACAAAATAATCACTAGTGATTTAGTTACTCTGAGCCTAGTCACCACCTAGCAGCAAAGTTATTACATTAGTATTGACTACATTGCCTATGCTGTACATTATATCACAGTGACTTATTTATTTTGTAACTGGAGGTTTTGCCATGATTTTATCTTCTTCTTTCCTTTCACATTCACCCCACTGTATCTGAAAATGTTAAATTTATTCGAAATGTAAATTTCCCAGAAACTGTGTACCCATGACCCACACGTGAATGCCCTTCTCACCCTGCTTAGGCTTTGCCACTCTTCTCTAGGCCACCATGATTGCCTCTCCTGTTGATGTCTAGCGCTTCGATGTCCTTCTTGCTCTGTGCCACCTAATTGTTTCCTTATTGAATTTTTAGGAAAGGAAGAGAGTAGCGTGAAATGGAAAGGAAAGGAAGAAGAATAGGAGGAAGAAGAAAAACTGAATCAGAACATTTTTATTATGTGTATACTGGGGGTGCTTTTTTTTTTTTTTTGGTACACGGGCCTCTCACTGTTGTGGCCTCTCCCGTTGCGGAGCACAGGCTCTGGACGCGCGGGCTCAGCGGCCATGGCTCACAGACCCAGCCACTCCGCGGCATGTGGGATCTTCCCGGACCGGGGCACGAACCCGTGTCCCCTGCATCGGCAGGCGGACTCTCAGCCACTGCGCCACCAGGGAAGCCCTAGGGGGTGTTTTTTTGTTTTCTTCTTTCAAAGAGTTTAAAATGCTGGGGCTAGAGGTTGGGGAGGGGAGACAGAGGAGAACTAGGATAGAAAGGAAGAAGTGGAGGAACAGGAGGTAACAAAGTTCTCCATTCTAATGGGCAGGGAAATGATTTCAAAGGACTCATTGCCAGGCCTCCATCAATTGGGGACCATCCAATGACATATCAACCTATGGGCAAGTCCCTCTGAACAGTGAGTAGGGGACTCAAGTCTCAAATGGGTACTCAGTGCTGCCTAATCCTTCCACATCCCCCTTGTATATTTGCTGTCTACCTCTTCCTTTCTCATTCTGTGCTGATGCAGTTGCCTCTGGTACTTCGACAAGAGAAGCGGAGTGATCAGACTGGAACTTTTTTGTAATCCCATCACCAACTCTGTCCACTCCCCTGCATTATTGGCACTTTGTTTTTTGCTTTGCTGTTACCTAGAGTGTCCAGCTCCTACCAAAGTCAAGCCCACCACGCCCTTGTGCCCTGGAGGGTCCCATTTCTTTTCATGTTGTGTAAACTTGCCTCTGTGGTTCTCCCTCCTTTCCCTTTTGTCCTCGATTCCTTTTACTCTACTGGTTCATACCCATCATCACCCTATACCTTAAACATAACACTAACACTCTCTCCAAATGCCTCCCAGAGGCATTCTTATATTCCACTTAAGTCTATGGCATGTTCAGCCCTGGATAATACTGTGTCTTCTGCACTTCTCATCCATGGTGTCTTGACACAGTGTGTTTTGACAAGATGCAAGTTGTGTTGCAAATAATTGTTACTCTTAGTTGTTGGTGTGTTAAAATTTGTAACAGATTTACTTATATAATTAATGTCCCTAGTTATGGCACTCAATCACTAGTATCCTGGTATACTTTCTTTAGTGTGAAATAAAGAGGTGAATTGAAAGCTATCGCAGTAAGAGTAGAGTGTATGTCCTGCGTGGGAATAATTGTTACAACTGGAGAAAAGTTTTCATAATCGTTTTGCCAAGCCATTTAATGCTCTCCTCAACTTCTCATTAGATGTAGAAAATTCCTTCTTTTCACCAAGCAGGTAGTTTCAGAATTTTATTTTCTTCTTAAGGCGTTTATAGACATTCCAAGAAGACTAATTTGCTTCAAACAAGTGATGTCATTAGGTGTATATTGCGAAAAAGGTTTTTTTTGTGTGTGTGTGAATAGTGTACCTTGATAATTTAAAACAATGTAGTGATTAAGAAAGACTTAGAGCCAAACTGTGAACCCCAAACTGGAAAATAATAGCTGAAACTTAAACTCATTAAACTGCCATTAGTTTTTACTCAGCTACAAATCATAGTAATTAAAAAGTAAACAAACTAAGAGACAAAAATAAATCAGAAATTGGCTCTCAGTTTTCTAAAACAACTACAGTAGACGATCAAAATAGTCTATACACTGAACCAGGATCCGAGACCCAGGTTGAAACCAGTGTTTTAACAGTAACACAAACTTATGATATTTGGCGTGCAAGACAAGCACAGGACATGTTGAAGATCCTGGATGACACTGCTTGTTTGTAAGCTCCTGGAGGGTCAACGATGACATAGTGCTGGGCATTTATTACATGCTCAAAAATTGCCCAAGTGACTCAAAAAAATCCAGTCCGTTATAGTTGGCTGAATTCATGACCACCTC
Organism: Tursiops truncatus; assembly: GCF_011762595.2. Lineage (NCBI taxonomy): Eukaryota > Metazoa > Chordata > Mammalia > Artiodactyla > Delphinidae > Tursiops > Tursiops truncatus. The sequence goes on from NC_047042.1 coordinate 52,005,343, forward strand.
TCAGCTATAAATAGTATGTGGAATTCAGCAGGTAAACATTAGGGTGGCCTTTATGTACCCCTTTTAATTATTATTTCTTCTCATCTTTACCCTCTCTTCCTTCTGAACTCCCCACTATCCCTGAGGTAGAGAGTGGGACATGTAATTCTCCTCACTATTGCAGCATTATTATTAATAATAAGATTTACAACTTTTAAAAAAAATTGAAGTGTAGTTGATTTACAATGTCGTGTTAGTTTCAGGTGTATAGCAAAGTGATTCAGTATACCTATACATGTATATTCTTTTTTGACTTCCTTTCCCATTTAGGTTATTACAAAATATTGAATATAGTTCCCTGTGCTATACAGTAAGTCCTTGTTGGTTATCTATTTCATATTTAGTAGTGTGTATATGTTTAGGATTTACAACTTTAAATTTGAGCTTCAGTTTATGGATGAAGGAAGAATTGAGAGATGGCAGGGTCAGAGTTTCGAGTGGGCCTTCATTGTTCTTATGTTCAGTAGTTAGTATTCAGAGCAAATAATTAGCTTTTTTAGAGAAGCCTCATTGCATTCTGGGTTAAAAGTTCTGCTATAAGGTGCTTCTAAGCTCTACTGATATGCTGAGAATGATTTTTCTTAAAGAGAAGACTGGAGTTAAATGTTGATAAAGTGGAATTTGGTTCTCCCTTCTTGTTTTTAATTATTCTTGAGGTCACTAAGTTACAGAGGAGTCTGGCCTTCTACTGGCAAGATTTTTCTTAACAACTGTGTGTAAATTTTATTCACCACAATTAATTTTCAGTTTCACTTAGAGTGGATGATATCTGCTAATGCACGTGCCAACAGTCTCTGTAAAGGGAGATCCTTCCTTAGAGTGCTCAAGCTCTAAGCAACAACAAAGTATAAAAAGAAAAGCAAAATCACTCCACTGGTCAACTCACTTGATTTGTTCATCAGCAAAGAAACTACTTGTACTGTGAAGGCTGAATCAGTAGGTCTGCAATTAGCATGATGTATCCTACTGAAATAAGAAATGTTCCTGCACTACATTGACTCCCGGTCAAGGCAGGAAGCACGCTGATGAAGAGTGTTACTTTGTGAACATAGACCAGTGAGTTTTGGAGTGGTTTGTATCAGCTTGTGAGCATTATTTGTTAATAACAGTGAGACTGATGATTTGTACCTGGTTTCATTGAGACCCAGGGGGGGCTCTGTTGTTAAGGCTGATTACGTACTAGGTTTATACCTACATGACCAGCAAAATGAAACAAACAAACAAATAACCATACAAACCCAAAACACCCAGTTAAGACTCCATGTTAGGCTTTTTGGTTCCAAAGTGTTCTGTGCAGATATTGATGCTTCCTGATCCAAGAGAGAAGGTGCGTCCTTAGACAGGGAGGGCAAAGGAACCCACATCTAGCCTCCCTGGATTCCTTGCTGCAAGGCAGCTTTTGCTGAGATGCATATCCTTACTTAATTTGGTTTCTATGCTGTACTTAAAAAAATTCCTGGCATTGTACATTTATTCAAAGAATATCAGAATTTTGTAGACATGTAGACTGGTTCTACTTGATTTTTTTTAACTTTTGACTCCCAATTTTTTAAAAATGAAGACATTTTTAAGAGCAGTTTCAGACTCACAGAAAAATCGAAGGAGCAGTTATGTCCCATATACTCCAGCCCCACACATGCTTAGCCTCACCATCAACATTGCCCACCAGAGGGGTACATTTGTTACAGTTGATGAGCCTACATTGACACACCATGATCACCAAAAGTATGTGGTTTACCTTAGGGTTCATTCTTGGTGTTGTACACTCTATGGGTTTGACAAATGTATAATGACATGTATCTACCATTATAGTATCATACAGAGTATTTTCACTGCCGTAAAAGTCCTTTGTGCTATGCCTATTCATCCTTCTTTCCCTCTCAACCCATGGCAACCTCTGATCCTTTTACTGTCTCCATAGTTTTGCTTTTTCTAGAACGTCATGTAATTGGAATCATACAGTATGTAGCCTTTTCAGATTGGCTCCTTTCACTTGGCAATATGTATTTAAGTTTCCTCCATGTCTTTTCATGGCTTGATAGTTCACTTCTTTTTAATGCTGGATAATATCCCGTTGTCTAAATGTACTGTGTGTGGTTTATCCATTCAGCTACTGGAAGACATCTTGGTTGCTTCCAAGTTTTGGCAATTATGAACAGAGCTGCTATAAATATCCATGTGCAGGTTTCTGTGTGCACATAAGTTTTTAACTCTTTTAGGTAAATACTGAGGAGCACAAGAGTATGGTAAGAGTCTTGTAAGAAAGTCTTGTAAGAAACCACCAAACTGTCTGCCCAAGAGGCTGTACCATTTTGCATTCCCACCAGCAATAAATGAGAGTTCCTGTTGCTCCACGTCCTCATCAGCCTTTGGTGGTGTCAGTGTTCTGGATTTTGGCCATTCTAATAGGTGTGTACTGGTATCTCACTGTTTTAAGTTGCATTTCCCTGATGACGTATGATGTGGAGCCCCTATTATACCCTTTTCTTGCAAAAACCCCACAAAATTTTAAGCATTGTTATGCTGGGTCTTGTGTGTCTTCTTTAGTAATTAAATCCTGCTTAATGGCCACTGTGAGGGCAGTACTATTGGCAGTTTCTTTTGTAGCCTTGCAGAACATATTATTTGTATATTATTTAAAAATTTTTACAAATCAGAATTATACCACTGATAATATTTAACGATTTGCTTTTAAAAATATCATGTGAATGTGTATATTATTTTTAGTTTTAAACTAAACTAAAAGAAACAACAACAAAAAAGCAAATATCCTTGGTGTAAATTTTTAAAATTTTACAACTTTATGTTAAGAAACATATTCTTTTCCAAGAGTTTCAAAATTTGCAACAAGGAAATGTTAAATATTGTGTGTGGTAATTTCCTGGGTCCTTCTAATGAAAAAATGCTTTTAATTAGCAATGTCTGTAGAATATGTGACAACCCAAATGACAGTAATATTTAGGGCCCTTAGAATCTGCTATATATTATTCAGTGTTTTTCTTGTGTTTCTTTTCCCATTTTCTTTCATGTTTAGAATTCTTGAAGAATGTTCCTTTAAAAGTATATATTCTCCTGAAATCCATTCTTCAAAATTATATTTGACTTCACCTGTCACTCACGGCTTTGCGTAGGTGAGGCTCTGAGCGGTTGCCCATTTGTTCTGTTTTTAACGGACTGTATATATGGTTGTGTGTTGGCTGCATTTCATGACTCCCCATGAGACTAAATACCTTTAAATATTTGTTTTTTGCTTTGTCAAGAGCCAGGGGTATTAGTCTGCTGGCAGTGGAGCCTGACAGGAGGGTAGGACCATCCTAGCCCTGAAGGAATGTGCAGTATTTGAATAGTATGATGGACAAGTGGCAGATCAGGAATCACCTAAAGGGCACAAGTAGAAAATCATCATCTAGCCTGCATTACTATGGTGTGTGGTGGTGTAATAGAAGCTCATGGTTAGAGTCTTTTCACTATTCTTATGCCAAATCTTCTTGCTAATATTTTCAAAAGTCTCTTGCACACTGTTGTTACTTTGGACCTAACAAACAAGGGATTTATTGGTGAATTGCTTTTCAAAATCTAATTTGTAGAAAGTGAGGAACACGAGGTATGTGTGTGCATGTGTGTGTGTTCACCCCTTATATTGTGTAGTCTGGTTCATACATGTACTATTGTCTATGAAAGTAGGCCCTCTCAATCTTCCCATCACAGTTTCTCATATTTAAAATTTTTCATGGGATTTGAGTTTTAAATGTTAGAATGCATTCATGGTTTGGTTGGCTTCCTTTAGGACTTCTGTCCTGTGGATCAGTAGAATTCTCTCTTATGTGTATAATAATATTTCTTACCTTTAACAATCCTTTTAAAATATCTCTCTGATATGTCATCTGAGCTATTTAACAGTGCCTATTGTACTGTCATATGCATGAACATGGATTTATGAAAAGGGTCAGTCTGACAGAAGCATGAAGTCAAGATCCCCTAAAGAGTGTCACAATACCGTTAGAAACAGAAAGGGCAGTGAGGGTGTTAGGGCAGATTTGGGAGTCACATGGCATTCATCAACATAGTATAGTGGGGAACATCAAAGACTGATGGAGGCAATGATGATTTTATTCCTTTGAGTCCTTGTTCACTACAACTGCACTGAACTTCCACTTGAACATCGACCATCAGAGTTACTTCTCACTGTGTTCAGGAGATGGTTTGTGAAACTCAAGTGAGGGCGAAGTTCTGTTCCCTCCTTCAGCTCCTGTCAGTCCAAATTCTTCAAGGAAGATGACACCAATAGGGAATAGAAGAAAGAGTTGAAAACAGAGAGGAAATGGAGACCATACATACTTAGGCAACTAGAAAATGCCCACACCATTCAGTAAAATCGTGCTTTTCCTTTAGGTCAAGAGAACCTAGTTGGTAAAAAATTTAAGCAATTCTTTTGCCATAATCATTAACATCTAACTTTGAGTTAGCAGAAAATTTTCAAAAAATTTTAAATAAGGATATCTAAAATCAAGAGAACTTTTAAAACGAAGGATATGAAAAGCAGATACAGACTATATCAGCTTTATGTTCATCTATCTGTATTATAACAGATTGCATGAAGTAAGAAAAATAGGAAATTTGTAATTTGGAAATTTATTAAGAGGTCAGGAACAAGACAAGGATGCCCACTCTTCCTACTTCTATTTAACATAATATTGGAAGTCCTATCTGCAGCAATCAGACAAGATGAGAGGATTTGTTTACTGGACTTTAAGACATTATTAAGCAACAGTAATTAAGACAATGTGGCACCGCCTCAAGGAAAGACAAATAGATAAATGAAATAGATCGATTGAATAGATAGTCCAAAAATAGACCCACACATATGTGGATACCTGTGTTACAACAAAGGTTGTATCTTTGTTGTAAAGGTGAGTAAAGAACAATCTTTTAAATTAATGATGTCTATGCAATTGTATACACAAATGGAAAAATTGATATTAGACCCTTGTGTTAAACATAAAGCAAACAAATAAAAAAAGAAAATTTAAGTAAATTGTATATCTCATGTGAAAAGCAACACTATAGCTCCTAGCTAGTAACGTAAGAGAGTATCATCATGACCTCAAAGTAGGGAAGGGCTTCTTTAAAAAGACAGAAAAAGCATTAGCAATAAAGGAAAAGGCTGATAAACTGGACTACATTGAAATTTAAAGCTTCTGTCCATCGAAAGATACCATTATCAGAGTAAAAAGGCAGGCACAAGCAGAAAATATTTGCAGCATGTAAATCCAATAGAGGACCCATATCCAGAATATATATAAAGAACCCTTAAAAGTCAGTTTTTCAAGACAGTCAACCAAATGAAAGTGGTAAAGAGATTTGAACAAACGCTTCACAAGAATTGACCCATAAACTTATTAGTCACCAGGGAGATCCAAGCTAAAAGCCCAATGATATGCAACTATACACTCATCAGAATGGGCAAAATTAAAAGATTGCAAGGATTTGAAAAAATATGCATTCTCATATATTGCTGATGGGAATATAAATTGGTACAACTTCCTGGAAAAGAGTTTGTCATCATATATAAAAAGTGAAAGATATGATAGACTATAAATAAGAAAATCCAGTCCTAAATGAATAACCAGTGTTGTGCTGATAAATATTTAAATTTGAATTTTGTTTTTATCGAATCCGCTGTGACAGTCTATGTTTCATTTATTTATTTATTATGTATTTATATTTTTAATTAAAAAATTTTTAATAGAACTTTACTGGAGTGTAATTGCTTCACAATACTGTCTTAGTTTCTGTTGCAAAACAAAGTGAATCAGCCATATGCATACGCATGTCCTTCCCACTTGAGCCTCCCTCCCATCCTCCCTATTCCACCCCTCCAGGTCATCGCAAAGCCCCGAGCTGATCTCCCTGTGCTATGCTGCTGCTTCCCACCAGCCAACTATTTTACATTCGGTAGTGTATATGTGTCGATGCTACTCTCACTTCACCCCAGATTCTTCTCCCAGCCCATGTCCTCGAGTCATTTTCTTCCTTTTATTTTTTTATATATATATAATTTTAACATCGTTATTGGAGTATAATTGCTTTACAATGGTGTGTTAGTTTCTGCTTTATAACAAAGTGAATCAGCTATACGTATACATATATCCCCATATCTCCTCCCTCTTGCATCTCCCTCCCGCCCTCCCTATCCCACCCCTCTAGGTGGTCACAAAGCACAGAGCTGATCTCCCTGTGCTATGCAGCTGCTTCCCACTAGCTATCTGTTTTACATTTGGTAGTGTATATAAGTCCATGCAACTCTCTCACTTCATCCCAGCTTACCCTTCCCCCTCCCCATGCCCTCAAGTCCATTGTCTACGTCTGTGTCTTTATTTCTGTCTTGCCCCTAGGTTCTTCAGAACCATTTTTTCTTTTTTTTTTTTTGGGGTCCATATATATGTGTTAGCATACAGTATTTGTTTTTCTCTTTCTGACTTCCTTCACTCTGTATGACAGACTCAGGGTCCATCCACTTCACTACAAATAACTCAATTTCGCTTCTTTTTATGGCTGAGTAATATTCCATTGTATATATGTGCCACATCTTTATCCATTTATCTGTCGATGGACACTTAGGTGGCTTCCATGCCCTGGCTATTGTAAATAGAGCATTGTGGTACATGACTCCTTTTGAATTATAGTTTTCTCAGCGTATATGCCCAGTAGTGGGATTGCTGGGTCGTATGGTAGTTCTATTTTTTGTTTTTTAAGGAACCTCCATACTGTTCTCCATAGTGGCTGTATCAATTTACATTCCCACCAGCAGTGCAAGAGGGTTCCCTTTTCCCAACACCCTCTCCAGCACGTATTGTTTGTAGATTTTTTGATGATGGCCATTCTGACCGGTATGACATGATACCTCATTGTAGTTTTGATTTCCATTTCTCTAATGATTAGTGATGTTGAGCATCCTTTCATGTGTTTGTTGGCAACCTGTATATCTACTTTGGAGAAACGTCTAGTTAGGTCTTCTGCCCATTTTTGGATTGGGTTGTTTGATTTTCTGATATTGAGCTGCATGAGCTGCTTCTAAATTTTGGAGATTAATCCTTTGTCAGTTGCTTCATCTGCAAATATTTTCTCCCATTCTGAGGGTTGTCTTTTCATCTTGTTTATGGTTTCCTTTGCTGTGCAAAAGCTTTGAAGTTTCATTAGGTCCCATTTGTTTATTTTTGTTTTTATTTCCCTTTCTCTAGGAGGTGGGTCAAAAAGGATCTTGCTGTGATTTATGTCAGAGTGTTCTGCCTCTGTTTTCCTCTAAGAGTTTTATAGTGTCTGGTCTTACATTTAGGTCTTTAATCCATTTTGTGTTTATTTTTGTGTATGGTGTTAGGGAGTGCTCTAATTTCATTCTTTTACATATAGCTGTCGAGTTTTCCCAGCACCACTTATTGAAGAGGCTGTCTTTTCTCCATTGTATATTCTTGCCTCCTTTATCAAAAATAAGGTGACCATGTGTGCGTGGGTTTATCTCTGGGCTTTCTGTCCTGTTCCATTGATCTATATTTCTGTTTTTGTGCCAGTAGCATACTGTCTTGATTACTGTAGATTTGTAGTATAGTCTGAAATCAGGGAGTCTGATTCCTCCAGCTCTGTTTTTCTTTCTCAAGATTGCTTTGGCTATTCGGGGTCTTTTGTGTTTCCATACAAATTGTGAAATTTTTTGATCTAGTTCTGTGAAAAATACCATTGATAGGTAGTTTGATAGGGATTGCACTGAATCTGTAGATTGCCTTGGGTAATATAGTCATTTTCACAATGTTGATTATTCCAGTTCAAAAACATGGTATATTTCTCCACCTGTTTCTGTCATCTTTGATTTCTTTCATCAGTGTTTTATAGTTTTCTGAGTACAAGTCTTTTGCCTCCTTAGGCAGGTTTATTCCTAGGTATTTTATTCTTTTTATTGCAGTGGGTAAAGGGAGTGTTCCCTTAATTTCTCTTTCTGATTTTTCGTTGTTGGTGTATAGGAATGCCAGAGATTTCTGTGCATTAATTTTGTATCCTGCAACCTTCCCAAATTCATTGATTAGCTTTTGTAGTTTTCTGGTGGCATCTTTAGGATTTTCTGTGTGTAGTATCATGTCATCAGCAAACAGTGACAGTTTTACTTCCTGTTTTCCAATTTGTATTCCTTTTCTTTTTCTTCTCTGATTGCTGTGGCTAGGACTTCCAAAACTATGTTGAATAAGAGTGGCAAGAGTGGACGTCCTTGTCTTGTTCCTGATCTTCGTGGAAATGCCTTCAGTTTTTCACCATTGAGTATGATGCTTGCTGTGGGATTGTCATATATGGCCTTTATTATGTTGAGGTAGGTTCCCTCTATTCCCATTTTCTGGAGAGTTTTTATCATAAATGGGTGTTGAATTTTGTCAAAGATTTACTGCATCTATTGCGATGATCATATGGTTTTTATTCCTTAATTTGTTAATGTGGTGTATCACATTGATTGATTTGCATATATTGAAGAATCCTTGCATCCCTGGGATAAATCCCACTTGATCATGGTTTATGATCCTTTCAATGTGCTGTTTGATTCTGTTTGCTAGTATTTTGTTCAGGATTTTTGCATCTGTGTTCATCAGTGATATTGGTCTATAATCTTCTTTTTTTGTGATATCTTTTTCTGGTTTTGATATCAGGGTGATGGTGGCTTCTTAGAATGAATTTGGGAGTGTTTCTCCCTCTGCAATATTTTGGAAGAGTTTGAGAAGGATAGGTGTTAGCTCTTCTCTTAATGTTTGATAGAATTTGCCTGTAAAGCCATCTGGTCCTGGATTTTTGTTTGTTGGAAGATTTTTAATTACAGTTTCAATTTCATTACTTGTGATAGGTCTGTTTATATTTTCTAATTCTTCCTGGTTCAGTCTTGGAAATTTGTACCTTTCCAAGAATATTTCCTTTTCTTTGTGGTTGTCCATTTTATTGGCATATAGTTGTTTGTAGTAGTCTCTTATAAGCCTTTGTATTTCTGCCGTGTCAGTTGTGATTTCTCCTTTTTCATTTCTAATTTTATTGATTTGCATCCTCTTCCTTTGTTTCTTGATGTCTGGCTAATGGTTTATCAATTTTGTTTATCTTCTCAAAGAACCAGCTTTTAGTTTTATTGATCTTTGCAACTGTTTTCTTTGTTTGTATTTCATTTATTTTACTCTGATCTTTATGATTTCTTTCCTTCTACTGGCTTTGGATTTTCTTTGTTCTTCTTTCTCTAGTTGTTTTAAGTGTAGGGTTAGATTGTTTATTTGAGATTTTTCTTGTTTCTTGAGGTGAGATTGAATTGCTATAAACTTCCCACGTACAAATGCTTTTGCTGCATCCCATAGATTTTGGGTCTTCGTGTTTTCATTGTCATTTGTTTCTATGTATTTTTTAAATTTCTTCTTTGATTTCTTTAGTGATCTCTTGGTTATTTAGTAGGACACTGGTTAGCCTCCATGTATTTGTGTTTTTTACAGTTTTTTTCCTGTAACTGATTTCCAATCTCATATCGTTGTGGTCAGAAAAGATGCTTGATACAATTTCAATTCTCTTAAATTTTCCAAGGCTTGATTTGTGACCCAAGGTGTGATCTATCCTGGAGAATGTTCCATGTGCACTTGAGAAGAAAGTGTATTCTGCCACTTTTGGGTGGAATGTTCTATAAATGTCAATTAGATCTATCTGGTCTATTGTGTCATTAAAGCTTGTGTTTCCTTATTTATTTTCTGTTTGGATGATCTGTCCATTGGTTAAGTGGGGTACCCTACTATTATTGTGTTACTGTCAATTTCTCCTTTCATGGTTTTTGGCATTTGCCTTATGTGTTTAGGTGTTCCTCTGTTGGGTGCATAAACATTTATAATTGTTATATCTTCTTCTTGGATTGATCCTTTGATCATTATGTAGTGTCCCTCCTTATCTCTTGTAACAGTCTTTATTTTAAAGTCTATTTTATCTGATACGAGTATTGGTACTCCAGCTTTCTTTTGATTTCCATTTGCAGGAAATGTCTTTCCTCATCCTTTCACTTTCACTCTGTATGTGTCCCTACATCTGAAGTGGGTCTCTTGTAGACAGCATATATATGGGTCTTGTTTTTGTATCCATTCAGCAAGCCTATGTCTTTTGGTTGGGGCATTTAACCCATTTACATTCAAGGTTATTATCGATATGTATGTTCCTATTACCATTTGCTTAATTATTTTGGGTTTGTTGTTGTGGGTCTTTTTCTTCTTTTGTGTTTCCTGCCTAGAGGATTTTCTTTAGCATTTGTTGTAAAGCTGGTTTGGTGGTGCAGAATTCTCTTAGCTTTTGCTTGTCTGAAATGGTTTTGACTTCTCCATCAAATGTGGGTGAGATCCTTGCTGGGTAGAGTAATCTTGGTTGTAGGTTTTTCTCTTTCATCACTTTAAGTATATCCTGCTACTCCCTTCTTGCCTCTAGAGTTTCCACTCAAAAATTAGCTGATGACCGTATGGAGATTCCTTTGTATGTTATTTTTTGTTTTTCCCTTGCTGCTTTTAATATATTTTCTTTGAATTTAATTTTTGTTAGTTTGATTAATATATGTCTTAGTGTGATTTTCCTAGGGTTTGTCCTGTATGGGAGTCTCTGTGCTTCCTGGACTTGGGTGACTATTTTCTTTCCCATGTTAGTGTAGTTTTCACCTATAATCTCTTCAAATATTTTCTCAGACCCTTTCTTTTTCTCTTCTTCTGGAACCCCTCTAATTTGAATGTTGGTGCGTTCAGTGTTGTCCCAGATGTCTCTGGATTGTCTTCTATTCTTTTCAGTCTTTTTTCTTTATTCTGCTCCTCAGCAGTTCTTTCCACCATTTTGCCTTCCAGCTTACTTATTCGTGCTTCTGCCTCAGTTATTCTGTTATTGATTCCTTCTAGTGTATTTTTCACTTCAGTTATTGTGTTGTTCATCTTTGTTTGTTTGTTCTTTAGTTCTTCTAGATCTTTGTTGAACATTTCTTTTGTTTTCTCAATTCATGCCTCCATTCTATTTCTGAGAATCTTGATCATCTTTACTATAATTACTCTGAATTCTTTTTCAGGTAGATTGCGTATTTCCTCTTCATTTATTTGGTCTTGGAGGTTTTTACCTTGCTCCCTCATCTGTGACATATTTTTTTTCTGTCTCTTATTTTTTTTTTTTTAATGAGTGAGATTGTGTTCGTTTCTTGCTTGTTGTTTGGCCTGAGGCTTCCAACACTGGAGTTTATAGGCTGTTGGGTAGAGCTTGTTCTTGGTGCTCAGATGAGGACCTCTGTGAGACCTTACTCCGATGAATATTCCCCAGGGTCTGAGGTTCTCAGTTAGTCCAGTGGATCGGACTTAGAGCTCACACTGCAGGAGCTTCGCCCTGCCCCTGGGCTTGGGAACCAAAATTCTGCAAGCCACTGGTTCACTTTGGGGTCCTCCTATCTCCTTGGACATCTTCCATGAGCAGCCAGCAGGTGTCCCAGTCGTCGGTGCCGCGTTCTCCCAGTCTTATGTTTTTTAATAGGAACCTTCGTCCCATTGACATTTAATGTAATTACTGACAATTTTATTGAAATCTATTGATTTACTAAATGTTTTATGTGACCATGCTGTTTAATATTCTTCTCTCTATTCTTACATGTTTTTGGTTGATTAAATGTTTTTATTATTTAATTTATTTCCTTCTGCTGGCTGGGAATTAAACCATCTTTTGCTATTCTTTTAGTATTTTCCTGAGAAATTGCACAGGCACCATTCGCTTACCAATGTCTGATATTATTTGGCATTTTTCCCCCCTTCCTAGAAAATCCTTCCTTTACATCTGCTTGTATAATTCCCAATTATGTTGTCACATATTTTACTTCTATTCAAATATGTATTATTTTTACAGTTATTATACAGTTACTATACCTTCATATTTATATGTATAGAGAGCCTATGACAGTATATATTAACCTATGTGTATGAAATGAATACATATAATATGAGAATATATATAAGATGAAGATATATATTATATATATACTATATATATATATATATATATATATACTATATATATATATATATATAGTATATACTTTTTATTCCTTCCTGCTTCTCTCAGTTTCATCTGGAATTATTTTCTGAAGAACTTCAGTTGTTATTTCCTTTTGTGCAAGTCTTCTAATGAACAATCAGTTTTTGTTTTTCTCAAAAATGTCTGTATTTTATCTTATGTTTGAGTAATATCATCTGTGGGTGTAAAATTCTAAGTTAAATAATTAAGAAATATTAGCACTTTTCAAAAACATTAAATCTAATATTAAATATTATTAAATAGAATATAATTTCATTGTCCCCTTCTTTTAGTTTTTTCTATTGAAAAGTCTGCCATTATTAATGTTTTTGCTTTTTTGAAGGTAATATGTTCTTTATTCTCTGGTTGCTTTTAACATTTTTCTCTATCTTTGATTTATCAGTTTATTTTTTAATACCTAGATGTGTTTTTATTTTCTTATCCTACTGTGATTTATAGTGCTTTTGACTCTGTGACTTGTTTTTTAAAAAATATCAGTAATGGAAAATCCTCAGCTATGACCTCTTCAAATATTGTTTCTACCCCTTTATTTCTTTTGTCTTTTCTGGAACTTCTAGTGCATCCATGTAGCACTCTTCATTATATGCTCTTTGTCTTTTATCATGTCATTTTTATTTTCTATGTCTTTCATCTTTTGTAATTCATGCTTGACATTTTCATCTGATCTCTTTAATTTCACATATTCTCTTCAGCTCTGTTTTATCCACTGAGTTCTTAATATGCATTATTGAATTTTTCAGATCTAAAATTTCATTTGGTTCATTAGAGGAAAATTGTTGCTAGTGCCAAAATGCTCAAAGTTATCTTACATCTCTTTGAACATAGTAACTACTGTTATTTTACTGATTTCTAATTTAATTTCATTGGGATCAGAGAATATGTTCTTCATGAGTCAATCCTTTAATTTATTGGAATTTAAAAATGAGATGCATCATATGGTCTGTCTTGGTTAACATACCACATGTATTTGAAGAAAATGTGTATTTTGCAGTTGCTGTGTATAGTGCTGCGTAAATATCAATTAGGTCCAAGTAATTGATAAGATTGTTTAAATCTTTTGTTTTTAGTGAATTTTTTTGTCTAGTATTTTAACCATTTGCTGATATAGAGATGTTAATATCTCTAACTATTTTTTTCTGTTAATTGTTGTTTTATATATTTTAAAGTTTCGTTTTTAGATGATTATTCTTGTTATGGATTTCTAAAGAATCAGCTATTATTTTTATGAAATGCTGTCTTTATTTTTGGTAACTTTCTTAGTCTTAAGTTCTACTTTTTTTGGTATAATATATTCGGTTCCAACTTTCTTATTCTAATTTTTATATCTTTTTCATCTATTTATATTTCTTTTTTTTTAAACATCTTTATTGGAGTGTAATTGCTTTATAATGGTGTGTTAGTTTCTGCTGTATAACAAAGTGAATCAGCTATACATATACATATATCTCCATATCTCCTCTCTCTTGTGTCTCCCTCCCACCCTCCCTATCCCACCCCTCTAGGTGGTCACAAAGCACTGAACTGATCTCCCTGTATGCGGCTGCTTCCCACTAACTATCTACTTTACATTTGGTAGTGTATATAAGTCCATGCAACTCTCTCACTTCATCCCAGCTTACCCTTCCCCCTCCCCGTGTCCTCAAGTCCATTCTCTACGTCTGTGTCTTTATTCCTGTCCTGCCCCTAGGTCCTTCAGAACCTATTTTTTCTTTTCAGATTCCATATATATGTGTTAGCGTATGGTATTTGTTTTCCTCTTTCTGACTTACTTCACTCTGTATGACAGACTCTAGGTCTATCCACCTGTCTACAAATAACTCAATTTTGTTTCTTATTATGGCTGAGTAATATTCCATTGTATACATGTGCCACATCTTCTTTATCCATTCATCTGTCGATGGACACTTAGGTTGCTTCCATGTCCTGGCTATTGTAAATAGAGCTGCAATGAACATTGTGGTACATGACTCTTTGAATTATGGTTTTCACTGTTTTATATTTAAAGCATTTTGTAAACAGCTTATAGTTGGGCCTTGTTTTAAACAATTCATTCTAACATCTCTTCCTTTTATTATGGTTTTATATCCATTAACATTTAATGTACTTATGGATGTGATGTGATTTAAATAGACTTTTAAATTTTTAATATTTATGTCCTGTTTGTCCCTTCTGGTGGTTTCCTTTCCTCTTTATTGTCTTTTTAAAAAAATATAAATAGGAATTTGAAAAATTGTTTTAATATATCCTTTATTTTTTGGATTTCTTTAGCAGTTACTCTAAAGAATTCAGTGTACACACTTAACTTTTTTTCATAATCTACTTACAGGTAATATTGCACCACTTCAGGTAAAATGCAGAAACCTTGGAAACATATAGTATCATTTACTTCCTTGCTTGATCTTTACATTGTTGTTGTTATATATATGTCATCTATGTATTTTATAAAATCTACACCACAATGTTATAATTTTTTTAAACTGTCATATGTATTTAAAGGAATTAAGAAGAAATAAATTTATATTTATCCACATGTTTATAATATTCTGATGTTTTTCTGAAAATCTGGGTTTCAATTTGGTTTTATTTTCATTCAGCCTGTAGAATATAATTTAAAATTTCCTATAATGTAGATGTACTGGCAAAAATTTTCCTCAGTTTTTTTCATCTAAAAATGTCTGTTTTGCCTTCATTCTTATAGGATATTTGTGCTAGATATGGAACTCTGAGTTGACTTTTTTTTTTTTTTAAAGCACTCTAAACATGTTGTTCCACTGTCCTCTGTGGCCATTATTTCTTACGAGAATTCAGCAGTCATTTGAATTAGTGTTCCCATGTATGGTTTTCTTTGTATTTTTCTGCAAGTGGTTTGGTGTGCATCTTGAATCAGTGAATTTATGTTTCTCACTGAGTTTGGGAAATGTTCAGCCACTATTTCTTCAAGTGTTTTTTCACATCCTTTCCCTTTCTCCTCTCTTTTCCTTCTCTGTTTCCAATTTCATGTATGTTAGACTTTTTGTTATTTTCCCACAGATTCTCCATTAGATTCTCTTTATAGTTTAAAAGTATTTTTGTTCCTTGTTCTCCAGATTATATAATCTCTACTGATCTATCTTTAGGTTAACTGAGTCTTCGTTGGGTCATCTCCTGCAAAATGTGCTGTTTAGCCTGTTTTTCTTTTCTCATGTCTTTTTGGCTATACTGATTTTTAATTATGTATAAGACATTGTATTTGAAAATTATTTCTAAGAAAGGTTTAAGACCCAGTGGTCTTACTTCAGAATTTCTGTCAGAGATCACTTCAAACTGATTTCAAGATTGAGATTTGAAGCTGAGCTTAAATCCCTGTGAGGACCTTTGTTTATGGTTTATCCTCACCTCTGGGGTGCAGATCTTGGGAACCCAAATTAAAGTGAGAGGGTTTCTTCAAGGCTTTCCCAAATTGCTAAGTCTGGCTTTCTATTCTCATCCTATAAATTTTCTCCAAGCTTTTTTAAATCTCTTTGCCTTTCAGTTGCTCAGTCAGGAATTGACAGATGCAACTTGGAAAGAGACACTCCATGCATATGCCAGTGTTTAACTTCTTGAGCCTCCATTCTCTCTTGATTTCTGGCCTAGAACTCTTTGCTTTTTTATTAGATCTTTGACACCTTCAGATTGTTGTTCTCTGTGGGAAAGTTGGTTTGAAATAGCAAATCCATCCTTACTCTTCCATATTCTTTTGAATACGTCTCTCTGACATATACTTAAGGACTACATATTTATTGGAAATATAGCTGTACATTCTCTCAGAAAGTGAATTTAAATGGAGTACATGAGATGTCTTTTTGAGAACTAAAGTGGCATGTGGAGTGAATAACTGAACTTAAAAAATGAAAGGACTACCTTAATTTTCCTGTATATGAAACATTAATCAAAGGCTATATACATTTATGAATGTTAATATATTGAATCTGAATTACTACTTTATTGAGTGTTTTTCTGTTTTTTATTAAGTGGAATGAAATTTTTATAAAAATAGGGAAAGTAACAAATGGTACATGAACTTATTTTATTTTACAATTGTGTAACACTTGCTTCAGAGCATTTTGTTTCCCCTAGAAAGTATAGATACTGGTGAACATCCTGTTATACCAGTCCAATTCCGTAGTTCTCTTCCTACCGTATTTAAGTACATTTACTACTTTGTGTTCTTATTGTTTTGTGTGTCTTAAAATGTACATAAATGCTGTCGTATTATATGTAAGAGTTTCAGCTTTCCTTTGGCAATCACTTATATATTTAAGATTACCAAAAATACATATAGATATAGTTTCTTCATTTTCCTGGTAAGTAACATTATATTGTTTGAGTCAAACACAATTACTTTATTGATTTAATCTCTATTCACAGACTAATATTTTTTAACATGTATTTTTATTTATTTATTTTTATTTCTTTTTGGCTGTGTCGGGACTTCATTCAGGCATGTGGGATCTTCATTGAGGCATGCGGGATCTTCACTGAGGCATGTGGATCTTTCGTTCCAGTGCGCAGGCTTCTCTCGAGTTGTGGCGTGCAGGTTTTCTCTTGTCTAGTTGTGGTGCGCAGGCTCCAGGGCACGTGGGCTCTGTAATTTGTGGCACACAGGCTCTCTTGTTGAGGTGCGCGAACTCAGTAGTTTTGGTGCACAGGCTTAGTTGCCCCGTGGCACGTGGGATCTTAGTTCCCTGACCAGGGATCGAACCTGCATCCTCTGTGTGGTAAGGCAGATTCTTTGCCAGTGGACCACCAGGGAAGTCCCAATAATGTTTTTTTATGCTTATAAAAAATACATGAGTGAAAAATTTTTGATTCCCTCCACATGCACCTGTATTAGGGGTATTTAGGGAAAATCCTTTGAAGGGAAATAACTGAGTTAGAGGGCATGTATATTTTAAGCTTTTGTTAGATATTGCTAGATAATTGTCTGGTTAATCTACAAAGTGGTGGTCCCAATTTACTTTCTGTCTGGAAGTTCTTATGTTAGCACATCCCCACCACGACATATATTGTCAAAATTTTGTTTTTCCCAATCTGATGAATATGGAAGATTACGTGGATATAATCTCACAGATTAGTAGTGCTGGTAAGCATCTTTTCATATGCTTACTTGCCATTGTGGATTATTCTGTGAATTGCCCCTTTGTAGCCTCTGCCCTCTTTTCTGTTTTTAAAAAAATACTGCGTTATAGTTATTCATTTTATGCAATGGGTACTAAGCTTTTATATACTGCAAATCTTTTCTCTGTCTTTAGCTTGTTAATGAACTTTATTTATTATATGATGTATTTTGCTGAGAAAAGTATTTAACTTTGATATGGCCAACTTTTATATCTATGTTCTTTGAGTGGCTTTTTTTAAAAAAATAAATTATTTATTTATTTATTTTTGGTTGCAATGGGTTTTTGTTGCTGTGCGAGGGCTTTCTCTATTTGTGGCGAGCAGGGGCTCCTCTTGGTTTCGGTGCACAGGCTTCTCATTGCGGTGGCTTCTCTTGTTGCAGAGCACGGGTTCTAGGCATGCGGACTTCAGTAGCTGTGGCATGCGGGCTCAGTAGTTGTGACTTGTGGGCTCTGGAGTGCAGGCTCAGGAGTTGTGGCGCAGGGGCTTAGTTGCTCCATGGCACGAGGGATCTTTCCGGAGCAGGGATCGAACCCATGTCCCCTGCATTGGCAGGCAGACTCTTAACCGCTGGGCTACCAGGGAAGTCCTGAGTGACTTTTTAAGGAAAAATTTACTGTCTCCATATTATGCAGAAATCTTTTCCTAACACTCTATCATACTTTTTTTCAAAGCGTGATAAACTTAGAAAAACTTACATTTAGGTATTTATATGTTTGAAATACATTTTGTTTATAGTTTTTAGAACTTCTGCGTATCTATTTGGAGTTCAACTTTCCATATGGATAGGCAGTTTTCCCAACACCGTATATTGTATTAAGTAGTTCTAAGTAATAAGTACTTAGAATCAGAATCTTTTCTGATTCTAAATGCTACCTCTGTGATACTGAGTTTCTCTGTGTATGTGTGTGCCCATGTGTGTGTATGTCTCTTGGCTTTCTGTTCAGTGTTCTATTTCTTTATGGCATTAAAATCACAATATTATATAATGATTGTTAGTAGCTGGTAGGTTAAATCCATCTTCTTTATTGTTCTAGGAAATTTTCTTAGCTATTCTTTTCTTTATACTTTTTTTTAATGTGGGCATTTGAAAGATTTTTATTGTAGAAATAAAGATTCAGAAAACCACACACAACAAGTTTTAGCGTAATGAATTATTGAAAGGCCTTGTAACTGCCATTAGGGTCAAGAAATAGAAAATTTCCAAATCTCCCCAGAAGCCTCTCTGTGTGTCCTTGCCTAATTGCTGTCTTCTCCCACTCAAAATAACAACAATCCTGATTTTCATAGTAATCATTTTGGGGGAGGTTTCTTTTTGGTTTTAATCATCCAATTGTGGATTCTAGACAGAATAATTTAGTCTTGCCTGTTTTTATAAAAATGTAAGATTTCTTTAAGTTTCCTATTAAATTACATGTTTTCCCTTCATCCTTTATTTTCTTTACAATTTACAGTTGACCCTTGAACAACATGGGGTTAGGAGTGCTGACCCTCTGCACCGTTGAAAATCTGACCGTAAGTTTACCTACTATTGGCCATCTGTATCTGTGGTTTGTATTAAACCAACCACAGGTCATGTAGCACTAGTAGTAGTTAGTGGAAGAAATCTGTGTGTAAGTGGACCTGCGCAGTTCAAACCCATGTTGTTCAAAGATTAGTGTATTTGAAGAATCTTGGTGTTGAACTTATAGAATTTCCCATGGATTGGAGTTTTAAAATTGCATACTCATATAAGGGCTCAACGTGTTTCTCCATCTGAATTTTTCACAAATTTGCAGCTGGATCCAGAGGCTGGTTCAGACTATGTTTTATTCTTTAAGCACAACTACAAGTTATTGTGTTATTTCATCAGGAAGCACATAATGCCTGGTTTTGTCTCTGTTTAAGATATAAACAGCTGTTGCTGCTCAGAGCCTAGACACATTAATTTATTGGGGAATATAAAATGATATTCTATGTTTATTATTTCTTTTTAACTTATAATTGAAATAGTTTTATGATATTTATCCTCGTATACTATTTAGTTACCCAGTTTTACATTTAGATAGGAAAGGCAAAATATGTTTGATTCTTTCCCTTTATTTACTAGTTTTCAAGATATTGAATTGCTTTGCCATTCTCCAAAGAGGTAAATTAGCTTTACTTTTTTAGTGTCATAATGAATTCATAGAGTTACACATATTTAATAAATTTCAACCCATTGCAATTATTAGTCTTTTAAAAGTTGAAATTGTCCCATTTTTGGCCAGTAGAAACCTCATAAGGTGAACTTCTGACTACATTGACATGACCTTATATGTTTCTGATAGCTTTTTTGCTATTATACATATGATAAAATTCTTACACATTCATCTTTTACATTTTTTGGTTTCCTTTAATTGGAAATGGTATCTCAAGAACAGATTCTGGATTAAAGGGATGTCTTTGCTCTTAGGCTGGTCATTGTTTCTAAGCCTCATTAGTGGACAAGAGCTATATATTAATATATAGTATTTTAAAGATGAAACATTTATGAGTTCTTACTAATATTTCCAAGTCAAAATCAGAACTACAGAGTTATTTATTGACCCTATTTTGTATTACATTTGTATCCACTTTCTTCTACACTGAGAATCTTGAGTCTCAAGGACCAAGAAGGATGATGGTATATACCATAATTTACTTTAATCCACAGCAAACATACAACAGTCTCAACAACAATGATAACACTTCCAAAAAAATTACTGATCATTTTTAATATGTTCTTCCCATTCTTCCCCCACATTTTTTTTTTTTTTTTTGCAGTGCGCGGGCCTCTCACTGCTGTGGCCTCTCCTGTTGCGGAGCACAGGCTCCGGACGCGCAGGCTCAGTGGCCATGGCTCACGGGCCCAGCCGCTCCGCGGCATGTGGGATCTTCCCAGACCGGGGCATGAACCCGTGTCCCCTGCATCGGCAGGCAGACTCTCAACCACTGCGCCACCAGGGAAGCCCTCCCCCACATTTTTTTTTTTTTTTTTTTTTTTTTTTTTGCGGTACGCGGGCCTCTCACTGTTGTGGCCTCTCCCGCTGCGGAGCACAGGCTTCGGACGCGCAGGCGCAGCGGCCATGGCTCACGGGCCCAGCCGCTCCGCGGCATGTGGGATCTTCCCGGACCGGGGCACGAACCCGTGTCCCCTGCATCGGCAGGCGGACTCTCAACCACTGCGCCACCAGGGAAGCCCCCCCACATTTTTTAATGGTTATACTACGTCTACATTCTGTGAGCATATAGCCATTTCATACTGTACTCTCTTCTGTTTGGCACGAATTTAGTCTTAGTTTTGCAATTTATTATGTGTTTAATGCTCACTCTCAGGTTTTATGTTGATGCTTCTCTAGATACTTTGGTGTCTGAAGCTTTTTCTCTAGTAGATTCCTTAGGAGGAGTTCATGAGACCAGTATGGTTCTTGCATCCTGATAAGAGGTTGTCTGTGCTGTTTATACTCCAGTCAATTTTTCGTATGTAAAATCTTTGGCTCACTTTTTCTTTCCTTGAGTATCTTAAATATTATTCCATCTTCTCCTATCTTAAAGCATGACTGCCTTAAAGTCTAATCTAATCTTATTTCCCTTATAAGTCAAGTGCCTAAATAATTTTTTCTATTTTCTTTAGAGTCCAGTGATATTACTGGACTATGTCTTCGTGTTAGCCATTAGAGGGCAATATTTTCACATATAATTTCAATTTTTTATTTATTGTGGGTAAGCTTTCTGAGTTACAGTTTTTAGTATTTGTTTTGCTTCTTTGTTTTGCTTTTCTTCTTTGGGAACTCATTATCTATAAGTAGGATTTTCTTTGCCTGTTGTCAGTATTTCTCACATTTTATTGAATTATTTTTTCCCTTATTAATTTTTGATTTATAAAACTTTTCTCTCATGTTTCTCTTAAGGCATTATCTATTGTATTCTATACTGTTATGTTTCTTCTAGTTTGTTTTTCATTTCTTAAATTTAATTTTTTTCTTTATTTTTTTTTTCTAGGTTCTGTCAGTTCACTTCTGAATTATTGTAGTTCAAATTTTTGTTGTTTCCTTGTGTCATATAATTTTAATACTATAGTTTACTCTGAAATAGAAGATTATACTTTTTATCTGTTCTGTGGGAATCTCTTTAAGGTATCTTTTCATTGTTGGTTGAGACATTAATCTGCTTTTTATTCTGTTTCATCTTATATCAACTTTGTATGGAATTTGATCTTAATACTCATCTGTTAATTGTTTTAAAAGGAAGCATGGTTAAAGGTGGCTTTTCCTAGCACAGAGATTTTTGAGCTCTGGCTTTCTTAGGTAATATTCCTATTTTTGAAAACATGCCTATAGTTTTATTTCTTGATGTTTTCCCAATATCTATACCTTTGAAGATGAAGATTTAGCTCTCTTTCATCACCACACCAACCCCTACCACATACATGCTCACTTCTTGTCACCCATATCTCTGTGTCATTATAATTTTGATTAGTTCCATATTTACGTTACAATTACTGTGAAAACCCTTTTCACAGGTGAGCCATAAGGCAGAATATAATTTCTTTCGCTTTTATGCACACGCTCTCTTTTCCCTGAATTGGTATCTGTCTTTTCCCCCATTCACTTTGTTTTCTTTGTATCCCAAACCCCACATAGTTGTCTACTTTTCCTCTCAATACGTTAAAAACATATCAGATATTCTGTCAATTTCATCTCCTCATGCCCTTCTCCCAAAGCTCTCTGATCAACCTCCATCTGGACTGAGTGTTTTCTAAACTGACTGCATACCTGTCTTCCTAAGATCTCTCCTCACCACTTGTATTAGCTTCCTAGGGATGCTATAACAAAGTAACACAAGCTTGATGCCTTTAAAAACAGAAATTTATTCTTTCACAGTTCTGCAGGCTAGAAGTTCAAAATCAGTGTGTTGGTAGGAGACTCACAAATGAAGAATTTGTTCCATGCCTCTCTCCTAGTTTCTGGAGGATGCAGGCAATCCTTGGTGTTCTTTGGTTTGTAAATGCATCACTTCAGTCTCTGCCTTCATCTTCATATGGCAGTCTCTGTATCTCTTTGTGTTCGTAATTCCCCCTTATTATAAAGACATGATGCATATAAAACTTAGGGCCCACCCTAATTCAGTATGACCTCATCTTAACTTGATTGCATCTGCAAAGGCTCCATTTCCAAATAAGGTCATATTTAGAGGTTCTGGTGATTAGGACTTCAACACATGTTTTGAGGGGGACACAATTCAACTCCTAATACCATTTTCCTAGGATATCCTTTTGCCTCTCTTGAATTGAAGCCCTAGTTTCATGGATCCCGTGTCTTCCCCTTTCTTAGCATATCCCTGATATTTGTAGAATATAACCTCCATTAGATTCCTAAGAAATGGATCAATGGACGTTTTCATTTTTAATGTTTTTGAGATTTTCCATATCTTAAAGGGTACTTCTGCTTGAATTATTGTTTATCTGTTAAGGTATTCTGGGTTAAAAATAATTTTTCCTTAGTTTGGGAGCATGTCTTCATTGCCTTCCAGATTTCAGTGTTGCTTTGAAAAATCCAAGGCCATTCTGACTCTTGATCTTTTGTATGAGAGCTGTTCTATTTTTCCTCTGGACACTTTTAGTATCTTCTCTTTATGCATAGTGTTCAGAAAATTGCCTGGTGATATGCCCCAATTTGTGTGAGTCTATTTTCATCCATTGTACTGGGAGGTTGATGGGCCTTTTCAAAATAGAAACTTACTCTTTCCCATTCTCAGAATTATTTCCAATTCCTGAATTATTCCTTTAATCCTTTCCTTTTGTCTTTTCTATTCTTTCTTTTTGGAACTCCTTTCATTTGATGTTAAGTTTCTGGACCACACCTTTAATAATCTTTTTTTTTTTCCTCTGCTATTTTTTTTTTTTTTTTTTTTGCGGTACGCGGGCCTCTCACTGTTGTGGCCTCTCCCGTTGCGGAGCGCAGGCTCCGGACGCGCAGGCTCAGTGGCCATGGCTCATGGGCCCAGCCACTCCGCGGCATGTGGGATCTTCCTGGATCAGGGCACGAACGTGTGTCCCCTGCATCGGCAGGAGGACTCTCAACCACTGCGCCACCAGGGAAGCCCCTCCTCTGCTATTTTTTATCTCTTTGTCTTTTTGCTTTCGTCCAATTTTTCTTCTGTTGATTTTTTTTCATTTCTGCTATCATATTTTTCGTTTTACAGAAATCTTTCTTACTCTGATTGTTCCTTTTTTTAGATACAGCCCAGCCTTCTCATTCATTTATTCTTTCAGAAAATATTTATTGAGTGCCCCCTGTGTACCAGGCACATGTAGTTATTTAAAAAAATTATTATGTACCTGTAATACATTAATAAACAAATATATTGCCCTTTTATAATGGGGCTTATATTCTAGCAAGTAGAGAAAGACAGTAAACAATAAAGATAACGACTAAGTTGTATAGTATGTTAGGTGACAATAAGTTCTGTGGAAAAAATAAAGAAGAGTAGAACTGATTGAGATTGCTAGAAGAGTGGTGGGTTGCAGTTTGAAATAGCAAGTTGAAAAGGTAACTTTTTTTTTTAACATCTTTATTGGAGTATAATTGCTTTACAATGGTGTGTTAGTTTCTGCTTTATAACAAAGTGAATCAGCTATACATATACATATATCCCCACATCTCCTCCCTCTTGCATCTCCCTCCCACCCTCCCTATCCCACCTCTCTAGGTGGTCACAAAGCACTGAGCTGATCTCCCTGTGCTATGTGGCTGCTTCCCACTAGCCATCTATTTTATATTTGGTAGTGTATATATGTCCATGCCACTCTCTCACTTCGTCCCATCTTAGCCTTCCCCCTCCCCATGTCCTCAAGTCCATTCTCTACATCTGCGTCTTTATTCCTGTCCTGCCTCTAGGTTCTTCATAAGAAAAGGTGACATTTTTAACAGGGATAAGAGTTGAAGGAATGAATTACATGGATGTGTGTGGGGAGAGCATTCTAAACAGACTAAACAACAGTACAAAAGCCCTTATGTGGGAGTGTGCTTTTTAGGAAGCAGCAAGGACGCTAGTGTGGCTGCAGGGAGTAAGTGAGGAGGAGGAACACGAGAGAGGGAACATGGGAAGGTGGGGCTTTGTAGGCTGTTGTCAAATTTTTACCTTTTACACTGAATGAGATAGGAAAGTTTTAAGCAGAACAGTGACACAATTCACAGTTTTATTGTAGCAGGACCACTTGGTTCCTTGTTGAAAAAAGATTGGGGAGTGAACAAGCATAGGAGCAGACAGATCTCTTTGAGGAGTATTATGTTAATATTATATATGTAATATATATAATAAATACATGCCCAGTTGAAATTAGCTTTGAGTATGACAGAAAACATTTCATTCAACAACTTTTAATGGCTTGTTTTCATTAATCAATTAGAATAGTCTTGGGCTTCTGTGGGATAGTACATAGATACTGCTGGGTTTATCAAGGGATATATTATAGTGAACAGTGTTAATGTTATTTTGTTATATTTTTTAATATTTTTGCAGCTCAAAAATTAGAATTTGTTGTCTCTGGAATTATGATGCAGGTTCATCAGAAATATATAGTCAGAAATATAATTAGATAAACAAATTCCATTTTATACATAGGTTATGGACCTAATTACAGTTTTTAAAGCTTTCCATCTCCTTGCGTAAATGCTGGTTGTAACTAGTTGGATTTACTCTTTCTTTGGGTCTCTGGCTTTTGCATTAGAGGCTTTCCACAGGTGTTTCCGCTGACTGCAAGCTCTGTATACTTGGGAAAGTTTGGGAGATTGTGGGTGAACTATAGGGTATTTTGTGGTCAGGTTAATTGAGGAGCCTCTTGAGGTCTTTTCTCTTGATCTGGTCAGATTCAGTAGGAAGAACCTCCCGTTTGCCTGCCCAGAGTGTATAAGCTTGACTGCCAGTGTTTAGGGAGCTGAGTTAGAGACTAGAGCAGGGACTCCCAGTATTTTAATGATCTGTTTCCCGAATTTCCCTGATTTTATATGGCAACCTCACCGTCAACCGTATCTGGCATCTCCCAAGTCCGAGATGCTCTTTTTGGCTCTTTGCAGAGAATAGAGGTTCATTCTTCTGTTGGAGGAGGAAAGTGGTAGTCTTCCAGTTAAGTGCATCCTAGGACCTAATTACATCCTACAAACTTTCAGCTACTTCTTCATTTTTTTAGTAGCCTCAATTTTACCTCCACCTCTACTTAATGTTGAACCATTTGAGCATTCTGCGATATAAATTGGGTTACATGCCAACTTTCCACAATGCTCGCTGAAGATTTAGCTTTCCCTTCTGTGCTAAATCATTTGCACTTATCCTTCTGCATAAGTTTTGTGAGCATTGTCTCCTTTCCCATTCCCTTTGTTTTTATGGTATAATTCCTTTAAATATACCCTTAATGTCATTATTGTCACTTAGGAGAGAGTGGAGTTAAATGTGTATGTCCAGTCTGATGTATTTACCCTGCTGTTCCTCCTTTACTTTTTTCGAGTCATGTTGGCAACCCTCCCAAAATTCTGTGAGGTAGACAAGCAGGCATCCTCATCACTTAACAGGTGGGAAAACAGAAGCGTGCAAGATCAACAGAACTGTCTAGTATTACAGAGCTTGACAGTAACAAAACTGAATAAGAATGAGGAGTTCTGGACTTTCAGAGATTGATTTACCCCCTTTTCCACAATGATTGCAAAACAGCTACGTGGGAAAGAACAAGGACAAAAAACTAGATCTAGATTGTCATTCCTTTCTTACATTGTATTGATACCGATTGTATCAATTCCCAAATATCTGTCCATGTATCCACTACAAAAAGACAACATGAGGTGTTTATTGAAACTATATAATCCCAGATACCACAGCAGACCTACTGAATCAGAATCTTAGAGGGAGGGCACACAATACTAGTTTTATTTTGTAATATGTTTCCCAGGTGCTGATGTGCAGGAAGGTTTGGAACCCACAGAACTAGACTTCCATACTTCCTTAAATAATGACTTTCAAGGATTTTTTTGTGAATTTGGACTTAAATGTTTCTTTGTGCTTCAGTTCTTCCTTAATTCTGTTGTCAGATAGAGGGTAGACAATGTTTACAGTGTGTCACTTCAGCTTATCTTCTTTAGCTACCTATTAAGTATCACAGTATCAGTGAGTTCTAGGTTAGAATACTCTTCCAATTGAAGTTTGGAAGATAACCCAAGGATTTTTAGTCCCATACATGGAGTCAGCCAGTGCTTAGCACTTATATGATTTCATAATCAAGAAGGCTTTACCAGTTAGGACGTATTCAGTTTAGCAAGACCAGTTATGATTTCCTACACAGAGGTGCTTATAGAATTGTATAAGGTAATAGCTTTTGACCATAAATTATTTTAGAAAGTTTTAAATCTAAATGTGTTAGATGTTGAGTAATTTGGTCTACCTCCCAGCCTTTGAAGGGGTCAAAATAAATGAAATTTTCCTTTATTTGGTACTGATGACTACAAATTTTAAGAAATACAAAATAATGTAAATTAAAATAAGGATAGGTGTGAGATACTGTCAGTGAAAAGGGTGCATATTTTAATCAAAATGGTCATCAGACTTGTGCAGTACATCACACCACAGGGCTAAGAAGAGGACTCATGTAGTATCTGGGTCAGCTAAAGGGACAAGTGAAATGCTGAATGCAGAGGTGATTTATTATTTTTTTCTTAATTTTAATGCAATTGATTTAATCTGGGGACTATAACTTTTAGTTTTTTTTAAAATGTTTTCTCTCTTCCTGGAAGAGCATACCAAAACACTTGATGAAATGAAGGTGAGAGTTGGCCTGAAACTTTTTATTTAAACCAGGAGTTGGACTTTTTCTTAAAAGGCCAGATAGTAAATATTTTAGCCTGAAGGCTCTCAGGTCTTCTCTGTAGCAACTACCCAACTTCACCATTGTGAGAAGTCTGTTAGGAGCAGTATACAAACAAGTGAGCATGGCTGTGTTCTGATAAAACTTTATTTACAAAAACAGACCATTGTCCATGTGGCCTAGTTTGCCCACTCTTGCTTAGATTCTTCTGAATGTAAGGATTTTTTTTTCATTTACATGTAATTTCTTTTAGTCCAATTTAATTATCTTTAAATACAAAAATTAATTAAATTGGACTAAAATAAAACACTGGTATTTTAAAACAAATAGCAGAGAAGTTTAAAAAAATCTGCATCTTTAATAACCAGGGTTGCCTTAAATTACTAACAAGTTCTGAAACTATTACAGAAGTCCTAAATTTTGTGATGGAGTTTAATGCAGGCAATGGTGATTAATTTTGCCTATTTACTTGGCTTTAGGATGATATGTTTTGAATTTTATCTCAAAAATAAAACACAAAAAGTTCACACCTAATTAATGTTTTCCAGTATTAATAGTTTTATCTAATACATTATTCAAATGATTTAATGATAAAATAGCTTTAAAATATTTAATAATGAAGGTATATTTTCCATTCCTGACTTTTAATGTTATTTCAGTCCATTTAAAAATTTTGTGGGAAGAAATTATTTTCAGGAGAAAGCTAATCATCAATTTGCTACAGCTGAAACTGGCACAGCTGGTGGATGAGTGTCTTAATGTATTTCTAGATTAAGCCAGGCAGTTTAAAGAAAACATCATGCAAAAATTCAATCTGCTCTGGGTTTAAAATAAAGTCTTCATCTGTGTTGCTGCAGAAAGAATAGCTACCTTATGTTTTGTCATATTGTAGCGGATTATCTTTAATGAAGCGTATATCCCCCACAGCATTATTGTGATATTTTGTGTTTGTCTTGGTCTACACTAATGCAATGGTTTAGGTTTAGTGAACAGAAGAATGGATTTTACTCTTAGTAATGCCCTGGCATGTTTTCTTTCTTGAAGTTGTAAATGAAAGCAATTCACACACATTTAGGAGACTTTTGCTATTGATTTCAGTGGGATCCCACAGCAATGATAATGCTGATATCTTGGTTCTCTGAAAAATTCTAAGAGGACTTCACAAAGGAAATCATTCATAATGTATTTCTTTAAAACCAGAATATAGTATGATTCAGTTTGAAAAGGAGAAAGAGAATCCATCCATCCATCCAACATTTCTCCATATATATATGTATATGTGTGTGTGTGTATATATATATATATATATATAGAGAGAGAGAGAGAGAGAGAGAGAGAGAGAGAGAGAGAGAGAGATCCATTTATATATCACCATCCATTATTACCTCTCACTCATCCATATTTCCATCCACCCATCTACCTGCCTACTTACTAACATACCTACCTACCTATCAACTTTCTGAACTGTGGAAGTTGTCTTTTCTCTTAATTTCCACCCTACACGTTCTGTACCTGGGGATTTCCATCTTTACTATCCCTCTTTCATCCTTTGAGTGCCTTCTCAGGATTTCACTTAGCTCTTGTACCCTTACTCACAGCTTGCCGCAGCCTGCTGCCTTGCACTAGGAGAAGCCCCTGTGCCTCTCAAAGGAGATCTCTCTCAGGTTTCTTCCCTTTCCACAGTATTTGGTATTTTATCCTGTGTCCTGGGTGAAGATCTATGGGAAGAGGAAGCTGGTGGGACAGACTTACTCTGTGTATGATGTTCCTAGTGATTCTAACTTGTTATATCTGCCAATACTTAGCCATTAAAAGATGGTAGAAGTTTGGCTGGCTTTTTCTTACTCTATCAATAGAATGGATTCCTCTTCATCCCACAGCTCCACCAGGAGGAGACAAAGCTCTGAATCTTTACTCTCCTAAGAAGAGATAATCCCTTGCTAGAATTTATTGTTTTAGATCTCTTTGCATCTTTAGTTCTGTAATAGATTTTTGAAAAATTATAATTTGTCTCATTTGTTCTCACTGTGAGGATCAGAGCAATGGTCTCTGTGTTAGTTTGCCAGATCTACCATAACAGTAACCAAAGACATACTGAATGGCTTAAACAACAGAAATTCGTTTTCTCATTATTCTGGAACAAGGTTTTGGGAGGATTGATTTCTTGATTTCCTCTGAGGCCTCTCTCCTTGGCTTGCAGGTGGTGTCTTCTTCCTGTTCTCTGTGTCCTAATTTCCTCTTCTCATAGAGACACCAGTCATACTAGATTAGGGCCCACACTAATGACCTCATTTTAACTTAATCACCTCTTTAAAGACTCTAACTCTAAATACAGTCACATTCTGAGGTATTGGGGTTTAGGACTTCAACAAATGAATTTTGGGGAGAACACAGTTCAGCCCATAACAGTCTCATTACAACCTTCTACTGATTCTTTAATTTTAAGCTTTCTGAATCACTTCGTTTAGGTGATTCTCTTATGTACACCATAAAGTTGGGTTTTACTTTGAGTGCTAACATGACAATATTTTTATTTGTTAGATGAGTTAACCACAATTTACATTTGTTGATATGACTGATACATTTGATTCAAGGTTTATAGTATCATACATATAATATGTATGTTAGTAAATTTGTAAATATACATGAGAAGAGAGTGCTTTTCACAATCACAATGTTACCTGCTTTCTTTTCTTTCCCTTTCTATTTCTGGAGTTTTGGATATCAAATAATATAAGTAGTGCCCTCTCATTTACACTTTGTCTATGATGAACAATAAATTTAGACTAAAACTTTTCCTTCCTCTTCCTTTTCCTCTCTTCTACCATCTAATTTTAGTCAATGGTGTTAACTTATTTAGTGTTGATATTTGTACTTTCAAATGTGCTAAGCTTTATCAGTTTAAATAATGTTTTATTCCAAGCCATAGCTTATGAGTCGACCATGGAATTTATTTTGTTTCCTTCTCCCTTTTTTCACTCAAGTTTTATTTTATCCTATTTTTCACAGACTTTTAAAATTTTATTTATTTTTTGACATACAAAAAGCTGGACATAATTAGTATATACAACTTGATGAGTTTGGAGTTAAGTATAAACCCATGAAGTTATCATATCAGTCTATGCTGTAAACCTATTCATCATCTGTAGAAGTTTCCTCCTGCCCTCTTATTTGTTGTTATTAGTATATATTATTCTGTGAAAAGAACACTTAACATAAGATCTAAACTCTTAGCAAATTTTAAGTATTCAATATAAATAGTATTGTTAACTACAGGCACCATGTTGTAGAGTAGATCTCTAGGAGTGACTTATCTTGTATAATTGAAACTTTGTACCCTTTGATTATATCTTCCAGTTTTCCACTTCTCCCAGCCCCTGATAACCACTGATCCACTCTCTGCTTCTATGAGTTTGACTGTTTTGGATTCATCATACAAGTGGTATTATACAATGTTTGTTCTGTCTCTGACTTATTTCATTTAACATAATGTCCTACGGGGTTGATCCATATTGTCACAAATGGCAGGGTTTTCTTCATGTTTAAGACTGTGTAGTATTCCATTATATGTATATACCACATTTTTTTATTTATTGAGGTAACATTGGTTTATAACATCATATGAGTTTTGTGCGTATTACATTATATTTTGACTTTTGTATACACTATAGTGTGCTCACCACTGAACGTTTACTTTCCATCTGTCACCATACTGTTGATCCCCTTTACCTATTTCGCTTCCCCCTCCACCCACCCAGACTTCCCCTCTGGTAGCCTCTACTCTGTTCTCTATATCTATGTGCTTGTTTTCATTTGGATTGGTTTGTTCATTTATTTAATATTCCACATATGAATGAAATCGTATGGTATTTGTCTTTCCCCATTTGACTTATTTCACTTAGCACAATAACCTCAAGGTCCATCCATGTTGTTGCAAATGACAAGATTTCATCTTTTTTATGGCTGAGTGGTATTTCATTATATATATATATATCACATCTTCTTTATCCATTCATCCATTGATGGGCATTTAGGTTGTTTACATGTCTTGGCTATTGTAAATAATGCTGTGATAAACATAGGTGTGCATTGCATATATCTTTTCAAATTAGTGTTTTTGTGTTCTTCAGATAAATAACCAGAAATGGAATAGCTGGATCATATGTTAGTTCCATTCTTAATCTTCAAAGGAATCTCCATATTCTTTTCCATAAGGGCTACACCAATTTACATTCCCATGACCATTGTATGAGGGTTCTCTTTTCTCCACATCCTCTCCAATACTGGTTATTTCTTGCCTTTCTGATAATACCCATTCTAATGGGTGTAAGGTGATATCTCATTGTGGTTTTGATTTGCATTTCCCTGATAATTAGTGATGTTGAACATCTTTTCATGTGCCTGTTAGACATCTTTGTGTCTTTGGAAAAATGTTTATTCAGTTCCTCAGTCCATATTTGAATTGGTGGTATGTTTTTTGTTGCTGAGTTGTATGAATTCTTTACATATTTTGGATCTTAACCCCTAATCAGATATATGATTTGCAAATATCTTCTCTCTTTTGGTAGGCTTTTTGTTTTGTTCATGGTTTCCTTTGCTGTGCAGAAACATTTTAATGTGATGTAGTCCCATTTGTTTATTTTAGCTTCTGTATCCCTTGCCTGAGGACACAGATCCAAAAAGCCATTGCTAAGACTGATGTCAAAGAACATACTGCCTATGTTTTCATCTAGGAGTTTTATGGTTTCAGGTCTTAGATTTAAATCTTTAATCCATTTTGAGTTGATTTTTGTGTATGGTATAAGATAGTGGTCTAGTTTCATTCTTTTGCATGTGTCTGTCCCATTTTTCCAGCACCAGTTATTGAAGAGACTGTTCTTTCTCCATTGCATGTTCTTTGCTTCTTTGTTGTACTGTGTGCTTATTTCTGGGCTCTCTATTCTGTTCTGTTGATCTCTGTATCTGTTTTTCTACCAATATCATGATGTTTTGATTACTATAGCTTTGTAATATAATTTGAACATCTGTGCCTGTGTTACCACCAACTTTGTTCTTTTTTCTCAGGATTGCTTTGGCTATTTGGGGTCTTTTGTGGTTCAATATCAATTTCAGGATTTTTTTTTATTTCTGTGAAAAATGTCACTGGGATTTTTATAGAGATTGCACTGAATCTATAGATTGCGTTAGGTAATATGGACATTTTAACACTGTTTCTTTTTCCAATCCATGATCACGGAACATCTTTCCATTTCTTTGTGTTTTCTTTAATTTCTTTCAACAGTGTCTTATACTTTTCAGTGTACAGCCTTTTCACCTCCTTGGTTAAATTTATTTCTAGGTATTTTATTCTTTTTGTTGTAATTGTAAATGGGATTGTTTTCTTAATTTACTTTTCTGCTAGTTCATTGTTAGTGTATAAAAACACAACTGATTCTGTGTATTGATTTTGTACCCTACAGCTTTACTGTATTTGGTTATTATTTCTGATAGATTTTTGGTGGAGTCTTCAGGGTTTTCCATATATATAAAATCATGTTATATCTATAAACAGTGACAGTTTTACTTCATCTTTTCCAATCTGGATTCCTTTTATTTATTTTTCTTATTTGATTGCTGTGTCCAGGACTTCCAATACTATGTTGAATAAAAGTGGTGACAGTGGGCATCCTTGTCTTGTTCCTAATCTTAGAAGGATAGGTTTCAGATTTTCACTATTGAGAATGATGTTAGCAATGGGTTTGTCATATATGGCCTTTATTATGTGGAGGTATGTTCTTTTTATGCCTATTTTATTGAGTGTTCTTTAAAAAATCATATATGGATGTTGAATCTTGTCAAATGCTTTTTCTGCATCTATTGAGATCACATGATTTTTATCTTCATTTTGTTAATGTGGTGTATCATGTTCATAGATTTGCAGATGTTGAACCATCCTTGAATCTCTGAAAGAAGTCCCACTTGATCATGTATATGATCCTTTTATTAGGTTTGATAATATTTTGTTGAAGGGTTTTGTCTCTATGTTCATCAGATATTGGCCTGTAATTTTCTTTTTTTGTGTTGTCTGTTGCTGGTTTTTGTATCAGGGTAATGTTTGTCTAGTAAAATAAGTTAGGATGTGTTCCTTCCTCTTCAATTTTTTGGAAGAGTTTGAGAAGGGTAGGTATTAAATCTTCTTTGAATATTTGGTAGAATTCATCTGTAAAGCTGTCTGGTCCTGGGCTTTTGTTTTGGGGAGTTTTTGATTACTGTGTCAATATCCTTACTAGTGATTGGTCTATTCACATTTTCTATTTCTTAGTGATTCAGTCTTGGAAGATTGTATGATTCTAAGAATATGTCCACATCCTCTACATTGTCCCAATTTCTTGGTGTATAGTTGTTCATAATACTCTTTTATAATTCTTTGTATATCTGGGGCATCCATTGTTACTTATCCTCTTTTGTTTCTGATTATAGTTATCAGACCCTTCTCTCTTTTTTTCTTAGTGAGTCTAGCTAAAGGTTTGTCAATTTTGTTTATCTTTTCAAAGAACCAACTCTTAGTTTCATCGATCTTTTCTATTTCTTTTTAGTCTCCATTTCATTTATTTCCACTCTAATCTTTAGTATCTTTGCTTCCTTCTACTGAGTATGGGCTTCTTTTGTTCTTTTTTAGTTCCTTTAATTGTAAAGTTATCTCGTTTATCTGAGAATTTTCTTGTTTCTTGAGGTAGGCCTGTATTGCTGTTAACTTCCCTCTTAGTACTACTTTGCTGCATCCCACAGATTTTGGTGTGTTGTATTTTCATTTTCATTTGTCTTCAGGTTTTTAAAAATTTCTTCCATGATTTCTTTGTTGACCCAGTGGTTGTTCAGTAGCTTGTTGTTTAGTTTCCACATGTTCGTGATTTTTCCAGCTTTCTTCTTGTAATTGATTCTAGTTTTATATCATTGTGACTGGAAAAGAAGCTTGACATAATTTAAATCTTCTTAAATTTACTGAGACTTATTTTGTGTACCAATAGATGGTCTATCCTTGAGAATTTTCCATGTACCCTTGAGAAGAATGAGCCTTCTGCTGCATTTGTATAGAATGTTCTATATAAATCTATTAAATCTATCTGGCCTAATGTTTCATTTAAGCAGCTGTTACCTTGTTGACTTTCTATCTGGATGACCAATCCATTGATGGTTGTGGGGTGTTAATGTACCCTACTTTTATTGTGTTGCTGTCGATCTCTCCCTTTAAATCTATTACTACTTGCTTTATATATTTTGGTGCTCCAGTGTTAGTGCATATATATATTAATAACTATTATGTCTTTTTGAAAAATTGTCTCCTTTGCCTTTATATAATGTCCATCCTTGTCTTTTCTTACCTTTTTTGGTTTGAAGTCTATTTTGTCTGATATAAGTATGGCTACTGCTTTTTTTGACTACCATTTGCCTGGAGTATCATCTTCCATTGCTTCACCTGGAGCCTATGTTTGTCTTTAGAGCAGAGATTAGTCTTGTGAAAACAGCATATAGTTGGGTCTTGTTTTTTTTTGTCTGTACGCGGGCCTCTCACTGCTGTGGCCTCTCCTGTTGCGGAGCACAGACTCTGGACGCGCAGGCTCAGTGGTCATGGCTCACGGGCCCAGCCGCTCCGCGGCATGTGGGATCTTCCCGGACCGGGGCACGAACCCTTGTCCCCTGCATTGGCAGGCGGACTCTCAACCACTGCGCCACCAGGGAAGCCCCGGGTCTCGTTTTTTTATTCTTCCAGCCACTCTGTGTCTTTTGACTGATGAATTCTATCCATTGACATTTAGGGTGATTATTGATAAGTGAGAGCTTAGTACTGTCATTTTATCTTTTTTTTTAAAGATTGCTCTATACCTCCTTTGATTATTTTTCCTTGTATTTGTCAGTTTGTTGGTGTTATATGATGTTTTTCAGTTTCCTATTTTTTATGTTTTGTGTCTCTGCTCTAGATTAATGTTTTGTGGTTACGATTAGGTTTGTATAAAATTTCTTATAGATAAAATAGTCCTTTTTCTGATGATAGCATCTTATCTTCATTTGCCTGTATGGGTTCTGTCCTTTTCCTCTTCCCCTTTTTTTTTGTTGTCTCAAATTATCTCTTTTTATGTTATAAGTTGTTACCAAATTGAAATAGCTATAGTTATTTTTACTGCTTTCCCTCCTTTAACCTTTATGATCTAATAAAGTGTTTAAAAACTTATTCTGATACACAGTTGCAATTTTCTGATTTTTGTCTATTCATCACCATACTCAAAGTTTTGTATACTTTTGCCTTTTTGTTTCTAGTAAAAGAGCTCCTTTCAATATTTTTTTTGTAAGGCAGGTCTAGTGTTGATGAATTCCCTCAGCTTTTATTTGTCTGGGGAAAACTTTATTTCTCCTTCATATCTGAATGATAACTATATGGATAGATTATTCTTGGCTGACAGTTTTTTATCCTTCTGTATTTGTATAATGTCATTTCACTCCCTCCCGGCTTAGATTTTCTGCTAAGAAATCTCCTGATAGCCTAATGAGGATTTCTTTGTTTGTTACTATCATTTTTTTTCCCTGATTACTTTTAAAATTCTATCTTTGTCTTTGACTTTTGACAGTGTTAATATGTCTCGGAGAAGTTCTTTTTGTGTTGAGTTAATTAAGTGTTCTTTTAGTTTAATGGATTTGTATATCTAGTTCCTTCCCTTGGTTTCGGAAGTTCTTAGCTATTATTTCTTTAAATAGACTCTCTGCTCCCTTCTCCTTCTCTTTTCCTTCTGGGATACCTATTATCTAATGTTGCTCTTCCTAATAGAGTCAGATAGTTCTCATATTTCTTTATTTTTTTGGATCTTAATTCTCTCTCCTCTTCTACCTGTATCATTGCTAGATTTCTGCCTTTGAGCTCACTGATTCTCTCTTCCATATGGCCTGCTCTATTTCCAGTGCTTTCTAATGTGTTCTTCATCTCATTTATTGAATTCTTCAGCTCCAGAATCTCTGTTTGGTTGAATCTTTTTTAGAATTTCAATCTCTTTGGTAAAGTATTCCTTCTGTTCACTAATTTTATTCCTGAGCTCTTGGCTTTCTGAGTTCTTGTAGTTCATTGAGTTTCTTCATGACAGCTATTTGAATTCTTGATCAGTTAGATTGTAGTATTCCATGATTTTAAGTGTGGTTTCTGGAGAATTGTCTTTTTCTTTTTGTGATATCATGTTACTGTGGTTCTTCCTGGTGCTTGATGAGTTGTTCCTCTGCTGGTGCATTTGAAATAGTGAACATCTTTCTTTAGGTAAAACCTCTTTTTTTTTTTTTCCTTTACCCTTGATTCTAATGATTCAACAGGTTAGTAGTTAGAGGCTTTTCTTTGGTTTTCCAGTAGGTGGTGGTATAGCACAAGTTTTTGATTCCTCTTACCTGAACCTCTGGTTATATTTGGGAATCAGTACTTTCCACCTTCCACCACCTCTGCCAGAAGTGTTGCCTAGTGCCCTGGTGTCCCTGCTTGTGCCTCCAGGGTTGATGGTGCTCTGCTACTGCCGATGTTGCTGGAGTTCTTGCCTGGGGCACCAAGATGGTGGGCACCTGTGTCATGTTGGGGGTCTCCTGGGTTGCGAGCTCTGTCACTGTAGGGGAGGGGGAAGGTGAGGAGGAATGCCAGGGTCACAGGTGCCTTTGCTGTATCCAGGGTTGTTGGGTTTGTGGGAGCTGTTGCTGTGGGGGGGTGGGGATGGGAGTCACGGGCACCTTCACAGCTGGAGGGGTAGGATTGCATGCGCTGTTGTCACTGCTGTCCAGTTCCCCATGGCTACAGTTCCCCGTGGCTATGGGTGCCACTGCAGCCTAAAAGCCAGAGTCATGTGTGACACCTCCCCTGATGCTACCGGACTCTCTTTGGGCTGAGGGTTCAGCTGCTGCAGCTTGGGGTTTAAAATCTCAGACGCTGCCTCTGTTGTTCCCTTGGTTCCACCTCCTCTATATGTTCTAGTCCACGTACCTTAAAAGTACAGATGTGTGGAATTCTTCAGCATCATGATGTTTTGGGCAGAGGCACCTTGTTGAGTTATGGATATTTTATTGCTTGTATATTAAAGGGGAGAGAAAAAAGGAGCATCTCATACCACCATGATGTTGACATCACCCACATTTTCTTCATTCATTCTTCTGTCAATGGACATTTAAGTTGCTACCATGTTTTGGCTGTTGTTAATAATGTTTAAATGAATATGGGAATGCAGATACATCTTTGAGATACTGATTTCAGTTCCTTTGGATGTATACCCAGAAGTAGGATTGCTGGATAATATGCAGTGGTCTATTTCAAAATTTTTGATGAACCTCCATACTGTTTTCCATAGTGGCTGTACCAATTGTCATTCCTACCAACAATGTACAAGGGTTCCCTTTTTTTTTTTTCCCTACATCCTTGCCAACATTTGTTATTGTTTGTCCTTTTGATAATTGCCATCCTAACATGCATGCAGTGATATCTCAGTGTGGTTTTGATTCTCGTTTCCTTGATGGTTAGCGACGTTGAACA
Organism: Tursiops truncatus; assembly: GCF_011762595.2. NCBI lineage: Eukaryota > Metazoa > Chordata > Mammalia > Artiodactyla > Delphinidae > Tursiops > Tursiops truncatus. The sequence continues at coordinate 52,042,995 of NC_047042.1, forward strand.
CCTTCTCATATACCTGTTATCCATTTGAATGTAATTTGAAAAATGTCTTTTCAGGTCCTTTGCCCATTTTAAAATCAGGTTTTATTTGTTTATTTTGCTATTTAGTTGTAGAAGTTTCTTATATATTTTGGACATTAACTCTGTGAGACATATGGTTTGCAAATATTTTCTCCTACTCTTAGATTGCCTTTTTTTAAAAAAAAGTTTTATATTGGAGTATAGCTGATTAACAATGTTGTGTTAGTTTCAAGTGTACAGCAAAGTGATTCAGTTATACATATACATGTATCTATTCTTTTTCATCTTCTTTTCCTATTTAGGTTGTTACAGAATACTGAGCAGAGTTCTCTGTGCTAAACAGTAGGTCCTTGATGGTTATCTATTTTAAATATAGTAGTGTGTATATGTCAGTCCCAAACTTCCAATTTATCCCTCCGCCCACCTTTCCCATTTGGTAACCATAAGTTTGTTTTCTAAGTCTGTGAGTCTGTTTCTGTTTTGTAATTTTCTTGATTTTTTCATTTTTTAGTTTGACATAATTCCACTTGTCTATTTTTGCTTTCGTTCCAGGTGTTTTTGGTGTTGCATCCAAGAAAGAGTTACCAAAGCCAGTGTCAAGAAGATTTTACCCTATTTTTTCTTCTAGGAATTTTATAGCTTCATGAGTTACACTTAAGTCTTTAATTCATTTGAAGTTGATTTTTGTGTATGATGTAAGATAGGGGTCCAAATTCATTCCTTTGCATGTGGATATCCAGTTTCTCCACCACCATTTATTGAATAAACTATTCTTTCTCCATTGTATATTCTTGGCACTCTCTTCAAAGATGGGTTGGCTATATAAATGGGTTTATTTCTGAGTTCCCTATTCTGTTCTATTGGCCTATATATCTTTTATGTCAGTACTTTCTCTTTTGACTGCTCTAGTTTTGTTAAAATTTTGAAATCAGGAAGTGTGATGCCTTCAAACTTTGTTTTCTTGCTCAAAATTGCTTTGGCTATTCAGGGTGTTTTTTTGGCTCCATATGAATTTTAGGATATTTTTTTTCTGCTTCTGTGAGGAATGCCATTGACATTCTGATAGGAATTGCATTGAGTCTGTAGATTACTTTGGGTAGAATGGACATTTTAGCAATAATTCTTCTAATCCATGAACATGAGATGTCTTTCCATTTAGTTGTGTCTACTTTAATTTTTTTCATCAGTGTTTTATAATTTTTAAAATTATAAAAATTAAAAAATTTTTAATTTTTATTTCTTTTATAAAAAGAAATAAAAGGTATGCAGATTGGAAAGGAAGAGGTAAAACTGTCACTATTTGCAGATGACATGATACTCTATGTAGAGAACTGTAAAGCCTCCACCCAAAAACTATTAGAACTAATAAATGAATTTAGCAAGGTTGTAGGATATGAGTAATATACAGAAATCTGTTGCATTTCTGTACACTAATATTGAAATATCAGAAAGAGAAAGTAAAAAAAACTCCAATCCTTTAAAATTGCATCAAAAAAACAAAATACCTAGGGTAAACTTAGCCAAGGAGGTGAAAGATCTATTTGCTGAAAACTATGAAACATTGATAAAAGGAAATTTTTGTTTTCTGTATGTTTCATAGTTCTTTTGTTTCTCACTTCCTTTTTTGCTGTCCTTCCTTGTGTTTTGATGATTTGATTTTTTTTCTCATTACCTTTTTTGTATCTACAATAAGTTTTTTCATTGTGTTTACCATGCATAAAACTTCTTATTGTTATCATAGCCTAATTTAAACTGATAACAACTTAATTTCAACTGCATACAAAAACTGTACACATTCTCTCAAAGCAAAATCAATTTTTAGTAAATGAGTAGCCTCTATTTATTCAGCTAATAACATATTCTAAAATTAAAAAAATTTAAATCCCGCATCTTTCTCTTGCAAGGCAACAGAATTGAAGGTTAAAAAGCATAAAGTGAAGTTTGTGAAAGAAAGATACATGAACTGTCATCTGGTATGTAGAATAAAGATGAGTTTTTTGTTAGTTTTAAAATCTACACATGTACTCCTCCTTACACTTTATATTTTTGATGTCAGAATTTACTTCTTTTTGTATGATGTATCCATTAACCAATTTTTGTGATTATAGTTATTCTTAATACTTTTGTCTTTTAACTTTTGTACTGGGGTTAAAAGTGATTTATTCACCACTCTTAGAGTATTACATTATTCTGTACTTCTCTAAATATTTACCATTACCAGAGAGATATATACTTTCATGTGCTTTTGTGTTTCTGTTTAGTGTACTTTTTTTTTTCAACTTGATGAACTCCCTTTAACGTTTTATTCAAGGCAGGTCTAGTGATGATGAACTCCCTCAGTTTTTGTTTTTCTGGAAAAGTCTTTATCTCTTCTTCAATTTTAAATGATAAATTTCCATGTATAATATTCTTGGTTGGCCATTTTTTCCTTTCAGCACTTTGAATACCATCCCACTCTTTTCCTGGACTGCAAGGTTTCTGCTGAGAAATCCACTGATAGTCTTTTGGGCATTTCCTTGTATGTGATGAGTCACTTTTCCTGACTTCACAATTCTCTGTCTTTGACTTTTGATGGTTTAATTTTAATGTTTCTCATTGTAGATTTCTTTTTTTTAACCTCTTTGGAGTCTTTTAGGCTTCATGAATTTTATTTACATTTCTCTCCCCAGATTTGGGAATTTTTCAGTCTTTATTTCTTTAAATAAGATTATACACCTGTGACTTTCTCTTCTCCATCTGGGACTTCCATAATGTGTACATTGATTGTTTTGATGGTATCCTATAATTCCCATAGGCTTTCTTCACTCTTTTTTATACTTTTTCTTTTTGTTCCTCTTACTGTGTAATTTCAGATAATTTGCTTTTGAGCTAATTGGTTCTTTCTTTGCCTTGATCAAATCTGTGGTTGAAACTTTGTACTGAATTTTTCAATTTGGTCATTGTATTCTTCAGCTCACAATTTCTGTTTCTTTTTTATGATTTCTATCTCTTTGTTGAACTTCTGATTTCATATATTGTTTCCTTGATTTTGTTTCATTGTCTATCTGTGTTTTCATCTAGCTCACTGAGCTTCCTTAAGATGATTATTTTTAATTCTTTTCAGGCAGTTCACAGATCTCCTTTTTAAAATTTTTTTAAAAATTATTTTTTATTTTTATTATCTTTAAATTTTTACTTATTTATTTATTATTTAAAAACTTTTTTTTTAGGTTTGACTGTTAGAGCTTTATTTTGTTTCTTTGGTAGTTTCATGGTTCCCTGATTCTTTATGATCCTTTTAGCTTTGCTTTGGTACCTATACATTTGAAGAAGTAATGTCCTCTTCCAGTATGTATAGATTGGCTTTGGCAGGGAAAAACCTTAACCAGTCAGCTCAGCTGGAGATTCTTGGCAGTCTGGCAGGTAGAGTCCGTGAGCGGGCCTGCTGTTGGGATCTCTGGGTGGGTGGGCATGTGCCAGGGTTCACAGGTGGGCCTGGTGCTGGGGTCTGTGAGTGGGCCAGGTACCAAATTCCATGGGTAGAGCTTGTGATGGTATCTGCAGTCAGGTTGGCTCTGTACTAGTATCTGCAGGTGGGTGGGCCTGGTATTGCTATCTCTGGCTGTGGGCCTGGAGCCTGGGTCTATCATAAAGTTGGATGCCCACTTTACTTTCTTTCCCCCATCAGAGACTTCCCAGGCTGAAGGGTTCACTCTTGGCACTGCACTGTGCATTTTTGAAAAAGCAATTATGCAGATAAAGTGAAACTGTCCTTCCTACTCTCTTCAGTGCATCTGTTTTCATTTCTGTGCTCCACTTGTTTGCTGTAATCTCTCACCTGGATTCCATTGCTCTCATGAAGATATTTTTTTCCATGTCTGGTTGTTTCTGTGGGGGAATGAAGGCTGGAAACTTCTGCCATTTGCTGACATCACTCTAGTTTGTGCTATTTTTATATTGCCAGATCATGTTTAATATTTGCATGCTAGTCTTTCATTCTTATCCCCACATTTTAGTCTCAGTTTTTTTTTTTTAGTCTCAGTTTTTTAAAGTATAGTAATTGTGCATGATCATTCCTTTCAGCAAAGTTTCTCCAATAAATTCTTGATTGTCTAGATATCATTCCATAATAGATTCCCCAGAAAGGGCAATTGGAGAAATGTTCCCTGGGTTCTTTCACACCTCTATACTTAAAGGGGATCTTAGATGTAAATAAAATGCTCATCTTGTATTTTCCTTTTGAGTATCTTGTACATATTTGCTGTTTTTTGGTGTTGATGTTGCAGTGAGAAATTTGATGCTATTCTGTTTTTTTTTTAAATGAATGAGTTACATAATTTTATTGTACCAGATATTTTTATCTGTGTTCACAGCTCTATTAATCTAGGTTAGGCAATATTCTATTATGGAAAAACAATACTCTATAAAACACAACACTCCCGAAAGCAGTTAGTGTAAGGGCATTCAGATTGAAGGGCAGTTTTTAATACACACTTAAATGAGGATTATAATTTTACATATAAAAGATTAGTGAATCATTCATCCTTTCAGAGTAAAAGAAAAAATACTGTTTTATGGCTTAAATTTCCATCTATATACTGTTGACTTCCAAATTGCATATCTGGCCTAGACTTCTCTCCTGCATTCCCTACACATCTGTCTAACTGCTTTCTTGAAACATGTAATTGGATTTCTTTTTTTTGATTTTATTTCTTTTTTTCACACACACACACACACACACACACACACACACACACACACTGTATTTTATTTTTACAAGAGATAAATAAACTGACACCAAGCATTGTAAATGGATGACCACAACAAAGGCGACAATGATTGCAATTACCAAACACGAAACACACTCATACTATGTCATAATATTGACATTCAGTCCAGTAATCCCCCACTATAACAGCTCCTTTACTTTGCAGTGATAATTGATTTGTATATTTTTTGCCTCTGAGTCCTGTTCTATTTTTCTATGTATTATGCATGTCTTGGTCTGTTTGCTGAATGCCCAAATCTATCTTTCTGTTTGATTTCTAATAATTTTACTGGGAAATATTTGGTGTTGGCCTGGGTGTTTATCCAGGTACATAGTGTGTCATTTCAGGACATTTATTCTTCATTTAATGTCTTTTTTTAAACTGTCACAGATAATTTTCTTAATTAAACTTTTGAATATTACTGTATTCCCTTATCTTGGTCTTCTTTTCAGGGATTCAAATACATGTTGGATTTCCTTCTCTTCTATGTCTATCTGCTTCTCTCCAGACCTTTCTTCTCTTTTTCAATATCTGTTTTATTTTATTCACATTTAACTTAAAAAAATACTCTGTTACTGATCATTCTGTAGTGTCTACTTTCTGCTGTGGCTCTTATAACTTTGTCTTTATTTCTAGCATTGTACTTTTTTCAGTTTTTTCTTGAATTCTACATATACTTCTATTTTCTCGTTCTTTTTCCTATGAATTCTCCCATTTCTGTTTTATGTTCTTTCATAACTGCTGTTGCTTCCTGAAGGAGTGTTTTTTTAAAAGTTCACTTGGGAATGTTATGTTAAAATTTTCATCTGCTTCAAAACAAAAGTTTTTGATGAGTTTTCGTTAGTTGTTGAAAAATTTAGTTACTCATTTTCATCCTTTGCTTGTATGGAGCCAGACCAAATTTATTTTATGTTATGTATTTTGAATCAGATGGATTTTCCTGAACTAGTGATAGGAGATTATTTTAGGTGGATTTAATCAGAAAAGGACTTTCCAGGTTTCATTATTCAAGGCTTCTCCCCTCTGCAGCCTGGGTCAGGTATTGAAAATATAGCCCCTCTTTCTGGGTGCCACGTCTCCTCTCAGCCTTTGACTTAACAAGGCGAGGGGTTCACTTCACCAGTTGTTTGGCATCACCCATGAAGATTTTCTCTCTTCCCTGCTTTCACTGCCTCAGCAGTTCTGTTCTGTTTATTCAGGAGGCTGCTCTACAAGTTTCCTTTTAGTGTAAGGCTCTCTCCTTCTGGAACTGGTTATTTGTGGGAAATTTCTGAAATCTTTCTGGTCCAAGACCTAGAACTTCCTGTTTTATCCTGATGCCCATTTGCCTCTTTCTCTGGTTCTGTTCTGGTTGGTTGTATCTTAGGTAGTATTTACCCAGAATCTGGAGTTTATTTATATTCTATGTTTTCTAGTTTGTTTTTTGTTTGACCAACTTATTGCATTTCCCATTCGTGTGAGGTTCTGTCTATCTCGGGTTGAATATTTGCTGATGATTTTTTTGATCTTTAACCACCTTTTACAACCCTAACTTTTCATTAGTCTCTCTACATATGTTAACTTTATACTTCCTTTTCTACCCTTATGTTTTCTGATTGTTCTGTCTTAGGTCCCCCAGTCAATTTTGCTATTTTGAGGAGTTTCTGGCCATGCTTACAGATATCTAGTGAATTTTGGATTTTTCTCTGTCTCCTACTTTTGCTAAAAGATAATAATTTTTCAACTTTATTATTGCCTTTGCTCCATGTGAATTTTAGGAGGAGAACTGGAAAGATTTGATACTAGAAGGCTATCATATATCTTTTGGAACCAAAATTCTTGACTTCAACTTCAATAATGAGAGATACAAATATTTATACGATGTGAGTGATGACAAATTGTATACAATCATATTCAAAATCACCAAATTGCCTGTAAACATTCATACATTTGGGTATAGGACTATGGGAAGAGCTACCCACTAATTATTAGTCAACTTTTTACTACTTTTAACTGATGTCCTAAATCTAATCTTCCATTAGTGGCCAAGAACATTCTTTGTATGTAATTTAGCTTTCAGTGTATTCTTTTATTTTAGTGCTTAGAAAATGGCTTGACATGTATATGATCCAGGGGACTTGTTGTGAACTGAATGTTTATGTCCCCTCACAATTTTTATATTGAAATTGTAACGTCCAATATGATGGTATTAGGTTTGGGGGCCTTTGGGAGCCCTCGTGAATGGTATTAGTTCCCTCGTAAGAAGAGACACCAGAGCTTGCTTTCTCTCCTGTACTCTCTCTCTCTCTCTCTCTCCCGTGTAAGGATACAACAAAAAAGTGGCCATCAGTAAAAGGGGTTGCAGGCTTTCATCTGACACTGGATCTGCCAACACCTTAATCATGGACTTCCCAGCCTCCAGAACTGTGAGAAATAAATGTTTGCTATTTAAGCTCTCCAGTCTATAGTATTCTACTATAGCAGCTAAAATTGATTAAGACAGGCTTAAACAGCAAGTGGTGAATCTTGTCATCTACTTACAGCCTTTTTATTCTTGCTGCTTGAATTGGTACAAGTCGTTTGACCTTTAGTTCTTTGAAATTTTTATTTAAAAATAAAAAGTTGGGTTTAAGTTGCTCTGTTGTGTCAAATGACATGGATAAAAAATAATCTTAAAATACAATAGTATAGTATTGTAATTATAGAGACACATGTAGACATTAGAGTCAGACAGAACACCTGAGATTCAATCCCCGCTCCATCGTTTACTGTGTGACCTTGGGCAAATTAATTAGCCTCTCTGAGTTCAATTTCCTCATTTGTGAAATGAGGATAATAATGACTATCTCCTGTGTTGTTAAGATGAATGAGATAACAGATATCAGCGTGTGGTAGTGCTTTTGGGCTGTGTGATTTACATCAGTGACAGGGATCTTGGCTTGACTTTCTTTGCACTTTTTAACCATGATGACTTAGACACCATGGACACTGGATCCATTATTTCGAATGTTTATTGAATGCCTTCTAGATGATAAGGTACCATTGTAGATGCTGGTAATATAGCAGTGAATCAAAATCTAAACATTTATAGAGCTTACACTTGTAGGACTATATTTATCAGAGCTTTTCTTGTAAATGTTCTTAAATAAAAAAATATATTTATTGACCCATGTAATTGAAAATCTGAAATTCAGGTACAACTGGATCTGGACCTTCAAGGTATATTATTAGGTTTCTCATTCTCCCATTTTTCAGTTTTTCTCTCTACTAAAATGACTTTGTTTATAGGCTAGTTCTCTCCACATGATTGAAAAGATTGTTGCCAGCAGCTTCAAATGTTTGGGTTCTTATGCTTACTGGCTTTAGAGGAACCTCATAGATGGCCTCTGATCAGCCCTCCTTAGGCCGTATAGCTTCTTTGAAACAATTTCTGGAGTACTTTGCATGACTTGTTCTGGGTGTGGTCCCCTCCCTGCTCCCAGGGTGCAAAAGGGAATGGATAAGTTTGAGTACTTTTTCCATTTCCACCTCATGAAATGGATTTCCAATAGGAAAGCAGGGTTATTGTTGGAGAAAACTTGAGATGGACTGTCAAGCTATTACAGTTTAGTTTAAGTTCTAAACTATGTGTATCAAAGTTAGGCAGTGTAGGTTGGTAGAGTAATTTATTTATTTATTTATTTATTTTTGTGATATGTGGGCCTCTCACTGTTGTGGCCTCTCCCGTTGCAGAGTGCAGGCTCTGGACGCACAGGCTCAGTGGCCATGGCTCACGGGCCCAGCCGCTCCACGGCATGTGGGATCCTCCCGGACCAGGGCACGAACCCGTGTCCGCTGCACTGGCAGGTGGACTCTCAACCACTGCGCCACCAGAGAAGCCCTAGAGTAATTTATTTATATTAGGACTCAAACTCTTTGTACTAATTTACAGTTGTCAGTGGAGTTCCAGTTATTATACCTTTGTTCTAAAATACCAAGGCTGTCTTTTTATTTTTTTAATTAAAAAACAATTTTTTTTACAAATTTATTTTCATTTTTATTTACGTATTTTTGGCTGTGTTGGGTCTTTGTTGCTGTGTGCGGGCTTTCTCTAGTTGCGGTGAGCAGGGGTTAGTCTTCCGTGTGGTGCACACGCACCACATTCTCATTGGGGTGGCTTCTCTTGTAGCGGAGCATGGGCTCTAGGTGCATGGGCTTCATTAGTTGTGGCACACAGGTTCAGTAGTCGTGGCTGGAGGGCTCCAGAGTGCAGGCTCAGTAGTTGTGGTGCACGGGCTTAGTTGCTCTGTGGCATGTGGGATCTTCCCGGACCAGGGCTTGAACCCGTGTCCCTGCATTGGCAGGCGGATTCTTAACCACTGTGCCACTAGGGAAGTCCCAAGGCTATATTTTTAAATTCAAGATTGAAGAAAGTGGTCAAATAGACATTAAATTAGTGGAGGAAGGAATATGATGAAAAATGAGTGATACTCTTGGACTAATTCATCAGTGTAATTGCTCTTTGTTGGGACCATTATTTTCATAAATCAACATGGTTTTTACAAATGTTTATTGAATGTACCTTCTATATGTGTGGTTTATTTTATTTTATTATTATTATTTTTTTGCGGTATGCGGGCCTCTCACTGTTGTGGCCTCTCCTGTTGTGGAGTACAGGCTCTGGACGTGCAGGCTCAGCGGCCATGGCTCACGGGCCCAGCCGCTCTGCGGCATGTGGGATCTTCCTGGACCAGGGCACGAACCTGTGTCCCCTGCATCGGCAGGCAGACTCTCAACCACTGCGCCACCAGGGAAGCCCTATATGTGTGGTTTATTGAAAGATATTTGAGCCTGGATATTTGTGGCCTATTCCTGGTTGAATAATTAAAATTGTATGACTTTAAATAAGTCAGCTTCTCTGGGTCTTTGATTTATCATCTGCAAGATGTACTGGACCTTTAATTAATTCATTTAGCACATGTCTTGATTACCTATTATATACCTGAAACTGGATGTGCTGGGCATAAAGCAATAAAAAACCCAAGATAATGTCCCCAGCTTATTGATATTGATATTACTGTGGGGTTAGAATAATAAATAAGCAAGTAGATGTAAAGTATAATATTGAGTGGTAGTAACTACTCTAAACAAGATAAATATAAGGTCCATGATGACAAGGGCCTTGTCTAGCTTCTGCATTTCTTTTTTTCTTTTTTTTAATACAGCAGCTTTTTATTAGTTATCTATTTTATACATACTAGTGTATATATGTCAATCCCAGTCTCCCAGTTCATCCCCCCTGCCACTTTCCCCCCTTGGTGTCCATATGTTTGTTCTCTACATCTGTGTCTCTATTTCTGCCTTGCAAACCAGTTCATCTGTGCTATTTTTCTAGCTTCCACATATATGTGTTAATATATGACATTTTTCCCTTTCTGTCTTACCTCTTGGACATCTGTATGTCTTCTTTGGAGAATTGTCTATTTAGGTCTTCTGCCCTTTTTTTTTTTTTTTTTGCGGTACGTGGGCCTCTCACTGTTGCGGCCTCCCCCGTTACAGAGCACAGGCTCCGGATGCGCAGCCTCAGCGGCCGTGGCTCACGGGCCCAGCCGCTCCGTGGCATGTGGGATCTTCCCGGACTGGGGCACGAACCCATGTCCCCTGCATAGGCAGGCAGACTCTCAACCACTGCGCCACCAGGGAAGCCCTTCTGCCCATTTTTTGATTGGGTTGTTTGTTTTTTTAATATTGAGCTGCATGAGCTGTTTATATATTTTGGAGATTAATCCTTTGTCCATTGATTTATTCGCAAATATTTTCTCCTATTCTGAGGGTTGCCTTTCGTCTTGTTTATACTTTCCTTTGCTATGCAAAAGGTTTTAAGTTTCATTAGGTCCCATTTGTTTATTTTTGTTTTATTTCCATTACTCTAGAAGGTGGGTCACAAAAGATCTTGCTGTGATTTATGTCAAAGACTGTTCTTCCTATGTTTTCCTCTAAGAGTTTTAGAGTGTCCGGTCTCACATTCAGGTCTTTAATCCATTTTGAGTTTATTTTTGTGTATGGTGTTAGGGAGTGTTCTAATTTCATTGTTTTACATGTAGCTGTCCAGTTTTCCCAGCACCACTTATTGAAGAGACTGTCTTTTCTGCATTGTATATCCTTGCCTCCTTTGTCATAGATTAGTTGACCATAGGTATGTGGGTTTATCTCTGGGCTTTCTATCATGTTCCACTGATCTATATTTCTGTTTTTGTGCCAGTACCATATTGTCTTGATTACTGTAGCTTTGTAGTATAGTCTGAAGTCAGGGAGTCTGATTCCTCTAGCGCCATTTTTTTCCCCTCAAGGTTGCTTTGGCTATTCGGGGTCTTTTGTGTTTCCGCACAAATTGTGAAATTTTTTGTTCTAGTTCTGTAAAAAATGCCATTGGTAATTTGATAGGCATTGCATTGAATCTGTAGATTGCTTTGGGTAGTATAGTCATTTTCACAATGTTGATTCTTCTAATCCAAGAACATGGTGTACCTCACCATCTGTTTGTGTCATCTTTGATTTCTTTCATCAGTGTCTTATAGTTTTCTGAGTACAGGTCTTTTACCTCCTTAGGTAGGTTTATTCGTAGGTGTTTTATTCTTTTTGTTGCAGTAGTGAATGGGATTGTTTCCTTAATTTCTCTTTATGATCTCTCTTTGTTAGTGTGTAGGAATGCAAGAGATTTCTGTGCATTAATTTTGTATCCTGCAACTTTACCAGATTCATTGATTAGCTCTAGTAGTTTTCTGGTGGCGTCTTTAGGATTCTCTATTTATAGTATCATGTCATCTGCAAACAGTGACAGTTTTACTTCTTCTTTTCCAATTTGTATTCCTTTTCTTTCTTTTTCTTCTCTGATTGCCATGGCTAGGACTTCCAAAACTATGTTGAATAATTGAGGAGAGTGGACATCCTTGTCTTGTTCCTGATCTTAGAGGAAATGCTTTCAGTTTTTCACCATTGAGAATGATGTTTGTCATATATGGCCTTTATTATGTTGAGGCAGGTTTCCTCTATGCCCACTTTCTGGGGAGTTTTTATCATAAATGGGTGTTGAATTTTGTCAAAAGCTTTTTCTGCATCTATTGATATGATCATATGGTTTTTATTTTTCAGTTTGTTAATATGGTGTATCACATTGATTGATTTGCATATATTGAAGAATCCTTGCATCTCTGGGATAAATCTCACTTGATCATGGTGTATGATCCTTTTAATGTGTTGTTGGATTCTGTTTGCTAGTATTTTGTTGAGGTGTTTTGCGTCTATATTCATCAGTGATATTGGTCTGTAATTTTTTTTTTTTGGTCGTATCTTTTTCTGGTTTTGGTACCAAGGTGATGGTGGCCTCATAGAATGAGTTTGGAGTGTTCCTTCCTCTGAAATTTTTTTTGGAAGAGTTTGAGAAGGATGGGTGTTAGCTCTTCTCTAAATGTTTGATAGAATTCACCTGTGAAGCCCTCTGGTCCTGAACTTTTGTTTGTTGGAAGATTTTTAATCACAGTTTCAATTTCATTACTTGTGATTGGTCTTTTCATATTTTCTATTTCTTCCTGGTTCAGTCTTGGAAAATTGTACCTTTCCAAGAATTTGTCCATTTCTTCCAGGTTGTCCATTTTATTGGCATAGAGTTGCTTATAGTAGTCTATTATGATGCTTTGTATTTCTGCGGTGTCTGTTGTAACTACTCCTTTTGCATTTCTAATTCTGTTGATTTGAGTTCTCCCTCTTTTTCTTGATGAGTCTGGCTAAAGGTTTATCAATTTTGTTTATCTTCTTAGAGAACCAGCTTTTAGTTTTATTGATCTTTGCTATTGTTTTTTTTTTGTTTCTATTGCATTTATTTCTGCTCTGACCTTTATGATTTCTTTCCTTCTAGTAACTTTGGGTTTTTGTTCTTCTTTCTCTAGATTGTTTAAGTGTAAGGTTAGATTGTTTGAGATTTTTCTTGTGTCTTGAGGTAGAATTGTATTGCTATAAACTTCCCACTTAGAACTGCTTTTGCTGCATCCTATAGGTTTTGGATCATCGTGTTTTCATTGTCATTTGTCTCTAGGTATTTTTTGATTTCCTCCTTGATTTCTTCAGTGATCTCTTGGTTATTTAGTAATGTATTGTTTAGCCTCCATGTGCTTATGTTTTTTACATTTTTTCCCTGGAATTTATTTCTAATCTCATAGCATTGTGGTCAGAAAAGATGCTTGATATGATTTCAATTTTCTTAAATTTACCAAGGCTTGATTTGTGACCCCGGTTGTGATCTATCTTGGAGAATGTTCCATGAACACTTGAGAAGAAAGTGTAATCTGCAGTTTTCACATGGAATGTCCTATAAATATCAATTAAATCTATCTGGTCTATTGTGTCATTTAAAGCTCGTGTTTCCTTATTAATTTTCTGTGTGGATGATCTGTCCATTGGTGTAAGTGAGGTGTTAAAGTCTCCCACTATTATTGTGTTACTGTCGATTTCCTATTTTATAGTTGTTAGCATTTGCCTTATGTATTGAGGTGCTCCTATGTTGGGTGTGTATATATTTATAATTGTTATATCTTCTTCTTGGATTGATCCCTTGAGCATTTTGTAGTGTCCTTCCTTGTCTCTTGTAACATTCTTTATTTTAAAGTTTATTTTACCTGACATGAATATTGCTACTCCAGCTTTCTTTTGATTTCCATTTGCCTGGAATATCTTTTTCCATCCCCTCACTTTCAGTCTGTATGTGTCCCTATGTCTGAAGTGCGTGTCTTGTAGACAGCATATATATGGGTCTTGTTTTTGTATTCATTCAGTGAGCCTGTGTCTTTTGGTTGGAGCATTTAATCCATTCACATTTAAGGTAATTATCGATATGTATGTTCCTATGACCATTTTCTTAATTGTTTTGGGTTTGTTTTTGTATGTTCTTTTCTTCTCTTGTGTTTCCCACTTAGAAAAGTTCCTTTAGCATTTGTTGTAGAGCTGGTTTGGTGATGCTGAATTCTCTTAGCTTTCGCTTGTCTGTAAAGCTTTTGATTTCTCCCTCGAATCTAGCTTCTGCATTCTATATCCCTAGCGCCTAGGACAGTGCCAGGCCATAAGAATGCTCAATAAACATTTGCTGACTAAATGAATGAATATACAAATTGAATCGCTTGCAAATCACCTACACTTATTATCATGGATGAGTTCATTGCAGAGATTCAGGGACTTCAGAACAAAGAAATCCAGTGAAAACTCCTACTTGTTTGAAAACAAGAAGCCCATTTGTGTTGGTTAAATTTTAATGCATCCAGTTAGCTACGCTATGTACCCAGTTGTTTGTTCAAACACTAGTCTAGATTTTTCTGTGAAGATGTAATTAGCATCTTGTAATTTTGCAGATATAATTAGCACCTAAAATCTGTTGAGTTTAAATGAAGGAGACCACTTTTGATGAGTGGGCCTCATCCAATCAGTTGAAGTTCTTAGGAATAAAAACTGAGATTTCCTCAAGAAGAAGGAATTGTGCCTCAAGACTGTAACACAGAAATGCTCCCTGAATATCCAGCCAGCGAGGCTGCTCTACAAATTTGTGACTCAAGACTGCACCATCAACTCCTGTCTGAGGTACCAGCCAGCTGACCTGATATACACATTTGCCAGCCCAGACAATCTTGTGAGCCAATGCCTTAAAATCTATCAGTCTGTGTATCTCCTGTTTTTGTGGAGAACTTTGACTGATACACTAATAAAATTATTTTAACAACTGTTTAACTTCCTTGAATTGAATACATTGTTTGTGTATAGAGTTTTTTAGGAAAAAATCTAGTTTTCTTTAAATTCTGAGACTTTCATCATACTTGGTTAGTTTCCTCTGCTAAAGTGGAGGTAGTTGAAAACAAATAGAAATGTTAATGTAAGATGTAACATGGTTAACCGTGAGGCTCGTTGTGTCTTGGCTATCTCCACACTATGTTCATCTCTCCGTTTATTAATATTTTGGATCTGTATCAGCGTTACATACAAGCTTATGCAAAGTAACACAGAGGCAGAAGGGGTTCTTTGATCCAAATGTAAGCCAACTTTGGGGTATGGGAGAAGGTAGGGCTATGGAGGTGGAGGAGTCATGCTTTGCTAGAATCTTCTTGGGTATGAAGAGGGTGAGCAAGAGCATATGTAATATAAATTTTGTCATATATTATACTTAAATCTTTTATCAAGAATATATATATATGTTGCTCGTTTATCAAGTATCAATATATAGTTCTTTTATCAAGAACTATAATCTAGAGGAAGCTAACTATAGTATATTTCAACATTTATATTGCATATGTTCTTGCTCACCTTCTCCCAATGTTTAACACTCAAATAGATGCCAGAAAGTAATCATCAAAATGGCAGAACTTTAAGATGGATGTGGGAGAAAATTGGAATATAACCAAGTCCTAAAATTATTCTTTCAATACAGTTTTTCGTAGGCGAAACAGGGAATCTTAAAAAAACAGTAAGATTTTCTAAAAGAGAAATAAATTTAAAACTTCTTACTCCAGACATTGAAAAAGACTTTGAAAGGTTATCTCTTGCATTCTTTTACCTCTGGGCAGGTTGTGTGCTTTGAGCCACATTTTAAAACCCTCTCACATGCAGCAAGAGTGCACAACTCTCATTAGCTCTCCATTTTAGTATTAAATGATTTTACTATCAAGAATTTTTACCTTTATCTAACATAATTTTTCTCTTGTTCTGGTCCAAATTGGAGTTGGAGAGTAGCTGGTGATTATTCCTTGTGTGAGAGCCCTTCATGTATTTATAGATTGTTATTAAATTGTCCCAAATCAACCTTTAATCTTCAAACTGAATAATATCCATTTTCTTGACCTCCTTTAATAGATCTTTTTCCAAACCCTTCAATCACCATTTGTAGCTTTCTGCTAAACCAGCTCTATTTTTTTCCCTCCCTGTTTACTTGTAGATCACAGAGCCAGAGAGGATGTTTTTGGAAGAGTAGGAGTTTGATAAAAGGATTTCATCCTTTGTATTTATGTATATGTGCACCTTTCTTTATATAATAGATATTTAAAATAACATATTTTTGCAAGTCAAATGATATTTTAATACTCCTAGCAAGTTTACCTTTTAAAGATTATAAGTAAATCTCTTTTAAACTGAACACCTTTGTTAGGTAAATACATAAAGAGAGAGAGTTTCTTAAATTCAGATTTTTATGTTTACATCAAGCTTTCTTAAAGTAGAGGCCATTTCTATTATTATAACAGCGTTGTCTTTTTGTTCCATAGCAATTCAGTAACCAATTTCTGATTGTGAAGTATTATGTTTTAGGTCTGCTTTTGAGTACTACATTTGCACTATCAGTCCACATTTATTTGGCACCTATATTAAAGATATTTGTAAAAACATGAAAAATAAATCATACTCTGTTCTTAAAGAGATTGCAGTCTAGAGGGAGAGATAGAATGCATGCAAATAGTTAAAATATAAATTGGGAAGAATGTAAGTATAATAAATTTGGACCACAGAGAGATTATCCGGAAACAAGGAAGATTTTTGAAAGAGGTTGTGTTTGCTAGGGGAAGTCTTGCAGGTGGTGTAACTTTTGTACAGGTAGAAATAAGGAAGCATCATTACTAGCAGAAGGAACTATCTGAAAAGTGCAATGGGACTGAAGAGTGGTCAGTGAAGAATCAATTAAAAGAAGAAAAAGCCAAAAGGGAGTTTGGGAGATGGAGTGATTATTGCCTTGGTTTTTTTTTAAACTATGAAAATGTATTACTATTGTATGAAAATAAGGGAAAGAGGGAGGGGGGAAAGTAAAAGAATACATGGCTGGCTGGCATCCTGTAATGAACTAGAAGTAGGAGCAAAACCAGCTAAATAATGTCCAATAATCATTCATCTTCCCTCTACCAGTTCCTCTGGTAAGGAATGTGAATTCAAAGGTAAGGGTTTCCTTTAAAGAAGATGGTGGTTAACATTACTGGTTTGTTTTTTGGCTACCCAGAATCTAATCACCATTCCTATTTTGGGGGAAGTCCCTATTATGAGGTATTAGTTGGAGGCTGAGGTCTGTTTTCCACTATGAAAACCAAAGAGGGGGCAGACATTTCTTCTCACCAGTTGAAGCCAGAGACACATGGCCTTGACTCAGCCAATGTTAAGCTCCCATGATTTTTTTTTTAACTTTAGGGATTAACAGAATGATGTAGTGACATAAAGCAAACTATCATGTTAACAATGTATCCAGGTGGGGCAGTGAGGAGTGTCCAGTGGCATGGCATCAATGGCTGAGTCCTCCCCTGACTCTTCTCAAAACGTGATCTTGACTATATTCCCCACTTTCTGGCCTTCTTTGATTCTTCTCAATTTCCTGAACTTGTTTCTTTAGCTTTCCACCTGATTTTGAGGACTTCTGATATTCTGTGTACAATACTGTTTCTGCTTAAGTTAGCCCAAGTCAGTTTTGGTGGCTTACAATCTAGAATCATGACTGAAACAAATATTAACCTAGAATCTTCACACAGAATGGAGTGAAGTGGGTAGAGATGACACGCCAGAATATTTAGTAGGCATCTACCATTGTCTAGGTAAGAAGGTTCATCGTCCAAGTGACACCAGTTGAATGATGACAGTGGCAATCAGAATAGAGAGGAGGGGCTGCATGTAGGAGATATGATACTGGGTTGGATATGAGGTTGAACAGCCTGCATTATATGTTACTATTTCATTACCAAGGTTGATTATGCCTGATCTGGCTGGTTAGGTGAACATCTCACCTCTTTTTCTGTAGAACGTGTACTTCCTTCTGAAGATCTGAGGTGAAGAGGATGCCTTTTTTTAGTTGAAAGAGGATTTTAATTTTCAATCAAGGTTGATTGATACATCAGGTCATTGCAACTAATTGAAGTGAAGAAGAATGTAGGGTTGGAGAATGAAAAATGATTGCAAAGTTTAAGGTGAAGTGATTGGTTAAGCAACGGTATCATTAACTGAAATGGGGACATTGAAGGAGGAGCTAGTAGAGGGAAGGTGAATGATAATTGGACATTATTTAGCTAGCTTTGCTCCTAGTTCTAGTTCATTACTGGATGCCAGCTATCCATGTATTCTTTTCCTTTTTTTCCTCCTCCTCCCTCCCTCCTCCCCTCCTCCTTCCCTCCCTCCCTTCTCTTCATACACTAGTAATACATTTTCATAGTTTAAAAAAATCAAGCAATCCAAAAGCACATACAATCATATGTTGCCTGTGTTCTCCTGGACCATTGAGAGCTGGACAAAGGATCTAAAACTTTACCCCATGCAATGTTTCCACCGCTTTCAATAAGATTTCTCTGGATGCCCGGGGGCTTCTTTTTGTCTTACTCTTCTTATTGTCACTTTATTTTCAGGGATCTTCTTTACACATGACTATTTTATGTTGTATTTCCCAGAGGTTACATAAGCCCCGTTTACTGTTTTTCTTTCTTCTTTTTTACAATAGCTTGCCCACATAGAACATTTATGCTATGTCAGATTTCTCTGGATGATGTACATCACCAGTAAGGATCCCTTTGAGCAATGCTACGAACATCTCAGAATCTCATTTTAGAGATTCTCTCTTCTCTAAAGTATTTCTTAATCACTTCACCCTCCTCTGTCTCTCATCTTTCTTGGATTCTTTCTTCTCATTCCTCACTCTCTCTCATCTGTTCTGCCACCTCCTGCCTCCTCTGGAATATTGCTCTCCTGGGTCATGCACAGGGATATTGCCCCATTCTTTGAAACCTTGTTATAAACCAACATCCATTCTCTGGGTTTTGCTATTTATTTCAAGTGCTTATCAGGTTATTGTTCCAAGAATAATTGCTTTCTCTGTAAAACAAATCCTTTTGCTAGCTACTAGTTATTTCTCTTCTTGTCACATACACTACACAGAGGTGCTATCTATTCATATCAACATATGACAGAAACTGAGTCCTCTTGTATATATATCCATAGAGTATGTGCAGTATTTGCATATGTGTCTTAAAAAATAAATTGGCTCATACCATACATAGTCTATGGTATAAATATCTCATTAAATCAGTATACATATATTTTCTTTTTATTATAAATGTACAACACACTTTTGACCATTTACCTATCAATGGACAATGAAGTTGTTCAGAAGTTTTCATTATAATAAGCAATGCTTTAATGACTATTCCTGTACATGTATCATTTTGCCTCTGTGTGTTTCTAATGGTTAGATGACTAGAAATGAAACTACTGTGCCATAAAATTCAACATTTTAAAAAATTTTTATTTTAATTTAATTTTTTTGGCTGCATTGGGTCTTCATTGCTGTGTGCAGGCTTTCTCTAGTTGTGGTGAGCGGGGGTTACTCTTTGTTGTGGTGTGTGGGCTTCTCATTGTGGTGGCTTCGTTTGTTGTGGAGCACGAGATCTAGGCAAGTGGGCTTCAGTAGTTGCGGCTCATGGGCTCAGTAGTTATGGCTCGTGGGCTCTAGAGTATAGGCTCAGTAGTTGTAGCTCATGAGCTTAGTTGCTCCGTGGCATGTTCAGTCTTCCCGGAGCAGGGATCAAACCTATGTCCCCTGAATTGGCAAGTGGAATCTTAACCACTGCACCACCAGGGAAGTCCCAAGACTCAACATTTTGATTAACATACTGCCCTTCAAAAAAGATGTTCCAATTTACAGTTCCACCATAATTTTTTTAGAATTTTTACTTCCTGCACCCTTGCTAACATTGAATCATTTTAATTTTTGTCAATATCTTTGCCAAAAATGGTATCTTGCTTTTATTTTAGCTTGTTTTGTCTTCAGTATTAGTGCAGCTGACCATCTTTTCAGATATTTATTTATTTATTTTTTAGTAAGTTACATGTCCACATCTTTCCATTTTAAATTCAAATTTTGTCTTTAAAAATTAATTTATAGGAATTCTTCTTCCTTATCATATAATGATATAATGTGTTTGAAAATATTTTCTCACAGTATCCTGTATCTTATACCTTTGTTTCGAGTAGTCTTTAATCTTTTCCTTTTTTGAATCTGGGTTTTACATCTTGTTTAGGAAAGCATTCCTTTCTTTAAGATTGAAAGTGTTTTTAATATATTGTATTATACTTTAGCTTTTGAATCCAGGTGAAATTTATTTTTGTGTATGTTTGACAGCGTAATAGATTTTTTCTGAATGTGGCTGACCCTATGTATACCATTTATTGGATGTTCTCATATTCAGTGCTTGTTATAGACTGAATGTTTGTGTCCCCTGCAAAATTCATATGTTGACATCCTAACCAACAAGGTTATAGTAGGTAATTAGGTCATGAGGGAAGAGTCCCTGTAAAAAGAGGCCTAAGAGAGCTCCCTTGCCCCCTTCCCATGTGAGGTTATAGTGAGAAGACCACTGTCTATGACCCAGGAAGCAGACCCTCACCAGACACTGAATCTGCCCACACCTAGGTCTTGAACTTCTAACCTCCAGAACTATGAGAAATAAATTTCTGTTGCTTAAAAGCTACATAATCGATGGTATTCTATTATAGCACCGTGAATGGACTAAAACACCCCTGGTTTGAAATGCCTTTTTTTCTTTCTTAAATCTTAATTTTCTTTCATTGACCTGTATTTAATAATTCTGGGCTGATACCATTTGATCTTATAACTATACCTTGTAGTGACATATTCTAAGGATTTAGAAACTATGATTTTTTCATTCAGTGTATTACTTTTACTTAGTTGTTTTAATTTTAATAGCAGTATTACTTAACTTTTTATGTAGGCAAAAAGAAATCAGTATAAAATAAAATAATCTGAATAAAAATTTAATGTTCAATGTGTATTGGAAATAACCATATGAACTCATGATTTTTTATTAATTAAAAATTATATTTTCTAGCTCTGTTCAGGAAAGGGAGAATAAACTACCCCTAGCCGTGAACCTTTTTAGTACTCTGATATGGGTCTCTAAATATAATTCACCACAGATAACAAGGTTCCTTAAAGGCTATGGCAGTTTCTAAGTATGAAACAGGTAATGTAAAAAAGTGGGCCAAGGGACTTCCCTGGTGGTGCAGTGGTTAAGAATCTGCCTGCAATGAAGGGGACACGGGTTCAATCCCTGGTCGGGGAAGATCCCACATGCCGCCGATCGACTAAACCCGTGTGCCACAACTACTGAGCCTGTGCTCTAGAGCCTGTGAGCCACAACTACTGAGCCTGCATGCCTAGAGCCTGTGCTCCTCAACGAGAGAAGCCACCGCAATGAGAAGCCTGTGCACCGCAAAGAAGAGTAACCCCCACTCGCTACAACTAGAGAAAGCCCATGCGCAGCAACGAAGACCCAACGCAGCCAAAAATAAAATAAATGAATAAACAAATTATAAAAAAAAAAGAAAAGAAAAGTGAGCCAAGGAGAGCTTGTTGTACCAAAAAGCAAAGAGGGGGTTTCCCTGGTGGCGCAGTGGTTGAGAGTCCACCTGCCAATGCAGGGGACGTGGGTTTGTGCCCCGGTCCGGGAAGATCCCACATGCCGCGGAGCGGCTAGGCCCGTGAGCCATGGCCGCTGAGCCTGTGCATCCAGAGCCTGTGCTCCGCAGCGGGAGAGGCCACAACAATGAGAGGCCCGCGTACCGCAAAAAAAAAAAAAAAAAAAAGCAAAGAGGCTTTCAAGGACTCATGGAGTCTTATCAAAACAGCATAGAAGCCAAGGGCTCCTTGGCTGAAGGTGGACAATTTTATCATTGAAAGAAAAATGGCTATGATTGATTTGAAACGCATGGATACAGTCCATAATGATATCATAAAGAAAACAAAATAAGCCTATTTCTTATCAGCAGAGATGACCATTATACTAACTTTTTAACATATACATTGGTAATTAAAAAGAAAGGATTAAACATTTATTCTTCCATTTATTCTAGCTGGAAATGAATTTCAGAGAAGCCAAAGTGTCTCAGTTAAGAACAGATTTTTTTTTTTTTAAGAATGGCAACTAATCAATGTGGAATAAATAGTACAGTTAGAAAAATCTTTTTTTTTTTTTTTTTTTTTTTCGGTACGCGGGCCTCTTACTGTTGTGGCTTCTCCCGTTGCGGAGCACAGGCTCCGGACGCGCAGGCTCAGCGGCCATGGCTCACGGGCCCAGCCGCTCCGAGGCATGTGGGATCTTCCCGGACCGGGACACGAACCCGTGTCCCCTTCATCGGCAGGCAGACTCTCAACCACTGCGCCACCAGGGAAGCCCAGAAAAATCTTTTTTAAAAATCCATATTGGAATAATTGATTCAGGCAAAGGTTATTAGTGCATGCTAAACCATTAAGTGCGGTGCTGGGAAACTCAAAATTTCATGGTGACAAATTACAAGCCTAAGGATTTCTTTACGGTTGCAAAAGGAAAGAATCTAACTTGGCAGTGGAGTAATCAGACTCTCCCCACGCAAACCCAATGATCAACTATACCAACACTAGCAGTGGACAACCAGATGTTTTGTATCTCTAAATACGATGCTAAAAGTAGAACCAGTGTCACCTATTAAACATTTCTACTAAAAAAATTAAACCTGAGTCTAAACAAGGCTTTACATCTAACTTCTATTTTTCAGGAAATAGTGGGCATAAAAAAAGAAAATGCTAAACAAGACCATGAAAAAAACAATCAGAAAAATCTCAAACATAGTTCAAAACATAGGACAACTTATATAATTTTCCTGTTTTGTTCTTTAAGTCGATGACAAGAAAAGAAAAAGTGTGTCTGTATGTGTATATGTGTGTAGTAATGTGAGTCCTACTGTATACTAAAAGAGACAAAATATACAACAACCAAATGCCACATGCAGATCCTGCAGGGATCCTGGTTTGAACCTATTAGCAATGAAAATTATCTTTAGGATAATTACGAATATTTGAATATGAACTGAGTAATAGAATTATTATTAATTTTGTTAAATATTATACTTTTATTGTGGTTGTATAGAAAATATTCCTAGTTTTTAGAAATGCATTCTAAAATACTTTGGACCAGAGTGTCATAAAGTCCTTAATTTTTAAAATATATTACAGTAAATAAATATATAAACAAATATGGTTAAATATTAATTGTTATGTCTAAGTGTTAAGCTTATGGCTATTTATTTTATAGTGTGCCTATGTATATCTACTTTTCTTTGTATTTGAAAAATTTTATAATAAGTTGAATAAGTAAAAGAAAATATTATATATATAACTTATATATCATAAGTCATTTATTTTTAGGATTCAAATAAAAAGGTCTTAAGATATTTAAATTAAGGTTTTATTTTATATATGTGTTTATTATATTGTGTCTTGCTATCCAGTAGTACACCCTTCCATTTATTCAGAATCTTAAAGAACTGTTATTCAGTACTTTTATGGTTTTCTTCATGTAGAACTTGAATATTTCCTGTTAGATGCTTTTCTAAGTATCTTAAGTGTATAGTTACTCTTGTCTAGTTGCAGTTGCTATTGACCAGAAAAGTAATGGCCCATAGGGAAATTGATCTTATTTTTTGGCCATCTTGCTGGACTCTTTAGTGGTAATAGATAGTTTTACAATTTTATATTTTCCTTTCTAATAGTCCCTTTTAATTGTAAAAAGTAAAATGCATACAAAGACCTATATAAAACATAAATATACAGGGCAATGGAATATTATTAATCGATCATAAATATAATCACCTCCAAAATGAAAAAAAAACTGAAAATTTCCAGCACTCCCTGCCTTGTGTCCATTCTATTTCACATGTTTTGACTGATCTACTAGCCATTCTGAAATTTAATTTTCTAGGTCATAATTATTTTGCAATATATTCTTACTTTTTTGAGTTTTATCCGAGAAATTCTGAATTCAAAGAATACCAAGTGTGGTCATCAGCATAAAATAGAGTATTATATCTATAAGATGTTTTATGTAAGCCTTATACAAGCCACAAAGCAAAAAGCTACAGCAGATTCACAAAAGATAAAGAGAAGAGAATCAAAGCATACCACTATGAAAAATCATCAATTCAAGAAGGAAGGCAGCAAGTGAGGAAGAAAGGAACAAGGAAATTACATAACGGCCAGAAAAGAATAAGATGGCAAATAGTAAGTTTTTAACTATGAATAATTACTCTAAATGTAAATTGATTGAATTCTCCAATCAAAAGACATAAAGTGGATGGATGGATTAAAAAACAAGACCCAACTATATGCTGCCTGCAAGAGGCTCACTTCAGCTTTAAGGACACACATAGGCTCAATGTGAAGAGATGGAAAAAGATATCCCATACAAGTGGAAACCAAAAGAGAGCAGGGATAGCTATACTTTGTCAGACAAAGTAGACTTTAAGCCAAAAATGATAACAAGAGTCAAAGACATCATCATATAAAAATAAAGGGGTTGCGGGCTTCCATGGTGGCGCAGTGGTTGAGAGTCCGCCTGCCGATGCAGGGGACGCGGGTTCGTGCCCCGGTCCGGGAGGATCCCACATGTCGCGGAGCGGCTGGGCCCGTGCGCCATGGCCGCTGAGCCTGTGCATCTGGAGCCTGTGCTCCGCAGCGGGAGAGGCCACAACAGTGAGAGGCCCGCGTACCGCAAAAAAAAAAAAAATAAATAAAGGGGTTAATACATCAAGAAGATATGACATTCATTAATATATATGCATCCAACATTGGAACACTAACAATATGAAGCAAATACTAGCAGCACTGAATGGACAAATAAACAACAATACAATAATAGTAGGGAACTTCAACATACCACTTTCAACAGCTGGTAGGTTAATCAGACAGAAAATCAACAAGGAAACATTGGACTTGACCCATAATTTAGAGCAAACCTAGCAGACATATACAGAATATTCCATCTACCAGCAGTAGAATACACATTCTTCTTAAGTGCACATGGAACATTCTCTAGGGTAGATTATGTGACAGGTCACAAACAAATCTTAGCGAATTTAAGAAGGTTGAAATCATATGTAGCATCTTTTCTGTTTTTGATTTTAGCAAACTGAAAATCAATAACAAGAGGAAAGACAAGTACTGTATGATATCACTTATATGTGGAATCAAAAAAAGCCAAACTCATAGAAACAGAGAGTAGAGTGGTGGTTACCAGGGGCTGGGGGGAGTGGGGGCAATGGGGAGATGTTGGTCAAATGACTCAAACCTAAGATGCATAAATTCGGGGGATCTAATGTACAATGTGGTGATTATAGTTACTAATACTGTATTGTATACTTGACAGTTGCTAAGAGAATGGACCTTAAATATTTACACCATAAAGAAATGATAATTATGGGATGTGATGGAGGTGTTAACTGATGCTATGGTGGTACTTATTTGCAATATATATGTGTAACAAATTAATAAGTTATACATCTTAAACTTTCAAAATGTTATATGTTACTTATAGCTCAAAAAAAAACGGGAAAAAAACATTTGAAGTGAGGACAAAGGTGGAGGATAGAAGGGGAAATTGTCTTCTAAATTTGAACAGTGTCGGCAGTTATTGGGAAAGCAGGATGCCATTTTTTTTTTTTTTTTTTTTTTTAGATTTGCTGATGGAACAGAAGGATGTTAAAGAAAAATGAAAACAGAGCCGTACTTTCTTACCATATTACCATCCAAAAAGAAATCTATTAAGTGAAATAACAGAAAACTGTGTGCAGTCTAAACTGGAGTTACTGACAAGTATTTAAAGTATCTACAACAGGTATGAAACCCCCAAACCCCAGCAGTGTTTTCATAGGAATTAAAGAAAGGGAGTTGCTGTCTCCCTCCATGATTTTTTGGCCTGCATAAAATGATAAGCACATTTAAGACAGATTTGAGACTAGATCCTGAAACTGTCCAATCCAATTTTATATCTGAAGACAGAAAAAGTGCCACTTGTAGAAAATCAAATGTTCCTTACAGTGCCAGGAAGCTTACTTTTCACCTTCCTGTCCTGAGTTCTGAAGGGTTTGAGGTTGGCATGCACTACTGGCAGGTAGAAGTGAGACACAGGTGACTGGCTGTAAGTGTGTGGAAGGAATCTTTCCCCAGTGATGCTCCTACGTGAGCATCCTCCAAGGATGGCTGCTGGCAGATCCAGCACTACACTAGTCTCTGTGGTATAGGGAATACAGGAAGACTCATATGGGTTGGCATTCTTTTGGATTATGAGTTGGGAGAGGTTTCACTTTATAATATGAATAGATCTCAACATTTATAGCTTCAGTGATACATTTACAGAAAAAATTTAGGCCTTATTTCTCTACTGGGCTTACTTCAAACTCTCTTACAATCTGTAAAATCACAAATGAATGGTGAAGGATCTAGAAGACTATTCACATCTGTTTTATTTTCTTTCTGTGTTCATGAAATTTTTTAAGGATGTATAATCCTAGCTTAATTTGGGGGATAATCTGCTTTCCACAGTTAGGGAGATTTTTTTCTTCAATAAGCCAAAGTAACTAATTTTTTGGTATTTCTGCTTCCATAACTAATTGTAATGTATGTAATACCTATTCTACAGGGATGATATGTGAATCAATTACAAAATGCTTTAGCACTTCCAAAAGGGAGGACCTCAGAATTACCACTTCTTCTTGCCCATCTTGTTTTCTCAATGCCAATAAATGTATTTTATCATATTAAAAAAAGATAGCAAACACAAGACATTTTCTCTCTTGCTTCAGCTTACTTATTAGTTTCATCTGTTGGGAATATATTACATTAATCTACAAATTTTTTTGTTACAGTTATATGACTTTTTCTGTGTGTATATATATATATATATATATACATATACATATACACATATATATAAAATACATGTATATAGAATATAATTAAGTATACATATATAGTACTAATAAGTTAATTTGAAAAATTATTTTTTTCCTAGAACACGTATTCAGGTTTTGGTATTAATTAGGTGCACTCATGAAAAGATGCTCGACATGCTAATCATTAGAGAAATGCAAATCAAAACCACAATGAGATACCACCTCTCACTGGTCAGAATGGCCATCATCAAAAAATCTACAAACAATAAATGCTGGAGAGAGTGTGGAGAAAAGGGAACCCTCCTGCCCTGTTGGTGGGAATGTAAATTGATACAGCCACTATGGAGAACAGTATTGAGGTATCTTAAAAAACTAAAAATAGAACTACAGTATGACCCAGCAATCCCACTACTGGGCATATACCCTGAGAAAACCATAATGCAAAAAGATACGTGTATCCAAGTGTTCATTGCAGCACTATTTACAATAGCCAAGACATGGAAATAACCTAAAGGTCCATCAACAGAAGAATGGATACAGAAGATGTGGTACATATCTACAATGGAATATTACTCAGCCATAAAAAGGAATGAAACGGAATCATTTGTAGTGATGTGGATGGACCTAGAGTTTGTCATACAGAGTGAAGAGAAAAACAAATACCATATATTAATGCATATATATGGAATCTAGAAAAATGGTACTGATGAACCTAGTGGCAGGGCAAGAATACAGACACAGACATAGTTAATGGACTTGTGGACACAGGCTGGGGAAGGGAGGGTGGAGCGAATTGAGAGAGTAGCATTGACATATATACACTACCATGTGTAAAATAGATAGCTAGTGGGAAGCTGCTTTGTGAGAGACAGATATTCAAAAAATTTTCAACTCAGTGTAGAAAGCTGTAAATATACCACCTTTGAGTATAATTCTCAGATATTTAGCCTCCCTAAAAGTTATGTTTTACTTTCCTAGGACACAAGTATTTTGAACTTGAAATTTTCTTTTTCATTAGTAATTTCCAAAAATAAATCACAGTAAACCACCCACTGTTAGAACAAGTTCATCTGGATTAATCAGATTTAAATGGGAGGCAGAGCTGAGGGACATCTTGTGAATTGTGAAGAGGCTTTGTAATCAAGATGTAAACACTAAGATCTATAGAACTTCTGAAGAACAGGAGAAATCATTATTTTGATGTCCTCCTTTCCAATTTTCTCATCAAAATGCAAACATATGGTACTTAGTATTTCCTAATTATAATTTATTAATCAAGTATTAAAAAGCTGCATTTTAGGAATTTGCAGGCAGTAATGATGAGATATCTTGATGACTTTGGTAACCATATTTTTAAAATTCTGGCCTTGGTCCTATCCTAAAAAAAGAGGGTTTGTACTGTTTAAAGCAATTCAAATTGCTCTATACCAGCAACAATTCTGGAATAGATATATGTACAAATTAAATCTTATGTGGCAATTTTGATTTAAGATTTCTTATTAATTTTATATCTTCTCATCTTTACTAAACATTTAATTTCTGTTACTTATATATAAAATATATGATTAGGTATAAATTTAGTAACTAAATATTGACACTTGGTGAATTTTTGCCTCTGAATTGCTTTCTTATGGTGCTATTTTATCTTTTTTCTTTTTAAATCTGGGGTCAAATGGATTGGATAGGAAATGTTGGAGATAAGTTAAATGTCATGTAATTGAAATGTTATTCAGTTACTGAGGTCTGCCATCACAAGAAGTGTACAGCTAATGAAACCAAACGATTTAACATGAGTTTTACATACGTGGCAAAAACTTTGCTACATAAAAGCGCTAACTTGCTTGATTACTGCTGGTTCAGTCCAGGTTGAACACAGCTCTTTTTTCGGGGTCCATGGCTATATATGCCCTGCTGGTAGTAAAGTGGCTTTCTTGATAACTGAGCTTTAACAAAGCACACTCAAGAGATACTAAATGAGGGGGTAGTTTGATTAAGGACTTGTATGGGTAACTATTTTTTAAGACTGATTTGAATACAGTAGAAATCTGAGTTGAGATTTTAGATTATAGCAGAGAAAGTATGCCAAAGAAAGTAATAATTTGTAACCCAAATGAATACTTTCATCCCTTTACAGTTATTGAAATGCATCTTACACTTTAATTTCGGCTTAAATATGTAAAAGCAAGTATTTTTTTATGCCTCTGATATCTGAACACCTCCTTAGAAGGCCCTAAAAATTTAATACTAGTATTCATGGCAAAGTCTGTACTGAAGTAGAGTCCAGTGTAAGTTTTTGATATGGCCATGCCAAATTTCAGTATATTTTTCCTTGATTTTAATGGGTGTCTTATAATGATAAATTTTGAAGGGACTCAGAGCATGGAGATGTTAAATAAAAATTTGGCATTGAAGGTTTAGTAGTAGAATATGGCACAAAGTATATAATCAACAAATTTACCAAGTTCTAGGCACTGTTTGAGGCACTAGAATTTCTTCAGTGAACAAACAGTCTCAATTTCCCGACCTCTTGCAGCATGAATTCTGGTGGGGAGAGATAGATGATAAACCAAAAAGCATAACGCATCGTATGTCAAATAATATCAGTGTGATGGAGAAAATGAACCAGGAAACAGGATATGAAGGTTTTGGGGTGGTAGAGTTTGAAATTTTAAAGTGTGTTTAGAAATGGCCTCTGAGAATTTGCCATTTCAGCAAAAACCTGAAGCAGATGAGTGATCCTTGCAAATATCTGTGGGAAGAGCATTTCGGGCGTGAAGAACAGCAAGTGAGAATGTCCTGAGGTGGGAACTTGTCAGCGTGTTCCAGGAATAGCCGGGCAACCCTGTGGCAGGAGTGGGATGAGTGGAGATTTTTATAATAAATGGGGATTTTTATGTAGAGATTTTAGGCTTTGAGGGAGCATTGTTTTTACTTTGAGTGAAATAGGAGGTCATTGGAGGGTTTTGAGCAGAAGAATAATATAACCTGACTTACATTTTAATAGAATCCCTCTGACTTCTATGTTGAAAACTACTCTGGCTTCTGTGTTCTCTTCTCCCTTCTCTGGGAGAGGGGTTCAGATAGAGCAGGTAAGAGATAGCAATGTCACAGACTGTCATAAAGAGAAGGTTTGGGGATGTATTTTGAAGAGAGTACTGGAAAGATTCGCTCATGGATTGGATGTGAGATGTGAGAGAAAGAGTCAAGCATGAGTTGAGTGGCTTAAGTCAGTAAGTGGTTGAAGCTGCCATTTATCAGGATGGGAAGATTGTTGGAAAAGATTTGGGGAAGGGTACAATATGTGAGCAAGATTTGATGGGCCTGTAGCAATTCTCCAGGAGAGAGCAAGGGTGTGGAAGTAAAGATGTACTAGGCAAAGGGATCATTGTGTGCAGTGTCACTGAACCTTGGAAATACTTTAATTGTTTGGGAAGTGGTGAGATATTCAGTGTGGTGTAAGCAGTGTACATTAGGGGCTGGCAGACTATAGCTCACAGGCCAAATCCAGCACACTGCCTTTTCTTTTTTATAGCCCATAAGCTGTACAAATGGTTGAGAAAAAATTAAAAGAAGAATAATATTTTGTGGCATGTGAAAATTAGATGAAATTCACATTTCAGTGTCCGCAAGTAAAGTTTGATTGGAATGCAACCATGCTCATTCATTCATCTATTGCCTGTGGCTGTTTTTGCACTAAAATGGCATATTAAATTGTTGTGACAGAGACTAAATGGCCTGCAAAGGTGGAAATACTTACCCTCTTGCCCTTTATAGAAAAAGTTTGCTAGAGTCAAAATGGAGCATTATTTGGGGGCAGATCGTGAAGTACCTTGTGTGCCTTGCTAAAGAATTGGGCCTTGATTGTAGGCAACAGGAAGATATCAAGGGTGGCTATCTTCCTAAAATATTACAAATAATACAGGAAAAATCCTAGCCCAACCTTATTCCCAGCTGGAGGAACAAACATGGAGACCGCAATGATTTGCCCAGAGGTTCCCAGCACTTCAGTGCAAAGACTAGGCAAGGACTGCAGTGTGTCAGTGCCCAGAATCATAGTTTTACTCCTGTTGTCCATCATCTACTGTGGAGCTTCTGCATACAGGGAAGTTCCTCCAAAGATCTCATAGAATGTGCATGTGTGCTATAGAATGTCAGGAGAGAGAATTACTAGAGTTTAATGTTTTATCCGAACTTAACTACATGTTTATTTCATAATCAATGAAATTTGAGAAAAGAACCTTCATAAACTTTGAATGAAATTATAATGAAAATTGAGCCATTATTTTAATAAAGTTTGATCCAGAGCAAAGCTGAATTAGGCTAAAATTCGGCACTTCTTCCTCTTCTTATTGGAATATTCTTATTTGACTCCTTATCCCTTCATCCCATCCTGTTTCCCTTAAGCTATGAAAAGGCAAGTGTTAGCAGCAGGCCTGTAGCACGGTCTCTCATTATTGTCATGGATTCCTAAAATTAATGATTGGAGGCATATCACTAATTCTAGCTACTGTTGAATGGGGGAGCTTTTATGGATTTACAACTTATTCCAGGGAGTGAAGCAAGAAGAAGCGTTAGGAAGGATTCTGTTATTGCCAGTGCTATGGTTGAACAGTGTATCTGAGCTGGAAAACCCAACCACAGGGGAAATGATGGGGGTGTAAAGAGGTAATAAATGGAAACGGGAATGTCATAGCAAACAGAGGTGGGACATATCCCAGGGAAGAATGCAATAAGAGCAAGAGAATAATACTCTAAGCTCTCCCTCTCAGGTCTAAGGCTGACAAATGGTGGATGCTGGGAGAAACTTCTTGATCTCTCTTTTCTGAAGAAGGGGAATTGGACTCTACTTGAATAATTTGAGAAAAGAAGTGATGCAGCATGCTCTCATGAATGAACTTACTGCAGCTAACTACGGCTCTCTTTCAGGTCATTGTTTACAGGCTGTATTTACCATTCTGGTTATTTCTCAGTTGACCTGAGAGAAATGCTATTGCTGAATCCTACTGGATGGAGATGCCAAACAGCAGAGCATCAGCATTCTGTGTGGGCCTAAGTCATGATGATGCATTGCTGCAGCAGCTGCCTGGATATGATGGAAAGCAGATTGTGCCTTCTGCCAAGTATTTTAGAGCTTGATTTGTCCCTTTGAATATATCAAATGTGAATGTGCATGGAGCACATTTAAAGAAAGCTGAAATGGAACCCAGTGATCCAATGTTACCAGTAAGTCTCTTTTGGAGGTACACAAAGGATGGTTATGGGAAGCATTATGGTGCTCTCAGATGGAGTTGTGTTTGAGGGTAGAATATATCCAATTGACAGCCTCATGTGGCACACAGTGTTTTTCATTGTAGCCTATATTTCCAAACTGCGTAAGTCCCATACATGTTAAATGGCAGCAACATATGTGGTAGCTTGATAAGAAATGACCTTGTCACGCCAGATGTTCTTTGGAGACGGCTTTGGGTATTGAGTCAGTTTGAAATGTTTCTGGATGATCATCATGGTAATAAGAGAGACTTGTTAACCCAAACAGTGACACTAGAGGGAGCTCTCTTTCAAAAATCACCACAGAGAAGCTAGTAAAGCTATACATAAATGAATGAATTGAACAGATATTCAACTGGAGCACTCTAATCATCAACAACACTAGGAGAGGGTGTGTATCCTCCCCAAGGAAGGACTATTGGATATTCTAGTCACTCCTGAATATGAAGTTTTTAAAGGCCGGTGGCCAAGAGTGTTGCAAAGGCTAGGTTGGGTGGATACACTTAGGGGAACAATATGCTAAGCCTAAATTATGCCGCTGGACAGTGAAGGTTTTATCACTGTCGTCTAATGACCCAAGTGTCATGGCTAGAAAATAAATATCTTCCCTTTGTAACCGATTTGGATGCACAGATGATGAACCCACTGTGCTGTACCTATGGGAGGTAGAGGAGTGGCATTAGAAAATGACACACGGGGACCTAACCTGTGTCTGTAACCCTGTCCGTTAGTGTCCAAGATATGGTTATATCAAACACCAGTGGAATCTAGAATGTCCCAAACAATACCTTCTAAGTCACCGTTCCAGTCATTGGGAATATGTGGTACACGTGAAAATTTCATTTGTGTTGGAAGGAATGCAGAATGACACCATAATTTTGACTAATTTCATGGTGTGTTAAGTGTTACTTTAATCTTTCTGCCAAAGCTGTGTAGTGTAACACGTGGCTTGTTAATCAACGAAATTATACAATAATTAGAAAATATTTTGGGAGGTTGATTTGAAGCTCACAAATAATATATGCATGGAAACTAATTGGCCAGAAATATGAGTGAGTTTGGCCTTACTTTAGAAATAATTGCATATACTCCATCAAAACATATAAATGATTCAAATAACTTAGGTGAGAAAGAGAAAAGAGTAACCAAACTTGTAAGAGAATGTCAAAATATACATGAAGGGATGTGGCCATAATTGAGTCCATTGGGTAGGCTCAATTTTGGTAGTTGTCAGGATGTTGTTGGACTTATTCTTCTGTATAAAATATTGTAAGACAGGGCTTCCCTGGTGGCGCAGTGGTTGAGAGTCTGCCTGCCCATGCAGGGGACACGGGTTTCTGCCCCGGTCCGGGAAGATCCCACATGCCGCGGAGCGGCTGGTCCCGTGAGCCATGGCCACTGAGCCTGTGCGTCCGGAGCCTGTGCTCCGCAACGGGAGAGGCCACAGCAGTGAGAGGCCCGCGTACCGCAAAAAAAAAAAAAAAAAAAAAAAAAAGAAAAAAAAAATATATATATATAGTAAGACAAATAATGAAAAGAAACTCAAGAAATAAGTGTCAAGGAGGTATTGACTAATGTCAGAATGTGGATTGGAAAGGAAAATGCTAGACACAGACCTGCAAGTCATTTTCTCCATTTGCTATGGGATGCTCCTGGAAAGAAAAATATACCAAAACCCCTTGTAAAAATCTAAAAGATAGAAATGGCAAACACAGCAATGGTATTTTCTAGCAAGAGTATTTTTATACATGGAGTATTTATAGTATATGTATCTAATCTGTCTAGGACTGCTTGTATTAAACCTGTGTGAATTTAAGGGTCCTGGCTAACTGGAAAATATCACATAAGCTATGTTAACAACTGTGTACAAAATGGAGATATTTCATGACAGAAACACCTCTCTTTTATTAAAGTAATGCTTCTGCATACAACACATAAAACTCATGTATTAAATCTGCACCACAGCAGGCACTAATGCAGCATTAAACAACCTGGGGAGTGGCATTGGCTATCCCAGACTTCTCCATCCTTCCCTTTTCTCATGATTTCCTGTCTCCTTGAAATTATTTGTACAGCTTAATTCTAGATAACATCTCTGATCCTTTGAATCTGATTTGACAGTTCATGCCTTTTGATCATTTCAAGCTATAGCCCTCAATGCCCAAGACTGACCACTCTAACCCTTTAAATTGGCTTCCTAGGTTTTTTCACATCCAAGCCTTTCCTCTCTAAAGCCATATCAAAACTTGCCTGCTCCTTGATCAGGGTCCTCTAGATCTTGCTCTCAATTCATAAATTAATCATTAATAATTAATATATACTTATCATTATTATCTTTCTTAGTGTTTTCTGGTTAAAGAAATGGATCTAGGGTCACGTGTCTTAACACAGAACTACGGTGATAGGATACGTTATTTTCTCGTTTTCTAATTTATTTATTTATTTACCTCTTTATTGGAGTATAATTGCTTTACAATGTTGTGTTAGTTTCTGCTTTATAACAAAGTGAATCAGCTATACATATACATATATCCCCATATCGCCTCCCTCTTGCGTCTTCCTCCCACCCTCCCGATCCCACCCCTCTAGGTGGTCACAAAGCACGGAGCTGATCTCCCTGTGCTATGCAGATGCTTCCCACTAGCTATCTGTTTTATATTTGGTAGTGTATATATTTCAATGCTACTCTCTCACTTCATCCCAGCTTACCCTTCGCCCACCCCGTGTCCTCAAGTCCATTCTCTACATCTGCATCTTTATTCCTGTCCTGCCCCTAGGTTCTTCAGAACCATTTTTTTTTAGATTCCATATATATGTGTTAGCATGCGGTATTTGTTTTTCTGTTTCTGACTTACTTCACTCTGTGTGACAGACTCTATGTCTACCCACCTCACTACAAATAACTCAATTTCGTTTCTTTTTATGGCTGAGTAGTATTCCATTGTATATATGTGCCACATCTTCTTTATCCATTCATCTGTCGATGGACACTTAGGTTGCTTCCATGTCCTGGTTATTGTAAATAGAGCTGCAATGAACATTGTGGTACATGACTCTTTTTTTTTTTTTTTTTTACATCTTTATTGGAGTATACTTGCTTTACAATGGTGTGTTAGTTTCTGCTTTATAACAAAGTGAATCAGTTATACATATACATATGTTCCCATATCTCCTCCTTCCTGCATCTCCCTCCCTCCCACCCTCCCTATCCCATCCCTCCAGGTGGTCACAAAGCACCGAGCTGATCTCCCTGTGCTATGCGGCTGCCTCCCACTAGCTATCTATCTTACACTTGGTAGTGTATATATGTCTATGCCACTCTCTCGCCTCATCACAGCTTACCTTTCCCCCTCCCCATATCCTCAAGTCCATTCTCTAGTAGGTCTGTGTCTTTATTCCTGTCTTACCCCTAGGTTCTTCATGACATTTTTTTCTTAAATTCCATATATATTTGTTAGCATACAGTACCTGTCTCTCTCTTTCTGACTTACTTCACTCTGTATGACAGACTCCACGTCCATCCACCTCATTACAAATAGCTCAATTGCATTTCTTTTTATGGCTGAGTAATATTCCATTGTATATATGTGCCACATCTTCTTTATCCATTCATCTGTCGATGGACATTTAGGTTGTTTCCATCTCCAGGCTATTGTAAATAGAGCTGCAATGAACATTTTGCTACATGACTCTTTTTGAATTATGGTTTTCTCAAGTATATGCCCAGTAGTGGGATTCCTGGGTCATATGGTAGTTCTATTTTTAGGTTTTTGAGGAACCTCCATACTGTTCTCCATAGTGGCTGTATCAATTTACATTCCCACCAGCAGTGCAAGAGGGTTCCCTTTTCTCCACACCCTCTCCAGCATTTCTTGTTTGTATTTTTGATGATGGCCATTCTGATCAGTGTGAGGTAATACCACATTGTAGTTTTGATTTGCATTTCTCTAATGATTAGTGATGTCTAGCATCCTTTCATGTGTTTTTTGGCATTCCATGTATCTTCTTTGCAGAAATGTCTATGTCTTCTGCCCATTTTTGGATTGGGTTTTTTGTTTTTTTTGATATTGAGCTGCATGAGCTGTTTATATATTTTGGAGATTTATCCTTTGTTAGTTGCTTCATTTGTAAATATTTTCTCCCATTCTGAGGGTTGTCTTTTTGTCTTATTTATGTTTTCTTTTGCTGTGCAAAAGCTTTTAAGTTTCATTAGGTCCCATTTGTTTATTTTTGTTTATTTTTATTTTTGTCTCCATTTCCCTACGAGGTGGGTCAAAAAGGATCTTTCTGTGATTTATGTCATAGAGTGTTCTGCCTGTGTTTTCCTCTAAGAGTTTTATAGTGTCTGGCCTTACATTTAGGTCTTTAATCCATTTTCAGTTTATTTTTGTATATGGTGTCAGGGAGTGTTGTAATTTCATTCTTTTACATGTAGCTGTCCAGTTTTCCCAACACCACTTATTAAAAAGGCTGTCTTTTCTCCATCGTATATTCTTGCCTCTTGTATCAAAAATAAGGTGACCATATGTGTGTGGGTTTATCTCTGGGCTTTCTATGCTGTTCCATTGATCTATATTTCTGTTTTTTTGGCAGTAGCATAGTGTCTTTGAGTACTGTAGGTTTGTAGTATAGTCTGAAGTCAGGGAGCCTGATTCCTCCAGCTCTGTTTTTCTTTCTCAAGATTGCTTTGGCAATTTGGGGTCTTTTGTGTTTCCATACAAGCTGTGAAAGTTTTTGTTCTAGTTCTGTGAAAAATGCCATTGGTAGTTTGATAGGGATTGCATTGAATCTGTAGATTGCTCTGGGTAGTAGAGTCATTTTCACAATATTGATTTGTCCAACCCAAGAACATGATATATCTCTTCATTTGTTAGTATCATCTTTAATTTCTTTCAGTGTCTTATAGTTTTCTGCATACAGGTCTTTTGTCTCCTGAGGTAGGTTTATTCCTAGGTATTTTGTTTTTGTTGCAATGGTAAATTGGAGTGTTTCCTTAATTTCTCTTTCAGATTTTTCATTGTTAGCATATAGGAATGCTAGAGATTTCTGTGCATTAATTTTGTATCCTGCTACTTTACCAAATTCATTAATTAGCTCTGTACTTTTCTGGTATCATCTTTAGGATTCTCTATGTATAGTATCATGTCATCTGCAAACAGTGACAGTTTTACTTCTTTTCCAATTTGGATTCCTTTTATTTCTTTTTCTTCTCTGATTGCTGTGACTAAAACTTCCAAAACTATGTTGAATAATAGTGGTGAGAGTGGGCAACCTTGTCTTGTTCCTGATATTAGAGGAAATGCTTTCAGTTTTTCACCGCTGAAAACGATGTTGGCTGTGGGTTTGTCATATATGGCCTTTATTATGTTTAGGTAGGTTCCCTCTATGCCCACTTTCTGGAGAGTTTTTATCATAAATGGGTGTTGAATTTTGTTGAAAGCTTTTTCTGCATCAACTGAGATTATCATATGGTTTTTATTCTTCAATTAGTTAATATGGTGTATCACATTTATTGATTTGCATATATTGAAGAATTCTTGCATTCCTGGGGTAAATCCCGCTTGCTCATGGTGTATGATCCTTTTAATGTGCTGTTGGATTCTGTTTACTAGTATTTTGTTCAGGATGTTTGCATCTATGTTCATCAGTGATATTCGCCTGTAGTTTTCTTTTTTTGTGACATCTTTGTCTGGTTTTGGTATCAGTGTGATGGTGGCTTCACAGATTGAGATTGGGAGTGTTCCTCCCTCTACTATACTCTGGAGGAGGTTGAGAAGGATAGGTATTAGCTCTTCTCTAAATGTTTGATAGAATTCACCTGTGAAGCCGTCGGGTCCCGGGTTTTTGTTTGTTGGAAGATTTTTAATCACAGTTTCAACTACAGTGCTTGGTCAGTTCATATTTTCTGTTTCTTCCTGGTTCATTCGGAAGGTTGTGCTTTTCTAAGAATTTGTCCATTTCTTCCAGGTTGTCCATTTTATTGGCATAGAGTTGCTTGTAGTAATCTCTCATGATCCTTTGTACTTCTGCAGTGTCAATTGTTACTTCTTTTTCATTTCTAATTCTGTTGGTTCGAGTCTTCTCCCCCTTCTTCTTGATGAGTCTGGCCAATGGTTTATCAATTTTGTTTATCTTCTCAAAGAACCAGCTTTTAGTTTTATTCATCTTTGCTATTGTTTGTTTCTGTTTCAGTTGTCTCTGCTCTGAGCTTTATGATGTTTTTCTTTCTGCTAACTTTGGGTTTTGTTT
Source organism: Tursiops truncatus (assembly GCF_011762595.2). Classification (NCBI taxonomy): domain Eukaryota; kingdom Metazoa; phylum Chordata; class Mammalia; order Artiodactyla; family Delphinidae; genus Tursiops; species Tursiops truncatus. The sequence continues at coordinate 52,081,007 of NC_047042.1, forward strand.
GTTCTTCGTTCTCTAGTTCCTTTAGGTGTAAGGTTAGATTGTTTATTTGAGATTTTTCTTTTTTCTTGAGGTAGGATTGTATTGCTATAAACTTCCCTGTTAGAACTGCTTTTGTTGCATCCCATAGGTTTTGGGTTGTCGTGTTTTCATCCTCATTTGTTTCTAAGTATTTTTGTTTTCCTCTTTGATTTCTTCAGTGATCTCTTGGTTATTTAGTAGCATATAGTTTAGCCTCCGTGTGCTTTTTTCTTAAGTTTTTTCCCTGTAATTGATATCTGGTCTCATAGCATTGTGGTTGGAAAAGATACTTGAAACAATTTCAATTTTCATAAATTTACCAAGGCTTGATTTGTGACTCAAGATATGATCTATCCTGGAGAATATTCTATGAACACTTGAGAAGAAGTGTTTTCTGTTGTTTTTGGATGGAGTGTCCTATAAATATCAATTAAGTCCATCTTGTTTAATGTATCATTTAAAGCTTGTGTTTCCTTTTTTATATTCATTATGGATGATCTGTCCATTGGTGAAAGTGGGTTGTTAAGGTCCCCTACTCTGATTGTGTTACTGTTGATTTCCCCTTTTATGCGTGTTAGCATTTGCCGTATGTATTGTGGTGCTCCTATGTGGTATGCATAAATATTTACAGTTGTTATAACTTCTTCTTGGACTGATCCCTTGATCATTATGTAGTGTCCTTCCTTGTCTCTTGTAATAGTCTTTGTTTTAAAGTCTAATTTGTCTGATATGAGAATTGCTTCTCTAGCTTTCTTTTGATTTCCATTTGCATGGAATATCTTTTTCCATTCCCTCACTTTCAGTTTGTATGTGTCCCTAAGTCTGAAATGGGTCTCTTGTAGACAGCATATATACGGGTCTTGTTTTTGTATCCATTCAGCCAGTCTGTGTCTTTTGTTTAGAGCATTTAATCCATTTACATTTAAGGTAATTATCAGTATGTATGTTCCTATTCCCATTTTCTTAATTGTTTTTGGTTTGTTTTAGTAGGTCTTTTCCTTCTCTTGTCTTTCTTGCCTAGAGAAGTACATTTAGCATTTGTTGTAAAGCTGGTTTTGTGGTGCTGAATTCTCTTAACTTTTGCTTGTCTGTAAAGGTTTTAATTTCTCTGTTGAATCTGAATGAGATCCTTGCTGGGTAGAATAATCTTGGTTATAGGTTCTTCCCTTTCACCACTTTAAATATGTGCTGCCACTCCCTTCTGGCTTGCAGAGTTTCTGCTGAGAGATCAGCTGTTAACCTTATGGGGATTCCCTTGTATGTTATTTGTTGTTTTTCCCTTGCTGCTTTTAATATTTTTTCTTTGTATTTAATTTTTGATAGTTTGATTAATATGTGTCATAGTGTGTTTCTCCTTGGATTTATCCTGTATGGGATTGTCTGCACTTCCTGGACTTGACTATTTCCTTTCCCATATTAAGGAAGTTTCCCACTATAGTCTCTTCAGATATTTTCTCAGACCCTTTCTTTTCTCTTCTTCTTCTGGTTCCCCTATAATTCGAATGTTGATGCATTTAATGTTGTCCCAGATATCTCTGAGACTGTCTTCAACTCTTTTCATTCTTTTTTCTTTATTCTGCTCTGTGGTAGGTATTTCCACTATATTATCTTCCAGGTCACTTATCCATTCTTCGGCCTCAGTTATTCTGCTACTTATTCCTTCTAGAGAATTTTTTATTTCATGTATTGTGTTGTTCATCATTGTTTGTTTGCTCTGTAGTTCTTCTAGGTCCTTGTTAAATGTTTCTTGTACTTTCTCCATTCTGTTTCCAAGATTTTGGATCACCTTTACTATCATCACTCTGAATTCTTTTTCAGGTAGACTGCTTATTTCCTCTTCATGTGTTTGGTCTGGTGGGTTTTTACATTGCTCCTTCATCTGCTGCATATTTCTCTGTATTTTCATTTTGCTTAACTTACTGTGTTTGGGGTCTCTTTTTTCACAGGCTGCAGGTTTGTAGTTCCCATTAGTTTTGGTGTCTGTCCCCAGTTCTTGAGGTTGGTTCAGTGGCTTGTGTAGGTTTCCTGGTGGAGGGGACTGGTGCCTCTGTTCTGGTGGGTGGGGCTCTATCTTGTCCTTCTGGTGGGCATGGCCACATCCGATGGCGTGTTTTGGAGTGTCTGTGAAGTTAGTATGACTTTTGGCAGCCTCTCTGCTAATGGGTGGGGTTGTGTTCCTGTCTTGCTAGTTGCTTGGCATGGGGCATTCAGCACTGGAGCTTGCTGGCCATTGGGTGGAGCTGGGTCTTAGTGTTGAGATGGAGATCTCTGGGAGAGCTCTCGCCAATTGATATTACATGGGGCTGGGAGGTCTCTGGTTGTCCAATGTCCTGGACTTGGCTCTCCCACCTTGGAGGCTCAGACCTGACACCTGGCCAGAGCACCAAGACCCTGTCACCCACATGGCTCAGAAGAAAAGGAAGAAAAACAAGGAAGAGAAAAAAATAAAAGAGAGCAACCAAACCAGTTAACAAATCCACCAGTGATAATAAGCACTAAAAACTAAGCTAATATAAATACAAAAGTCAGAAACAAATCACCTGCAGACAGCAAACCCCAAATCTACAGTTGCTCCCAAAGTCCACCACCTCAATTTTTGGTGATTTGTTGTCTAGTCAGGTATTCCACAGGTGCAGGGTACCTCAAGTTGATTGTGGGGATTTAATCAGCTGCTGCTGGGGCTGCAAGGAGAAATTTCCCTTTCTCTTCTTTGTTCACACAGCTCCTGAGGTTCAGCTTTGGTTTTGGCCCCGCCTCTGTGCGTAGGTTGACCTCAGGCGTCTGTTCCCAACTGAGACAAAAGGTGGTTAAAGCAGAGGCTGATTAGGGCTCTCTTGCTCTCTCAGGCTGCGGAGAGGGAAGGGTACGGTAGTCATAATTGGAATGCAGGGCGAGCCTGCGGTGGCAGAGGCCAGCGTGACAGTGCAACAACCTGTGGCACGCTGTGTGTTCTCCTGCGGAACTTGTCCCTGGAGTTTGGGACCCTGGCAGTAGTGTGTTGCACAGGCTCCCTTGGGGGCTGTGGGTAGTGACTTGTGCTTGCACACAGGACTGTTGGTGGCAGTGGCAGCAGCATTAGCATTTCATTCCCATCTCTGGGGTCTGAGCTGATAGCCGCAACTGTGCCTGTCTCTGGAGTCACTTAGGTGGTGCTCTGCCTTCTGTGGGCACAGGAGGAAGGAATCCCCTCTCCTCGTGCACCCCAAAATAATGGTCTCTTGCCTATTAGGCAAGTCCAGACATTTTCCCTGACTCTCTCCCTGCTAGTTGTGGCACGCCAACCCCCTTCAGGCTGTGTTCAGGCAGCCAACCCCAGTCCTCTCCCTAGGACCTGACCGAAGCCTGAGCCTCAGCTCCCAGCCCCGCCCGCCCTGGTGGGTGACCAGACAGGCCTCTCAGGCTGGTGAGTGCTGGTTGGCAGCGATCCTCTGTGTGGGAATCTCTCCACTTTGCCCTCTGCACCCCTGTTGCTGTGCTCTCCTCCGTGGCTCCGAAGCTTCCCTGTCTCTACCAGTGAAGGAGTTTCCTAGTGTGTGGAAGCTTTTCCTCCTTCACAGCTCCCTCCCAGAGTTGCAGGTCCCGTCCCTATTCTTTTGTCACTGTTTTTTCTTTTACCCTACCCAGGTACGTGGGGATTTTCTTGCCTTTTGGGAAGTCTCAGGTCTTCTGCCAATGTTCAGTGGGTGTTCTGTAGGAGTTGTTCCACATGTAGATGTATTTTTGATGTATTTGTGCAGAGGAAGATGATCTCCACGTCTTACTCTGCCATCTTGAAGGTCCCCCTCTTTTTTTTTTTAAATTAATTTTTACTGGAGTATAGTTAACTTACAATGTTGTGTTAGTTTCTGCTGTACAGCAAAGTGAATCAGTTAACAGCAAAGTGAATCAGTTATACATATACATATATTCACTCTTTTTTAGATTCTGTTCCCATATAGGTCATTACAGAATACTGAGTTGAGTTCCCTGTGCCATACATTAGGTCCTGTTAGTTATCTATTTCATATATAGTAGTGTGTATATGTCGATTCCAATGTCCTAATTTATCCAATTCATAGGAGGTGACGTCTTTTACCTTTTGAACCATCCATGTAACTCTTTTTTACTGCCTTTCTTGATATATTCAGCCTTGAAATAAATGTTGTGTAAACATGTCTTATTTCTAGAATTAGGACAGAAATGTATGTCAGTTTTCTAAATCTCCCACAGTGTTTGGCAGAATGTATTTTCTCTAAAGGCAGTTCATGAATATTTGACAAATTAAATTGAGTGGACAGATAAGCCTTTTTGTTTTCCTCAAAACAGGGGAGATTGTGATGATCACATTATTAGCATAAATAAAGAAATTCTACTCCAGTTTATTTTCTAATATCCTACCCTTAGAAAAAAGAGATGAAACATCTTTCCTTTTTTATGTTTTCTTTATTGTGAGGAAAAAGACAAAGATTTATTTTTCTTTTTGGTGGGGGTGGGAAGCACCTTCAAGGAATTTTATTCAATTTGTCCAGCAGAGTTCAGAAAATTCCTGAATTTGCCAGCAATCAAATATATGGGAGAAATGAAAAATCAGAGAATTAGGGAAATTAGGAAGCCTATTGTGTATTACTGATTTGAGTTATCAGTATCTATCAGAGGTTTAATGAACAGTCACTGAAAAGGAAAGAATAGAGAAAATTGGCATTTAGAGAAACTTGTAATTTGTTTGTTCCTAAGAAACGTTCACATTGAGGTCCAATTAAGATCAAAATAGTTTTTATTGGTAGTTCATTAAACCCAGCAGATGGCCAGTGATTTCTGCTGAGGGAATTATAGTTTACAAGTGATGATTTTGAGAAGTATTTAGATACTTGAATGCTTTGAGGACACGTTCTCTTAAGGGCACCTCCTACCATTCCCCATCCATTGATGTGCAGAGAGCCTGATCTGTCACCCAGAGGAGCAAGGGCTGTGGGAAGTTCAGAGGCTGGACCTTTGCACGTTAGGGTCTTCACATAAGGCACTCAGAGAAAACAGTCAGTCTTTAGTATTTTCTTGCTTCAGTCACTTTTTCTCCTGCAATTAGGCCAAGGTCAGGGATAGTTTATAGGTTCTGATAGTTTATCTATGTGTAAGCAGATAGCCAAGTGAGGGGAAAAAAAGATGACAATTCTGTTCAGACGATTGTCTTTAACTGTCTCATCTGAAACTGTTAATAAAACTCTACAAGTGTAAAACCAACTTTGCTAGGAAAATAAACATTATATAGCCTTATGCACTTAACATAAAAACTTTCTTTGTTTTTCTAAGAACTTAATAGTATTCTTATGAAGTAGATACATATAAAATATTGCACATCTTCATTAAACAGGGACATTGGTGTGGGCTGCAGTTTAAATGGGTCACCTTCTCACTAGCTCTTTTACTGGCCACAAAGGAAGTTGTCAGTATGTTTGTGTTTTTTCTATGTGGATACAATAGCAATATTATTTATTAAATTTTGCTTTCTTGACTTACAGAGAAAACATCCAATATGAAGACTTTCTTTGTCAACGTATCTCAGATAAAAACGTTTTCCTTTCTTTAGAAAATAATTTTCTGTTAGGATTATTTCTAGGAGGCTTATCAAAGTTTAATGTGATATGCTAGTCTTTATTCTGGAAGTTGGTATTTAAGTGCTATTATGCAATACTCAAAAAGTCTTAAAATTTAGTCTCAGATCAGTGGTGTGATAAAAAAATCTATAACCAATAAATAATTTCATAGAAACTCAAAAATTTCCTTGCATTTCTCAAATACCCTGAAAAGCAATAACTTTGCTCATGCTAGAAATAACTCAAAAAATTTTTTCTCAGTAATTAACTTTTGTTCCTTCATGTAAATTTTAACGCTGTCTCGTTGATAAAACTCTCCATGTAAGATTGCTTCAGGAATTGGCTCATACTTAAAGGAAGGAAGGAAAGATCATTTTCCAGTCATGTCCCAGAACTGGATAGCTGAGGGACACTAAGGACTTGACTAGTTTCCTTGTCTTACTAATTCTAAGTAAATTAGTAAGTGAATTTTACTAATTTACTAATTTACTAGTAAATTTTACTAATTTCCTAGTAAATTTTACTAATACTAACTTTACTTACTAATACTAACTTACTAATACTAACTTTACTTACTAATACTAATCTTACTAATACTAAGTGAATTAGTAAGTGAATTTTACTAATTTAATAGTAAATTTACTAATTTACTAAGTGAATCTTACTAATTCACTATTTTCTTAAAAACAAGTTGATGAAACAAACAAGCAAACAGACAAAAACAGGCTTGCTTACTGCTTCCAGCTCTGAAACTTTCAACGACCCTATTTCATGTTCTGTTAGAACCAAATTTCTCTGCGTGGCTTTTGTCTCTTTTTACATTCTGGCTACGTTGTTAGCTCTCAAATTCACTTCCTCCAGGCTGGTCTCTTTATGGTTTCATGAACATGGCATATATATTCATTCTTATACATCATTAATAATGGTGTTTCTTTGTCCGGAAATTCCATCTCCTCACCTACTTGTTCCCAACTAGTCCAAGGAGAATGCAGGCACTACCAGCTTTTTGAAATCTTCCGTGACAACCTCAGCAGTTTTTGAACCATTTCTCCTAGTACATTTACATTGTATTACATAAAATGCTTTATATAATTAGTGCAACATTTCATTTATCTGTTAGTGTTGCAAATGATTGCTTTCACAAGAGTGAGTTTTCTGGAATATGAAAACACTGAAATGTCTTCATTTTTATATAATTTTGTATGAAATATTTCTGTCGAGTACTACAAGCATCTCTGCCTAATTAAATAAAGAATACAGAGCATAGTTAAAACTACTGATGGTTCAGGATCATTACTATGAATGTCAATTGTTACATTATGCTATAATATAGTAAATACCAAGGTATTTGCTCTATGTAAACATTCTTCTGAGTTCATATTTTCTTTCGTTTCTTTCCTTGATCATAGACTTCCACCCTGTTTAGATGGACTGGACCTTCCTTGTTGGTGACAGGTGCATTGCTGAGCAACAAAGGCAGCACGCCGTCTTAATTTCTAGGGGCTTGTGCTAATTTATTTGAGCCTCCACCACATCAGAACGATTTCTAACTCTTCCCATTCCTGGGGAGTCCTTTTACACCATTCTGACAACCAGATAGATTGGGCAAGTGGATATAGGAGTATTGAGTTGATTGACATCAACATATGTATCTTTGAGGTCTTTGCCTGATCTCCAACTGGATCTGGACTTGCTATAAATGTACTATTGGTTTTCTTTTCTTCTTTTTTTAAAAAATTATTTATTTATTTATTTTTGGTTGTGTTGGGTCTTTGTTGCTGTGCGCAGGCTTTCTCTAGTTGCGGTGAGCAGGGGCTACTCTTCGTTGTGGTGTGTGGGCTTCTTATTGCAGTGGCTTCTCTTGTTGTGGAGCACGGGCTCTAGGTGTGCAGGCTTCTGTAGTCGTGGCTTGTGGGCTCTAGAGCGCAGGCTCATTAGTTGTGGCTCGTGGGCTCTAGAGTGCAGGCTCAGTAGTTGTGTGGTGCATGGGCTTAGTTGCTCCGCGGCATGGGGATCTTCCCAGACCAGGGCTCAAACCCATGTCCCCTGCATTGGCAGGTAGATTCTTAACCACTGCACCACCAGGGAAGCTCTGTACTATTGTTTTATAGTATTTCATGTCTTCCTTTCCTCAATGTGATAAAATTATAAAAATGTCTTTTGTACATTTACCATAAAATAGGTACGTTCTGGATGATGAAAAATATTATTTATGTTTATATCTGCTTTATGTTATAGATTTCTCATACATTACCAGTTTAACCCTCATAATCATACTGCATTGTAATTTATGATACATTAATTTTACAGATGAATAAAGGAAGTTTAGAGAGAGAAAGAGGTTATGCTGTTGGTACATGGGTTTCAGACTCAAGTCTTCTGACCCCTATTCCAGTGTATCCTCAAGTACTACTTTACCCTCTGAGCAAGGCATTGCGCTAGCCTTCAAGAAGCTTCTTGCTTATTCACGATGAATAAAATGAACACAGAATAACTACATAATTGGGATGTGATAAGTGCTCTGCAGAGGTGTGGCAGTGCAGTGAAAATTTGAAGGTGTGGTGTGGTGTGTAATTGTGTGTCTGAGTGCTTGCTCAAAGCAAAACATATAAGAAAGTCGTTGATATTTATAAGGAAGAAATATCCTAAGAAATAGGCTTTGGTATGAGTAGTGTTTGGAAAATAGATACTGAATGGAATATGATGGCAGACAGAGGCATAGGTTGGAGAAACACAGACTTGTACAGTTTGATACAAATTACACATAGGAGATTTGTACGGGCTTAGTGGAGATTTATGGTATATATCAAGGAGAGCTGTGATCACCATGCTGAGGATTATGTCCTTAAAACTGTTTCTTGTTTATGGGGGTCTTGGTTTAATGGTGAGAGATGGAATTAGATATCATGTTATAATGAATTCATTTTTTTCCTTGGTTGAAGAAACAGTGAGATCGACATGTAAGCTTCTTGACTAAGAGGATGTTATTAATTAATATGCTCTTGAATATGATGTTCCAGGCAGCATTTGTTTGTATGCTGGTGCATGGGGAATTTGGAGATTTCTAGTTGTTTGTGTGATCCAATACTCTTGTTTCCACTCCAGATACAGATTCTTCAGTTGTCACTGGAGAAGAGATCAGTAGTGCTATAAAGACCCCTCACTGGGATTTTAATTAAAGATAGTGTATTTATGCACCAAGAAGAAGGTTATTAGGAATGATTAATAACACAATTTAAACTCCATAGGAAGAATTTTATATTTTTCAATAACTTGTCTTTAATATGGGTGCAATTTACATCATTTTCACTTTCATTTTACCTAAAGCTTTGGTAATGCTCTTTTGTTTTTCTAAACAATGATTGTATTGACCAACTGCTTACTTTAAAAATTTGTCTCTTTAAGACAAATCATTAAGATCAGTTACTGGACTAGCTGCTTGGTTGATCTGTTAACCCAGGTAAAATGAACTCCTTAGTCCCTTGTAGAAAAAAAATCTGCAATATCTAAAATACAAATAAGCCCTCTTTTTCTTCCTCCCCATTTTAGTGGGCACACTAAATGTGCAAAGGTTTTTGTCTTTGCCTTATCTTCCCCCAAGACTTTAAGGATTAAGTAATTCCTAGCAAAGAAACAAAAGCAAAGTCATCCTACTCCTCAAAGAATTCAAGTGAAACCTGGTAATAAGATGAAGTATAAGCTCAGGACACAGGAAGAACCAAATTGGGACTGCAAAAAACAGCTCACATGATGGTGAACATTTTTGTGCTGTATTGAATTCAAGCTAGAAAGACACTCTGAAAATATTTTGATGCAGTTTTTTTTTTAAAGAAAAATGTCAGGTACTGAAGTTTTTAAACTTTTATTCATGCATTGAATAAAAAAAATTTTATATATGCGGCTGTGGGCTGTTTTGAACTAAGAATAAAATCTGAAACATTTTATTTGAAGGAGCACTTTTATAATCAAGTTTCCAAATTAGAATACACCTTTTGAAGCTCAAATAATCCTTCAACTGTGATTGGGTTTAGTTCTATTGGTACCTGATATTTTTAGGCTTTAGTGGATAATATAAAAGTAACTTGATTTTCTCTATAAGTCAGTTTAAATTTTGAGCCACGGCTTTCAGTTTTTCTAAGAGCTAAAGTCAGAAAATACATCATACTCCTGTATAGTGCCATCTATTCCTATTTAAGAAGATTTACAGAAAAACTATTGTATCTTATTATTATGGCCGGAAGCACCATGTTTGCATTATTTGCAAACAAAAAGTTATATCCATATCCTGATGTAAATTCACTGTATGATTCTATTAATTTGTTACTTTCCAAAATATAGTTTTCTTTAAAAGTGAAAATTTTTTACCTAAATTTTTGTGTCTTTTGTATATAATCACTAAAAATATATTTGTGTTTAAACACTGTCTCTCTAGTTCCTTGCAAGTGTCAGACAATGACATTTCTCAGTTTTGTATTCCATCTATTCACTGATGATCTCAAATTTGTATCTCCAAACTGAGTTACTCTCCTGAGCCCCATAGTCACATATACAGCATCTTATTTGAGATCCCCATTTGCAGATCTAATAGGTATTTCAAACTTAATGTGTCTAAATAGAAGTATAGATGCTCTAGTCTCTCACCTCAATCCCAAATCTAATTTCTTCCAAGCCATTATATCTCCGATTATGCAAACTGCTCAATAAAAAGAAAAAAGAAAATGAAGAAGTCATTCTTGGCTCTTTTCTTTCTTTCATATTTGCAACCAGTGTGTCAGTAAGCTACACCCCCCACCTTCTAAAATAACTATATTTGAAATCTGACCTGTTCTCTTTATTTACCTTGACACAGCCAGTCCAAATAACCATAATTCTTGCCCTCATTTCTACAATAGCCTCCTGTAACCATTCTGCTGAAAACCTTCCAAAGACTTTACATTGTACATGAAAAAAGCCAGTGCCAAAGAATCCTAGCACTCACCAATATCCTAGTTGCTTTTTTTTAAATAAAGAACCAAAATTTATTTCTCACAGTTCTTTTTTGTTTTAAATTTGAAGTATATTTGATTTACAATCTTGTGTTAGTTTCAAGTGTACAGCAAAGTGATTCAGTGCCATATATATATATATATATATATATATTCTTTTTCAGATTCTTTTCCCTTATAAGTTATTACAAAATATTGCATATAGGTCCCTGTGCTATACAGTAGGTCCTTGTTGGTTGTCTGTTTTATTAATCAATATATATAGTAGTATGTATATGTTAATCCCAAACTCCTAATTTATCCCTCCGCCACATTTCCCCTTTGCTAAGAGGATCCCATGTGGGATTCTCTACTGTCTCTCCCTGCTGGGTGGCAGAGTTGGAGACCATGTGTTAAGGGTGGTATTGCCGCAAGATGAAAGGAGGATGGGTTCTTCAATGTCTCCATGGAGCAAACCACCCACCCTAGCCAACTCTTATTGGACTGTAAGGTGTGTAAGAAATAAAGCTTTGCTTTGGTAAGTCGCAGTTTTAGTCCCCTTGTCATTCCGCCCCTGTCCATCTCTTCAACCTCATTTTTTAATACTCTCTCCTTTCTCACTAGGCCCCAGTTACTCTGGATTTCTTTCTGTCCTATGAATTCACAGATGAGAACCTTAGCATTTGCTATCCTTCTGCTCGGATTGATCTTTCCTTCGGATCAAAACATGACTACTCCCTTCTCTTCAGATTATCAACCCAAGCGCCATTTCTTCAAAGAGGTCTTCTCTGACCATCCAATCCAAAACAGCCTCCCTTACTGGTCACTTTCTGTAATGTTACACTAATGCATCTTCTTCTCGGCAATTATGAGTACCTGAAATTATCATATTGTGTTTACTTTTTGCTCCTCAATTTCTAAAATGTCAGCTCAATAAGAGGAAGGATTCTTTTTTTTAAGTTGAAATGTACAATATTATGTTAGTTCTAGGTGTACTACACAGTGATTTTACATTTGCATATATTATGAAATGATAACCATGAGAAATCTAGTAACCATTAGTCCCCTTACAAAGTTATGATGATATTATCGACCATAAACATCCCTTATGCTATATGTTACATCCCCCTGCCTTATTTATTTTGTAACTGGGTTTTGTACCTTTTAATCACCTTCACCTATTTTGCTGCTCCCTTCTTCGTAATCATCCTTTTGTTCTTTGTATCTATGAGTCTGTTTTCATTTTGCTTTGCTTGTTTGATTTGTTTTTTAGATTCTCCATTTGAGTTCACATGGTATTTGTCTTTCTCTGACTTATTTCATTCTCTGTCTGACTTATTTCACTTCGCATAATACCCTCTAGATCCATCCATGCTGTTGCAAATGGCAAGTTTCATTTTTTATGGCTGAATAATATTCCATTGTGTGTACATATATATACACACTTTGTATATATACATACATCTTCCTTATCCATTCAATAAGCAACACTTAGGTTGCTTCCATATCTTG